>NW_026947494.1:4280000-4650000 GCF_034190915.1 Cavia porcellus
TGTTACTTTTTGATATATTCATATATAATCTCTTCTTTTGTAATTATTCAAATATGGATCTCATTAAATTTCCCATTCTTGATAATATTCATGTGGGGTTTTTTAAAGTTTTTTTTATCTTTTGAGACAGGGTCTCGCTATGCAGTTCAGGCAGGCCTTGGGCTCACTTTGTAGCCCAGGCTGGTCTCAAACCTGCAAGGATCCTCCTGCCTCGTCTCCCAAGAGCTGGTATTACAGGCAGCCACCATGCCCAGCTTCTCATCATGTGTTTTAGTTTAGGACCACGTTCCAAGTTCATTTGTTCTACCATCTGATTTAGAAAGTACTTCCAGTGGACAGGAAAATTCCTGCTGTCTGTAACAGTACAATAGGTCCCAAGGTCCCTCTCTGTCCTCTCCCTCAGCAGAATCAGCACACGTGCTAAACACTCGGCACAAACAGAGCTCTTTACAAACACCACATCAGAGAGCCCCTGTGTTCTGATGAGGGTATGTGTGTAAGTGACTCACTGATGTGACTCAGGCACTGTCCACAGCGGTCAGTTCACATGTGATTTTCTGTTCCAGTGACGTTTTATGTTCTTACAGTTAGGAATGTGCTTCCAGCCACAAGGACCATCATAGCCAAAGCTAAATTATAAAACACAGAACAGAGGGAAGACACACTTTGTCTTTCAGTTTAAAGCATAAACGTCTACTCTTTCTTTCTCCACTTGAAAGAACTCTGATTTGAAAGGCTTGGTTTTCTGCCAGTCGTACCCGAAAGGAAATCGGAACCGTCCATTTGAGCCGGCTAGTGCTCGCCAGGAAGGAATGTTCACACCCCATCAAATGACATGATGAGGCTTCGTCTTTTTGCCCAATTTACCAACTTCATGAATATCATTTCCTCATCTCCGAGTGGAAGGCTGGAACTTTTTTGTGGCTTCTGGTCACAAACTTGGTCAGAATTTCTCTCATCCAGTCATATTGTTTGCCAAAAATTCAGTCTTTTAATAACAAATGTAAAGAGATTTTATCTGACTTGTTAAAATGTTTTTGGTAAGAATAATTTTCTGGCTCATTTTCAATAATAATTCAGGATAACTTAAAAAAAAAACTGTAAGATCCTGTTTGTGAAATTTGTGTGAATAACTCAAGTGATGTCTGTTGTTTCTTGGTTTCCTGATATTCTAAAATTTAAGCAGAAACCTCCCTTCAAATATTTTTCTGTTTCCTTTTTAGTCTTTCATTTCTGAAATCTGCTGCCATATTTTCTATTTCTAAAAGGAATAAGTTTTGATTTACATTCTCCATGATTTGTTGTTAATTTTGATGTGTAACATTTTAGGTTTTAAAAGTAAAACTGTTATTTGAAGTATATAAAATTTGAATATGTCTACATCAAAATACAAATTAATAATAAGAGATACATAAGTACATAAATGTGCATGCTTAGAAAATATTAATTATTTTTAAATATCTCTATTTTTTCTTAAAAATGATCATTCTTTTCTAAGATACTTAAACTAGTTTTTTAAAAGTTGAAGCTCAAAAACAAATTGTAATAAACTCTCAAAATTTTTTAATCAAAGTAATATAAAGTAGCAATTATGTAAATTTTAAAATCTGGACTACTATCTTGTGAAATTATTTGATTAGAAATAAAGCTATTGCCAAGGATGCAGCTCAGAGCCTGTCTGGCAAACATGAGATCCTAACTTTAATTCCCAGTACAAAAAAAAAAAAAAAGAAAAGAAAAAAGAAATAAAGTTATTCACTATCCAACATGTTGCTATGTTTGTAATCCTACCACTCAGGAGGCTGAGGCAGGACAATTGCAAAGTGAAGACCAGTTTGGGCGACAGAGGGAGTTCAAGCCAGCCTGAACTACATAGCAAAACCCTATCTCGAAGAAAAATAGAGAGAAAGAAGGCAAAAGGAAGGGTGGGGGGAAAAATGAAAAAGAAGCAAGCCCTCATGATTCTTGTTGAAATCTTGAGCTGCCCATGTGAAGGTCTGTCACCAGACCTGTGTCACAGCCTGGCGTCATGGACCTGCCCAGCTGCACAGCACTGCCGGCTCCCCATACCACGCCGTCACCACCTCCTTACACCAGCTGAGTCTGATTCAGCCTCTCTGGGGGTAGAGCCTTCACCTTCACTCTGAGAACAAGGGTCAAGAGCTTGGGAAAACTTGTCATGGGGCTCACATGGTGTCAGGAATGAGATCAGAGGTCCAGCATGAAGGGCCATGCCACAGTGTCCCAGGGTACACGCATGTCCGGTGTTGTCCTGCACACAGCCTTCTCAGAGCCAGACCCAGCACAGGGCCCCTGTGTGTGGTGCAGAGACAACCACACCCAGGACAGTGCTTCACACCCTGGTGACAGCCTGGTCACAGGAGAAATGTGTGGGACACACGGGAGTCTTCACTGTTAGGGCCAGCATCATGCTCCCAGCCCAGGGGGCCACTGACCATGGGGCAGCAAACCCTGTAATACACATTACAGGACGCTAAGAGCCCTGAAAATGAAAGGGCTGTGTCTGCATGCATGGTGGAAGTGAACATTACCCACCATAGTGGATAAGAAGGCAGGCGTGGAAGGAAACACATGGACCTGGGGCCAGAAACTGCAGAGAGCAACAGAGATGTACGTCTTCCCCCATGCCCTCCTGAGAGCCAGTCAGAACCTGGGCTCTTCCCTGCTGACCACCTGAGAACACCCAGGGACATAGCATAGTCCTCATCCATACCCTTCTAGAAGTAATATTGGAAGTCCAACTCCCTAGACTTTGGGGGGTGTGTCAGGAGGATGGTGAGCTGTCCTTGGTACTGAAACTCCTTGACTTGAACAGTAGTGACCTTAGAGTCAAATCGATCAAATCTCCCTGGCTGTAAAACTCATTGGTTTTGGGCAAATTCAATCATCTAAATTTGGACTTTGTTATTTTATCAAGTGATCATGGTGAAGAAACTTGGGATACAAACATAAGACATTCTTCCTCATATTACCAGTGGGACAAAACTCCACATACCTCAATGAAGTCGTGCATCTAAAACAAATTATTATAAGTAGCTTATTTCCTCAAGGGCCAAATTTGATAAGCTCAAATGGATACCAGTAGTCAGGTTCAGATTAATGTTTATCCCAGAAACATTCCAGTCTGGTGCTGTGCAGACCAGCATCCCAGCAAGGGTGGCAGAACGAAGTCCTGAGTCAAAGCAAGCCCTCTACAGTGCCACCAGCTAGCAAGCACACTTTCCTGCTAAGCAAGCCCGAGGCAGTCAGCTACTTTACCTATAGTTCTTTGGCTTAGGAAAATTCCAAATTAGTAGAAAACTTAATATAAACAAACTCGACTTGAATCTTAGTAGACTATGTGGTATTACTAATTTTTTCTTATAACTCTCAGTATCTCTTTTGATTTCTCAATATATTTTTACTGCATTTGGAGAATACTTTCAAAGTCCCCTTGGAGCAAATTTAATACCAACAAATTCCCCACGGATATTACAGAGAGATTGTGAAGCTTGGAGGATTAAGTACTTTACATTTTATTTCAAAGGTACTGGTTCAAAATATATAAAGAAAGGTCTTATTATCTGAAAAATGCTTCTCTGTTTAAAGCTTAGCACATATAATGGAATATTTTTAAAGGGAAAATTATTATGTTAAAGCATGTCACCATCAATAAAATAATGTATTTAGGTGCAATTCAAAGTTTAAAAATTGAAGAAAATTAAAAGAAAATTCCCTTTTCAATAGAATATCACACTGTATTTATAGAAAACCTCTTTTAACTGAATGGTGGTTATTTGCATAATCTTGGAATTTTTTCATTGCTGTTAACTAATGTTAACCCAATTAGAAGTATTTTCTTGTTCCTTTATATTAGTTAAAATCACTTGTTTGAGGAACTCAAAGCAAGTATGTTTAATTAATACTAATCTTCACAATCTTCATGGTGGCAACAGGAAATAGGCTTCATGCTTCATTGACATGTAGGAATGGGTTTCCAGGAAGCTTGGTGAAGATGGTAACCTCTCGGGGTGCTGGACTGCACCCAGTGACAGCTTCAGGTGTTGTGGGTGCTGTGTAGCTAGTGAGCACCCAGCTGCTGGGTTAGTGCTCCCTAGTTACATGGCTGCATTTCACCATTGAATAGCTTTAATCTCTGACATTCAGATCTTTAAGTGAACTGGTTGGGGTCTTCTAGAGGAGCAGAATTAATGCCAAGAATTTATTAGATAGTTTACAAATCAAAGGCAGGAAAGTCCACAAGGCCATCTCTGTGATGGAAAGACAAAGGATTCAGTAGCTATTAAGTATCAGAAGTTGAAAGCTAGCTTCTCTTAGCTAGAGGACCAATATTGAGACTATACAAAGAAATCAAAATATTAAACATCCCTCAAAATCAAGAACCTTCGAAACACAGGCAACTGAAAAGATGCTTCTCAGAAGGAGTACAAATGGCCAATAAATGTATGAAAAAATGTTCCATATTGCTGTTCAATAGAGAAATGCCATTAAAACAATATTGAGATTCCATTTTACTTCATAAAGAATGCGCACCACAAAGACTTCAAACAATAAAAGATACTGGTGAGGCCAGATGGGGAGAAAGGGGCCCTTCTATGTTGCTGGTGGTAAAGTAAACTTGTACAACAACAGTGCTGGCCTATATATTAACCATCTCCAGAACACCCCACAGTCACACCCAGAAGTACACACTGCACCAGTCTGCCAGGTGCTGCCTACCCCATCAAGCTGCCCAATCACAATGAACCATCACAGTAGCTGAGGGGATGCTGTCAGGCAGGGACCTCGCAGAACACTGCACACCACCTCCCAGAGCTACACGTCACACTCCACGGTCACACTCCTGGGAGTGGAGGGCAATCAAGGCACCAGAAGAGCCAATGTCTGGTAAGGTCCTGCTCCGAACAGATGACACATCTGGCTCTGTCCTTATGTGGTAGGAGCAGCTAGGAGCTCTCCAGGATCTTTATTACAAGAACACTCATCCTTTTCATGAACATTCTGTCCCATGACCTAGCCATTTCCAAAGGCCCACATCCTAGTAACATCCCCTTGAGGCCAGGCTTTCAATATATGAGTTTTGGGAGACAGCAGGAGGATGGAAGAAAGAAGAGCAGAAAAAAGGGGGACCACGAAGCAAAAGAGAAGTGGCCATTCTACCCTCTCATGGCTCCCAAAGAAAAACATAGTTTGTTTAATGGACACATGCCGTGTCTCAATAAACATGGAGAAATTGTCCATATCGGTGCTTTTTGTTACTTCATCATTTACTAAATAGGAAAGAGATTGAATTGTTAAGAACCAGGAACATTTGAGGTTTCCAAAGAAGAATGCAGCCACTCTTGTTATCTTATGTCATCTCTTTTTTAAGATCCTTTTTATGATATCCCTTTCCCAAACAGTATGTAAAACATATATATGATTTAGTAAAATATCAAACATTAAACACCAGTGTAACCACCATCTGGCATAACCTCGGAACCTGCTGATGGCTTACTATTGAAAAGAAAAGTGCTTATATCACCTTCTTCTTTTTCAAAACTGGACTTAGCACTCCTGTACAAAGTTAGAATCAGCCAGTAAGATTAATTACTTACACACACACACACACACACACACACACACCACATGTTTTTGGATTTTGACAGGGACTGTACTAACTTACAGATTAATTTTGAAGAGTCGATGTCTGGTATAGTTTGTGCCTGGATGCCCCCCCAAACTCTCATGTGATCATAGCGACAGGCTTTTTGGATGTGACTGAATGGTGATTGGTTCATTTTCTAGTGGGGGTATGCGTGCTAAATTACCCCTAGGGCAGGCAGCTTGCACACAACATAAGGGAGACAAAGAGGCTTGCTCTGCCGTGTTTACTCTTGTTGCCTTTGCCGTCTTCTGCCCCCATGAACGCTGTCCCCCTGCCACACCACCCTGCCTTGCAGCCAGCTGATTATGGGATGAAACCTCCACAGACTGTGAGCTAAATAGACCTTTCCTTCCTTCATTCCTACCTTTGGGTACTTGGCCAGCCATGAAAGATCTGACAAGGAGAGAGAACCTCAAAGAAAAACAAAAATTTTCATCAACCATCTCTTGCCAAATGCACTTCTTTCCTTAGTTTAAGGCATAATGTCTCTTGATGTCTTGTTTTGAAAAAATATCTCCATCTAAAAGCACTAGTTTAGTAACCAAGGGCCCGCACTGCCTCTGGGAAATGCTTTGAAAAGAACTTGTCTAGTTTCTATCCTAAGAACACAGTCAAAAACACAAAGTTTTACCTACAAAAATGACCACTTCTACAAACGATCTACCTCTCTTTTATTTTGCTTTTTATTTGCACTATGGATAACTCAGATGACAGAAACTATATGGTATTTAAGCTTGGGTGTCTGTTTTATTTCACTTGACATTATAGGACTGAGAGACTGAAGCAGGGAGGGATGTGAAAATATTGAAGATATACAGGTAGGTGCACCAACTACCCAGTGAATGTGACCAGTGTACATTGCAAACATGAACTAAACAAAAATAATACCAATAATGAAAATGGGGAGAGGGGCCCAAAGACAGAAGAAGGGAAGCAGAAAAGAAAGGAAGGGAAATAAAAATAATCAAAATACATTAAATACATATTTCATCCACATGTACCTACTCCCTCAGATGAATACAAACATCATGGACTGAAAATGTACTAATAAAATACATTCTTTTTAAAAAGATGAGCACAGTGGAGTGCTTCTAACAGAGAGAAACTGGGAAAAGCTTAAATGGATAACCCTGTGTAAGCATCTCAATTTATGCTCCCATCAGAATGCCACCCAGCAATGATGTTGTCGGGCAGCACCGAGGAGCTAACAGAGGGACAAGCATTCATAATGAATTAAGTGCAAAAGTAGGTAAGAAATCCGTTTAATGTTAAATGATCTCACATGCATTCAGAAAGGTACAGTGAGGCATTTGGAAGGAAGGAAGTGTATCTAGATACCATGTTTTTCTTTCCATCATCGCTGAAAAATAGTCATGTTTTACATTCTTGTTTTCTGTTTTCAGCATACACATTTACAGCTATGTTATGGAGGAAATGTTTTTTGCAAAGGTTTTTCATACAAGGAAACCTCTGCTAGGAAGGGGAGGGTAATGACTCTGCTCCCTCCACCTGCAGATCTGGCTTCCACTCCCCAATGCACCCCTCTCCCCAGGTGCCCTGACTGCACCCTTGCACACAGTGCCCTCAGTACAGAGAAGCAGAGAGGCATATCCTTCTGTGTCCTGGAGTGCTGAGGGAGACAAAGAGCCAGGCATAGGACACAGGAGCAGCAGTGGAGCCTGGCTCTCCCCTGGAGTGGAGTGAGTTACTTTAACAGGGGTGAGTGAGGACTTCTCCCAGCACAGCTTTGACAATGAAATCGAGCCAATAGCCCTGGCCGTGACAGCTTGGCTGTGTGTTTATGGCTGTTGCATTGCTCTAAGGATCCAAAGAAGAGCCAAGATGGCTCAGACAGTGAGTGTTCTGATGTCTTGGGTGCTTCATGCGAAGAGGGGAGAGGGAAAGGGTGTCCTATATTAGTGGATAAACCCTGTATCAGTTAGGGTGCATTGGAGGAACAGATTCTATATAAGCTAAAAGTATTATTACAGAGTAGGCTCACAGAATTAGAAGCAGAAAGGTCCTAGTGGTCATCTGGAGGACCAGAGATGGAAGAATACACCATGGCTCTCTGCCTTTGGAGAGCTGGTGGATACATTAGCAGTTGTAGATCAAAGACCTAAGAGCTCAGCGAAGTCTCTGGCCCAAGTTCGTATGAGAAGACAGAAGCATTTGCGCTGGAAGGCTGGAGGAACTGCAGACCAGCACCAAAGGTAATGGCAAAGACTGGAGCTCTTTCCACATGGATAGCATTTCCCCCTCCTTTCCCATTTGATTTCACCTGATCTATACGCTTCCGGTCAGAATCACCCACCTGCAGAGTGGATCTTCCCCCCTTAGTTTGCTGGTCCAGACATCAATAGTCCACACACACACCCAGGACTTCCTAGTCTGCTAAGCAGGTCTTCCTCAAGTCAAGCTAACATATAACAATCCGTGATCAAAATCCCAAACTCTAGTTCCCTTTAGCAAGACCCACACCAGGCTCTGAGCCCATGCAGGGCTGCACACCATGTCTGGCAGCCTCCTGTTGTGAAGAAGGCCTGTGTGCTGAGTTCTTTCTTGTACCCGTGATGTCCCATGGGGTGACAGGTGCCTCCATGGTGGAGCAATCAGGAGAGAAGTTGTAGAGAAGGAAAAATATGCAACCTCACGCAGAATCACCCACTGCGCCAGAGTGTCTGATTCCCAGGACCTGCTGTGCTTCCCACCTTGAGAAGCTTGTGTTCCCTCCAGGGTTTTGTGTGTGTTTTTCGTGTGTGTGTGTGTGTGTGTGCGTGTGTGTGTGTGTGTGTGTGTGTGTGTGTGTGTGTGTGTTTAGTGCAGTTTGACGCTCTTTGCTTACTTTGCTTAGAAGATCACAGGGCAATGGTACCACAAAGTTCCCAAGCATTTGATCAACTTGTAGCTATTTTGTTCGTGTGGTTTGGAAAACAAGCAGACAGACGTGTGCTCTTCACTGTGCTGGAGAAGATGACCGTGGCTTGTGGGTAGGGGGCCACAAGCTGGTACAAGACCTGGGAAGGAAGAATGGGTGATGAGGAGGGAGAAAGGAGGCAAGGGACAGAGGGAATTCTACAACCACAAGGACACCTCCTCTCTCACTCCCACACTAGCCTCAGGACCATCCTCTGAACAAGCATCGCACACCCTCCTGGCATCTTTAAGACTCTCCGTGTCCATATCACGGGTGGGACTCATGGCCCTCGAGCATATGAGGTGGGCAGGATACTCCTCTTCTCCATCATCAGTAACTCAGTAACTTTACAAGAACAGGAACAGGGAGTGTTGTGGATGAAAAACTGGTGGTCAACTCAACACCAGCTGAACTGAATCAGTGTGGTGCCAAGTGTAATGCCCACGTGAGCACTGTTGTCAGCATGAACAGGAGACCTGGAGAGGAAGAGCATAGCCTTGTGAGTTCTCCTGAGTGGTGTTGTTGTCTGGAGCCACTGGTTCTCTTGGAGGAGCTCGTCATGCTGGCTCCCCTGATAGGAACTCAGCTGTTATCATTGGAGGAGCTCAGGACCTTGTTGCTGACAGTGGCTGTGGTTCACTTCGGGGAGCTCTGCTCCTTACTTTGATCATTGCTTTCTGGTTCTGGAGGGGAAGATGTGTGCTGTTTAATCTCCAGGAGAAGCTTGTCACATTGGTTTCTTGATATGAACTCAACTGTTCTAATGATCAGAGGAGCTCAGGACCTCACAATCACTGAGGATGGCTGTGATACTTTTGGGAGAGCTCTGGTTCTTATTTTGAGCATCGCTACTTGGCTCCAGTGTAGAACCCTTGACCTGCTGGCACAGCTCCTTCACCTTGCTGGTGCAGACTTTCTGGCTTCCACTGCTGACCTTTGGGACTTCCTAGTGTAGATCTGTGAAACAGACTTGCGTGAGTCATTGTCATGGGCTCTAGGTCTTCAGCTGGACTCATAAAGCACACTACTGTGGGAGTCAGGCCCTCAGCTGGATTTTCTAGGTCTTTAAGGTTTTAGACATATTTCCTGCACTTTCTGGTGTTAAATCAGGTTGGCCATCATGAAATAATATTATAATATTATAAATTCTGAGTCCTGTATATACTTGTTCTTCTTGCAACCCCGACTACCACAGGGAAGGACGGAAGTCTGTCCCTTCCTGTCCTGTATCCTGACACATCCTTCCAGGGCTCATCCCTGTCCACAGTCGGAGTTGTTCCTGAAGGAAAAGCACTGAGGATGGAGCCTGGTGAGGTCAGAGAGAGAGCTGAAAACTGCGCCCTGAGAGGGTGCCCAGATTCTTAAAGGGAAGACCCCACACTGCGTGTCTCAGCCTCAGTGGCACCTGCTGGGGCGGACACGGGCTGTGAGGGGAGCGAGCTGAGTTCTTGGGGGTGCTCCCTTGGGACGGACCGTGCTTGAGCAGCACTTTCACTCCGTACACCTGCAAAGGGTTTTATTCCTAATGAGCTCATATTCTGAGATTTGGGTTAGTGATAAATTTGGGGGAACCACAATACAAACCACTATACCTGATGGGCATTAACAGTTCAAGGGAAAAAAAGACCCATGAAGACCCCTCTACTGCTGGGCTAGGTGATTCTATACTGTCCCTGCAGGCAATCCTTACTTTTAACCCCAGGCCCCAGAACTCCCCTGTGCAAACCACTCCCAGAAGACAGCTTCCATCCCCACCGAAGCAGCATCTGGTTTCCCTTCCTCTCATGTGATCCTTTGGTAATGCATGAGAACCAGCCCTTACCTGGAGCTCCTGCAGCTTGCACTTCAAGCGGAACCTCCTGAAAATATAAAGCCACAGTGGATTCCATGCTGAATAGAGTTAAACTGTAACTCTATCCACTGTAGTACAGACTAGAAATTACCCAGCTTCCCTAACTAAAGAAAGTTACCCTAGAAAGTCTTTACTTAAAACTTTTCTAAAATCTTTTGGCATTAAGCCAAAAGACAACATTAGAATTCAATTTATTAAAGATCAAAATATCAGAGCAATAATACAATTTGGAAACCTCTATTGACCCCAAGATACATGGTCATAAGCATAATTGTTTTTCTTGGGCCCATTTCTGCAAGCAGGGCACAGCTCTGAGTTCTTCAGATGAAGTGATTCTAGTGTTTGATCTCCAAGCACATCACTTGACATGCAGAGTTTGTGCTTAGGGGAGCTAAAATCACCCGAGTGGATGGATGGGGCAAAGTGCCAGCACCCTGGGTCCTCCCTCCCATCAGGAGCTAACCCAGGCTCCAGCAATAATGCTGACACGTGAGCCCCACAATGAAGTCACAGGAAAGCTTCCAGACAGAAGCTGATTCCCACCAGGGACATCCTCCTTCCAAGGTGGACTTCAGTTGGCTTCTCAGCCTGCACCTACTTAATTAAATCTTTTGATTTTCCTAAGATCATTTTAAGAAGGACTTTGTAAATGAATTTTTTTTCTGCCATTGATTTTACTCATTAAGTGCAATGAAAAAAGTATGACAATAATTAGAAATTAAGGATGATGCAGTGTTGGTAATCAAACAAAACATGTAAGAAAAGATGTTACCAGAGTCTTTTTTAAAAAGAGAGGGCTGCCTTTCTGCGATGAAAGAGATTTGCTGCCACACGCTGAAAGTGAAAGTTGAATTGAATTATCTCAAGTTGAAAGGGAGAGAAGTCAGGCTGTTCACTGAAGCTTTCAAACCCATCTGGATGGGTAAAAGCGTTATCATTTGAATGCTTGCAGCAGGCCATTTAAGAAAGAGAAGTGTTTAGGAAAATGCTTAGAGGAAAATGAAAACATTTGGAAGCAAAGTAAAACTTTGAGGACACAAATCCTAGAGCGACACAGCAGACCCTCAACAACGTGGGGCTGGAGACAAGAGAACGAGTAGAATGAGGAAGGAGAGAAATTGGAGGCAGCGTGGCAGAACAGGAAAGGCTGAGAAGGGGGAGCGGCTCCTTTGAAGAACCCTCAGAAATCGAGTTTACATTGCACAGTGTTAATTCTCACTCATTCCTGAAAATTTCCATCCAGTCTTCTACTTATTTAAATGTCTGTGTGAGCCCTGAAAACCACATCAGTATCAAACTGGTAAGATAATTACACTTAGTCTACGCTGGACCGAGTTGATATAAGCAGGACTGTTCTGACCCAAAAGGAACTCTGAAAATCGATCCCATTGGAGAACTCATCAAAATTTTGGTAGAGGCATTGGAATTCCATCAGAATTGAGTGAAGCTTTAACTTCACTCCAGGTTTTAAGAGCACAAAGTCATCCTAGAGGGATGTGAATGAGGTGACTGCGGTGCTGGTCATGACCACATCTTTGACAGTGGAGACAGTGATTAAATTGAAGGGGAGGGTGGTGGTGATGGTGACAATGATGTCTATAATGAACATCTCTGAAACTAGATCTGTGACCCCAGATCCATGACACGCTAACTGTGTTGTTGCATCTAATCCTCACTGTGTTAAGAGTGGCCTACAGCTGTCACACTTTGATAGATAAGAGCAACATCATAATCACCTGAAAAGAAAGAGACAGAAGATTCAAACCCAGACAGGCCCTGAGCCTGAAGAATCTGCAGCCAACCACAATCAATCAACCAATGAGATATCAGTTCACCCTGGAACATGGCCTTGGCAATCACAGGGCAAGGGTGGACCCTGGGCCCCGCTGTGAGGCCAGTTGCCTGCAGACAAAAGTTGCATCCCAAAACACTATATTGTTAAGTCAGTAAATGCTGTGCAAGGGCTGTGATGGTGTGCACTACTCACTGGGTGAGGCAGACTGTGGCCTTCTGCAAAGAAGAGACAAAAAGAGAAAGGCATTACAGGAGAAGGGGAAGAGGCAAGTGGAGGGAAGCTGAGCGCTCTCTGTACCTCAATAGGAAGAGCAAAATGAAAGACACGGCACTCTTCCTGCATCTCGGCCCCACCCGCCTGCCCGCCCTCAGAGGCCCATCTTCCTGCTTCTCACTTTTCAATCTCTGGAGGAATCTGCCTGCAACTTTTGATAATGTAGTCCACCAACTCGGTGCCAACCACAGTAGGGTTGTCAGACAAAATACAGGATGCCCTGTTCCATTTGAATTGCAGATAAATAAGGAATATTTTTAGTGTGTGTCTCACGCAGTGTTCGGGAAATTCAAATTTGTCTAGGAGGTCTACATTTTTATTTGTTACATCTGCCAACACTACCCTTCAACAAAATCATTTTTTATGTTCCAGCACTTTCTATTGTTTGTTATCCTGATGGAGGCAAGAAGAGAGCAAATCAATGGAGTAATTCCATAAACTTGGATTCCAAGCAAAGCAGGCTAATTATCTACCTGGCTTGGGGTGAAGACTCTCAGCTGCCTGTGAATGATTCCATGATGAAGTAGTCATGTGGGCATGCAGATGGGGTGGAGATGACGAGATCCCCGATGACCACTTTTCGTCCATCCATTCACTCAACAGAGAACAATTAAATACAGTTTCATGCCACAAAACATTTTAGTGTAATCTGAAAGGTATATACAATGCTGGACCTGTAAGATTGCAATAGATCCTCGTTACATCAGAGCCCCTGGAATGCTGTAACACAACTCAGTGCTCCGGTGCTTGGAGTGGTGTTGATGTAGGCAGATCTACATATCTACAAACCCTACAAACATGTAGCACACAGCACTGTGCACATGAAACACATACTAACTGATAATGACAATAAAGAACTGTGTTGCTAGTTTATGTACTTGCTATACTTTTATCATTACTTGAGAGTACACATCTTCTACTTATGTAAACAATTGACTGTGGTTATGGCTTAGGTCTGAAATACTCTCCACCCCCGAATTCTCATGCATTCAGATCTAGGACTCTTAGAAGGTGATCAAATCATGAGCATACTATACTGAACAGTGGAGCCATCCAGATGAGTGTGATGACCTGCAATGGTGTGCTCCTCCCTTCCCCTTTCTGCCTCCTGACTGCCATGGTTGAAGAGTTTTCCTATACCTTGGGGCCACATGACCATGGACAAAACTCTCTGAAACTGTGAGCCAAAATTAACCCTTCCTCCTTAAACTTTGAGTGTCAGGTATTTTGTCTCAGTGACCAGAAAGCAACTAACACAACTGTGAAAGGTTATTCTGTGATATTCAGTCACTAGTCTCATCCACCCTGTGGTCACTGCATCTCTCAACTGCATCACAAATCTTGTATACCATCCAGGTTTGTGTGATTATGTATATTGTCCAGGTTCACACAATGACAGCACCATTTACCACTGCGTCTCCCAGCATGTGACCCTGTTATTCAGCAGCTCATAACTGTCTCCTTTTGTGCCAGCCAGCATGGAGGAAATCCTGAATGGAACAAAAAAGCAGCTCAACATCTTCCCAAGATCCTGGATCTGGCATGGAGGGACACACTCTTGTAGGCTGAGTTGTGTTACCCCAAAAAGTACATTACTGCCCAAAGTTTCTCAGAATGTGACCAGAAATAACAAAGATCATTGCATTACAACAGGCCTAATGGCCTCAAGGTTTGGGCCCCAATCCAGTAAGACTGGTGTCCTTAAAAGGGCAAGCTTGGGCAGACATTCACACAGAAGGAAGAGGACGCAAAGACACAATGAGAGGGCAGCCGGCTGAGTGTAGGGAGTGGTGAGATGGATCTCCAGCTGGGGAACAATGGGGTCACCGGGAACTGGAGAGCAGCATGAAACAGATGGAGAAAAAGAGGTCTGCAGACACCTTGACCTTGACCTTGACCTCCGGCCTCTACAGCTGTGAGACAGGGATCTTTGTTGCTGTACAGCATCCAGTTTATGGCACTTTGTTATGGCAGCTCTAGGAAATTAATATATCCTAGAAATGTTAATGAAACTCAGTGGTAGACTTGTAACAGTTAAGCACTATGGAGGGAGAGAGTGGGCAGAGCTATGGATACACATCAGAGCGTCCTTCCTGGCCAGGAGATCAGTGTGGTCAGGAAGCCACACTTGCCTTGGAGCCAAAAGAAGCTGGTGCTTCAATGGGGAATGGGGTCCAGGAGGTGGGACCCGTGAGCCCATGAGAACAGATGGCCCATCCAATCCCGGTGGTGGACATACACGGGTCAGCCACCGTGACTCACAGCCAGAAAATCTGGGACTTGTCCTTGGGGGTTAGAATGGGTCCTCTGCTACGATCGCCCCAGACACAATCCAGAGAATATTCTGCAGATACATCACAGATGAGATTAAGACACCTCCTCAGTGTCTTCAGGATGCAAAGGATGCACATGCAACTTTATTAGATGAAATGCAGTTCTGCAGCCAGTCACACTGCTGTAACTGCAAGGGCCTTGATGAGGGCTCAGAAAATTTTCAGAGGGGCAGTGGGAACTGCACTGCACCCTCTCCAGCTGCTGTCTGGCAGGATGGATGCCCCAATTTGAGGTGTCCCTTCCCTCCCAGTTCTTTTTTTGGAAATAGCCCCAGAGTGCTTCCTGCTGACACAGCACATTGGAAAGGTCCCTCAGGACTACCCAGCTCTCTCTGCTCCGGTTTGTGCTCACTAAGCAAACTTCTGGGTTGTAATTTCGTGTTCTGACAAAGCGATTTTCTTCCAGGCCTTAAGCCAGGGCCATCGCAGTCTCAGATCAGCATTCAGTCCAAAACAGGGAAGCGAGGGAGGCCAGTGTGACCCAAAGCCAGGAAATCTAGGCAAAGCTGGGTCAGCTCTGAAGAGCAGGGACATCCAAGGTATCCCCTGCAAACAAGGTCCAGGCTGACCAGGTGTGAGGGGCCCAGCCAGCTGCCAGAACATCTGGGACTGTGATGGGGTGCCTTGCCCAGGACATCCAGAAGAAGCCAGTGGGGCACCCTAGGACAGGGACACCTTCGAGACAACAAGGTCAGTGCCTGCACTCGGCAGACAGTGGCCAGCTCAGAGGCTCACACAGGTGAGATCCTGCAGCACTGTGCTCCATAGCCCTCATGTCTCCCAGCATGTGCCCTCCAGGGCCACTAGGGTGTCGCAGGCACCACACTTCCTTTGTTTTCAGAGCTATGAGATGCAGTGGCTGTCTACTCAGCACAACAAAACTAAACACATGCAACAGGCAACCATTCAAGGTGGTGGAAATGTTAATTAACTTAATTATGGTGCTTGGTGACCATTTCACTACCTATACCCACACCGAAATATCCAACTGTACACTTTAAATATATGCCATTCTCACTTGTAAATTACAGCTCAAGATGCGAAACTGAAATAAGAAAGATGTGGCCTGTGGTTAGCTCGCCCAGAAGGTCAGAGTCTGTCCGAGCCCGCAGTGAGCTTGTAGAGGCCCCTCTCCCCAGCGCACAGCCCCTCCGCCCTGGGGACCCAGGATGCTGGCCTTCCTCAAAGCCCGCCAGGGTCATAAAGCCACTGAGCGCCAGATGAAGATGGGTAAAACTGGTGTCCGATTCATTTTTCTCTCAAGCCACCACCCACTGATGTAAAATGTAGTGTAAAGCAAAACAAATGGGGAGGTAAATGACACACCCTGCCTGGAGGCTTTCTGATTTATGGATGTTTCTGTCCGAGGTCAGATGAGACAGTTATGTCCATTAGTCATGTGGAAAGTTTTAAATTTGGTCACAAACCTGCAGTCTCAGATTTTGATGGCTCTAATTTCACTGTCATGGAATTCAGTTGGATTCACACTTCAATCACAGTAGTGTGGACCCACCCACTCGACTGAACAATGTAGGTGTAAGTAAAAAATGAATGGCCTCATCTCTTCCCACACTTTCCCCTCCAAGTGCCCTGGGCTGGAAGAATTACACAGCAATTTCAAGGTGCTGTGAGCAGGTGCCTGGGGATGTTGTGTGTCTTACTTGGTATAAATGGGGGACACCCACTCACCTGCACAGACATGAGGTCCTCCCCCACTCCTCGTGGCGCCTCCTGTGCTCCCCCTGCTGGTCCCTCATGCTCAGCACCCTCTGCAGCTCCCCTGTGCTCAGCGTAGTGCACCCTGAGACCTCCCACCCCTCCGCTGCTCCCTCAGAGGTGCTCCTACTGGTCACTCCCCATCAGCACCTGTCTCTCTCCTGGGGTAGAAGATGTCAGTGAACCTTCAGACGCCTCTCTGTGCTCACTTCTCAGATCATGAGAGTACAGTTGGCGTGGGAAGAGACATGGCCATTTGTTTTTTTTACTTACACCTACCTTGTTAGGTCGAGGTTGATCCAACCTGGTCATCTGCTCCCTGAGGGCTGTCTGCCCATCCCAGGACATGCCCTCCAGGAGGAGGTGGGGTGATGCAGCTGCAGGGAGACTGTGGCCATGACACAAAGCAGGAAGAACAGGAAGCTCCTTGCTTAGTGCCCTCAGAGCAACTGCAGCCCTGCAGACACCTTCAAAGCCTCTGGCTTCCAGAAATGAGAGAGGACACGTTCCTGGTGTTGAAGCCACCCAGTTAGTACTCATGAGTTATGGTGGCCCAAGAACACTGATGTAATCCCACTGTGGTCATCTTTCTTGCTCCTCTTCACTGACCTTTGACTTTAAGCATCTCAGCTCTCCTCTTCTCTCTGGAAGCCACAGAGACTGAATGGATGGGCACAGAAACGGAACCCTGGGCAGAGCAACCAAAACAGAGCATGCATAAGGAAGGGCAGCTCAGGTGCACTAGACCTGATGCCCTGCAGCATGGCCACAAGGCCAGGGTGGCAACCAAGACAAGGCCTGAATGGAACAGTGTCTGGGGCATGGTCATGTTGCTGAGTCTCCAGTCTCCATAACTGCCCTGAGGGAGAGGAGAAATCCAATCAGCTGGAAGGGGAGGTGGGTGGGACCTGATTTTTATTCCCAGGTTCCTCCCTTCTGCTAAGATCTAAATTGGTATCAGAGAGCCCAGCACATGGAAAGTTCCTACAACAACTGTGAAAGGACCAGGTATGCAAATGCATTCCTCAGGAAATAGACGAGCTTGATGGAAAGGTCTTCCATAAAACCAGCATTCAGAATGAAAATGAAAGAGGAGCCTGGGATAAACACCACATGACAACAGCGGGAACTGGAAAACTTGGAAAGGAGGAGCCCAGTGCTGGAAGAGAATCCACCCCAGCAGATTCCTGCAGAGATGAACACACCCAGCCAGGAACACAGATGATGCACTTCCAAGAGGAAGCAAAATGATGTGTAAAAGCCTAACAGGTAAAGTCGATAAAGGAGAAAATAATAAGCATTGAAGACAAAGGAAATCTACTGTCCTCCACTGTTGGGGACCACAGATTCGCAATGGCTGCTTCTGCATACTTCCCTAAGGGATAAAATGGAGGCTTAGGATTATCAGTATAATCTGTTTGAGATTTCCCACTGACTCTTTAGGAATAAACCACCCTCTGCCACCCACTAAGACTAAAACTAAGATCATCAGAGCAAGTTCCTTTGTCATGGTTTATGTCAGTGGCTCCCGGGCCTCATGCATTTGTGTCTTAGCTACTTTTTACTTGTCACTGGGACATAATACCTGACACCCAAAGTTGGGAAAGGAAAGGTTTATTTCTTACAGTTTTTGGAGGTTTCAGTCTATACTCAGTTGGCTCCAAGGCAGTGTGGCATGGCAGGGCCACAGTTCATGGCAGCTGCAAACAGCAAGGCAAAAATCGGAAACAGAGAGTGATACACATCCTTCTTCCTGCCATTACATTGTATGCTGGCTCCACCCCTATGTAGGTATAGCACTGACACCATCAATCCAAGCTCTAGACAATGAATCAATCACAAATGCATAATGCAAATGCATGAGGCCTGGGGGCCACCAAACCATGATATTCCACCCCTGGCCCCCAGAACTCATGTACATATTTAGACAAAAGTCATTTAGTCCACCTCCAAGAGTTGCCAAAGTCCTAACAGTTTCAGCATTGCTGAGAAGTCCAAGTCCCAAGTCTCCTCCAAAATCTATGGAAAACTCCTAATTGTAACCCAGTGTACAAATGAAACATGGTTACACATTTCTGAAATGTAAAGGCACAAGATAAATATTACCATTCCAAAAGTTACAAACAGTGGAATATAAAGCATTGGAAACAAAGCAAGTCCAACATCCAGCAGGACAAACATTAAGTCCTAGAGTTTAATGCTCAGCATTTGAAGCAATCTGGTTGCAAGCTCCAAAAGGCTTGGGTGATTCCACCCCCATGGCACTTCCAGGAATATCAGCTCCAGCAGCTTCTCTCTTAAACCCTCTCTGCTCACTTTTTGCAATTTTCCTTGGATGATCCATGTTCCCAGATTTTCCAAACTTCTGGGGTCTCCACTGCACCTTTGGCTTCAACTTTACATCTTTACAAATTGCTCTCTCAGGGGCACACTACTTGGCCGCCCAGGCCCTTTGCAATTGAGGTGGAAGCTGTCTTACCCTCAGAATTTGTGCATTTTCCTTGCACCTAAAATCAGAACCATGCGGATGCTGTCAAGGTTTGCTGTCAGTTGGAGCAGTATCCAGGATTTTTTCTCTCTTGGATGTAGGGATTGATTGCCTGGATCGCTGGGCTCTGTGAACCTGATTGTGAAGAAAAGCTTCCCTATGTTGCCACCACTCTGGAACTTCATGTGGCCTCTGTCACCATTCTGGAGCATGGTGCTCTGCAGCTTTCTCTTCTGAACAAATTCTTTCACTTTTGCAGTTTTGAGGTTGCAAAGGGTGGTGACCTGCTGCTTCCTGGGATGCCCTGGGGCCATCTTCTTATTTTCCTGTTTCTCTTCATCAATCAAAGTCTCAACTCTGTTTTTACAATCCACAGCTTTCCTGGAATTTTCCTTCTGGCCAAACTCACAGTATTGTAAATTATCCTGCTGGGTTCTTTGCTCTTGATTTGCAATGTAAAGCTGACTGAAAGTCCCCAACAATAGCCATGCCACAGCCTCAATGTTCGACTGCCGTGAAATTTCCTTTGCATGATTAATCATTCCATTGCCCTTAGTTTCAGTCCCAGGCAAAGTCTCTGGGCATCAGCAAAATGCAGACAAACTTTCTGCCAAGCCATAACACGCATTGTGAGGAGTCCAATGCAGTCCTTCTTCCCAGCAGAAACATCCCAAGCCTAGTCTTTACCATCAGGCTTTCTATCAGCCTTCAGGTCTCCTGATCTCTGTCCAGAATCTCCTCTACAGAACAGCCTAACTTGCTCCAGCTGTATGCATCCACACGTCATGTCCAAACCTTTTCAAACTCTGCCCACAAGCCATTTCCAAAGCTGCTCAAAAAAATGGTCAGGTATAATCCTAGCAAATGACCCCACTCTCAGTACCAAATTCTGTCTTAGTTATTTTTTACTTGTTGCTGAGACAAAATACCTGATGCCCAAAGTTGAGAAAGGAAAGGTCTATTTTTTAAAGTTTTTGGAGTTTTTGGTACTCAGTTGGCTTCCAGGCAGGGTGGCATGGCGGGGCTGCATTTCATGGTGGCTGCAAACAGTAAGGCAGCAATTGGCAAGAGAGAGCAAGACACACCTTCTTCATGCCATTACATTGTATGCTGGCTCCACCCCTACGTGGGTGTGGCCACTAACACCATCAATCCAAACTCTAGACAATGGACCAATCACAAATGCATAATACAAATGCATGAGACCTGGGGGCCACCAACATAAACCATGACAGTTTGCATTGTGTATTTGCGATTGGTTCATTGTCTAGGCTTTGATTGATAGTGCCAGTGCTACACCTATCTAGGGGTGAGGCCAGGATGTGATGTAATGGCAGGAAGAAGGCATGTCTCTCTCTCTTGCTGCTTTCAGCCTTGCTGTTTGCAGCCACCATAAATTGTGGCCCCACCATGCCACCCTGTTTTGGAGCAAACTGAGTATGGACTGAAATCTCCAAAATCTGTAAGAAATAAACCTTTCCTTTCCCAACTTGGTGCATCAGGTATTTTGTCTTAGCAACAAGTAAAAAGTGACTTAAGACATCCTTCTTAGCATAAAGTCATCTACACCATCTTGAGTGATCCCAGAATTCTATTTGTACATTGAGTCCTAAACCTCTGAGCCTTCTGCCAAATTTGAATCTCTTGACAGCCCCACGCATCACTGTATACACCTAGCAAATAGTGGCTGCCTTGGAGTGTTGATGAGGAACCACCTGGAGACACCAACCTCCCAGTCACTTGTGTGTTTCTAAGTGTTCTCTTCACTTTATCCTTTCACCATACCCTTAACAAAGGTGATCGGGGCTCTTCACTGGGTGCCTGACACTCAACAACCTAAACCAAAGCTCTACCCCTCCCGCTAAGCTCCCTGCCTATCCTCGGCCATCTCCTCTATGGAACTGGGTGAGGCCAGGAGCTTCCCTGCATGGCTCCCATCTGTAGGGACCCCACCTCCTGGCCTCTAATTTCCCTTTTCTACCTGCTCCTCACTGAATTTGAATGTGGAATCCATGGCCAGCTCCGTACCTACTTTTGGCCAACCATGGCAACTTAGGGGGCACTTTGATCACCCACAAATGTCCTGCTGTTACGAGGTGTGTTCTGTGCCAGCACACAGGACAAGGAGCCAAGACCGGAGCTCAGGACTGGGGACATCAGGGCCTGGGAAGGAAATGGTCGTAGACATAGCAGCCAGGTCCTGAAAGCACAGATGGAAGGCAGGGTCCAGTGGCAAATGTGATGCTGCTCTGGTGATGCAGGACAGGGTCCTTTATCTCTACTGCCCATGGGGCCATATTGGTCCTGGGCCTGGACAAGCCAAAGCCTATGTGCCAGGGTGTCAGGATTCTCACTGCAGAACCCTGTAGGGCTCTGGCCTGTAATTCAGTCTCCAGGAATAGGACAAGTGTAAATAAATGGACCAAAACCTGGTGCCAGGGAACCAGGCACCTAAAAAAGGGAATGGGGCTAGGAGGAAACACTTCTGACCCGGTGATGCTTCTCCACTCTGCATTAAAAGTAGGTGCCACCTCACAGGTAATCCAAAGTCCCTGTCCCAAGAGCACATAGGCAAAAGTTCCTGTGCCTGCCCTGGACTACCTGAGAAATGAAAGCCAGGTAGAGCCTTTCTTTAACTCCCATTCTGGGGGCTCCAAGGGTCCCCCAGGAGCTCAGGTTCAATTGTACTAACTCTGGACAGGGCTCCTGGATGCTATCTAACTCCTGCCTCCTGGTTCAAGGGGCCTCCTGATACCCTCTGAGTGAAGGGTCCTGACTCCAAGACTGATATCTCACTAGATAATCAATCAATCCCATCCAAGGCAGCTGACTCAGCTCCCAGCTAGGCCCATGCTTCCTTTTCCCTGCTTTGTCAGGGAGGATTTGTCACCTACTGCTACAGCAAGAGCCCGGTGAACCAGTTCTCAAGACTGGTGTGACAAAACCAGAGTCCTAGCCAGGTCCTCCAGACACACAGATCATGTCAGCCCTGTCCCTCCTACAGCTCCATCCTATGCTATTTCCCAAAGTAAGGACTTTGGTAGTCAAGGAAGATAAAAGAGGAAGAGGAGAGAGAGAAGGAACAGGACAAGGAGGAAGTGAAGGGGAAAGATGAGAAAACAGGGAGGTGAATGGAAAGCTTAATTTAAAATAACAAAGCCACCTAGAGTCCTTGACTGGTGAGACAAAGCCATCCCAGTGCCCCAGGGCTTGCACTTGGTAGAACTGTGTGCAAATGGCTGAGCACAACTACAGGACTGACCACCCTCACACCCTTGCAGGCACACACAGCCTCTAAACCTGGGCAGCCTCTTTCCTAAATCAAAAGGCAGCTGCTGGGTGCAGAGCTACTGGTGGGGGTACTACACTCACACCTGGTCTCTGGAACTTTCTAGTCTCTTCTCCTTTGTCTTTGTGACCCACGTGTAGAACCAAGTGTCAGAGCCATAGGGAGATTAAAGACCACATGTGCGCGTTTAGATGTGGGTCTGAATGCTTGGGAATTTGGAGATTTTGTCCTGTGACCTGGGCCAGAGAGCCAGGAACCCTCAGAAATGCTAGAACCCTGCCAGGTCCTTTCCTCCTTGGGACTCTGGGCGAATTGCATCTCTCACAAACCCACACAGCAAACATTTGCAGGGGTGAAGTCATTGCTATACTATTTCTGCTCTAATTTTATGATCTCTTGGTTTATTCCTCCCTTATTCATAGAAAGAATAAAGCAATTTCAATATTGCTATAAATTCTCTGCTCTCATAGAAGGATTTCATCAAGCCACTTCCATCTGTTCCTTCTCCCAAGATGGTAACAAAATCATTTTCTGCCTACAAGAAGTAGCTTTGGAGGGAAGGAAAGCCCTGCATGAATTTGAACTCCATTGTGATTATTCTGTTTGTCAGAAAGTTGCATTCTGTTTCAGGCATTGAGAGTAGTTATGAATTCCCTGGTCCTAAAGGCAGGGGCAGCTTCTGGCCAAGGACAAGAGGCTTCACCATCCTCCACTGCACTCAGGAGCACACCTGCTGATGAGTGCACAGGGGCTGTGAGGAGCCAGTGTTTCACAAACTGCTCCAGGGGCTCAGAGAAAGCTAACTGGAAACTCGAGGTGCACACACGGGAAAAGGCACCTTTGCAGAGCTTGGCTGTAAGCCAATGAGCCGCTCTTGAGTGAGGCAGGTGGTCAGGGAGCACCTCTCTCACCTCATGCTTACCCAGGACTCCCTAGCAGGGTCACCCAGGGCTCTGACTCAGGAGCAGGAAGTCTAAGCTTGGCCCCTGGGTGTCAACTGAAAGCACCTGCTGTCCTGGGCTCTAGTTGTTCTGGGAGTGCATCTGGATCAAAGCTGTTCCCAGCTCCTGCTGCCCCAGGAATTCCTAGATTCCCGTCTGTCCTGAGTGGACAACAGGCATTCCCTTCTGTCCAAGATATGTTAGGCCCACTGTAAATCTTACTATAGTTGACCTGAATGTTCGTCTTATGTCAAAAATTCTTACACTGGCAGAATCCTACCTACTTTGGGCAAGACCTTTGGGGATACCATGAGGATAAATCCTTCACTGACAGAATTAATAATGCCTTACAAAGGGAGCACCTGGGAGCTCCCCACCCCTTCCGCCATATGCATTAGAGGGAGCTTACCAGTCATCAGGAAGCAGCCTTCACCAGGCACTGAAGTATGGTACCTGGTCTTGGATTTCCAGCCTCCAGAACTGAGAAATGCATATTTGTCATGTGCAAGCCACTGACTCCATGGTATTTTATTATAGCAGTCCACGTGGACCAATACACCCTAACTGTCATGCTGTATCAAAACAGAGATACTTTTCCAGCCATCTGATGACATGTGTTGGAAGCTGAGGAGCTTGTGTCTGTGCAGTATGCGTGGGCACACTGGCGATGATCCTGTGTGCCTCAGAAAACTGCAAGACACAGACCCCACCCCCCAGATGACCCACCATGGTCCAGAGGTCAGGGCTGGGCACAGTCTGAGCCTTCCTACCTTTACTCAGGGGCTCTTCTACTTCTGGCACTGGAAGGAGCTTCTCCTTCTTAATTTAGAATGGTTATTTTGAAGCAAAGAAAACTGACACTTTTTCCAGCTCCGATAGAATTCCAATGGGTGGTCTGTCTTTCTGCAGTTACCCAGAACCCACTGGGCCTTTGTGACAGATGGTGGTGTGCAGCAGGGCTATCCAGAGCAGCAGGAGTCCGAGGCTGAGGGAGAGAGTTGTCGACGATCACACACACTGCCGCTTCTCGCATGGAAGGTGAGTGTGGGTCCAGGGTGAGGGGCACAGTACACATGGTCCACCATGCCTGCTGCTAGGTGTCCTCTGTGGGAAGATTTCACATGTGTCCCTGGCTGGAAGATTACATTGCATAAGAGCTCCATTTCTTCTCAAAAACCTAGAGTAAGGTGCACTGGGCTTACTCAAAAGTCAACATAAATAGGCACCCATGTCCAGCTCTTGGATATAAACTCACAGCCCACAACAGGAACCCTTTCCAGAAAATGCACCCTCTGGCTATAAGCATCAAGCAATGGCCAAGTTTTCTACTTTCAGATGGGTTGGGCTCCTGTGGGCATGCCTTTGTTAACTGTGCTCTTTATACTAATTAATAGGTCCCCAAGAAGGGTCCCAAGTGGGAGAGTGGATGTCACACCCACATGCACCCTCCTGAAATCTGCAGGGGAGAGCTGCACATTAATGACCTGAGAACTCGAAGTTCCAATAGCTTTTCTTCAGCACCTGCGGGGTTCCATGCTCTCTATTTTATTATGATTTTACTTCTTCACAGCAAAGGGTTTTACAGGTCTGACATTGCTCAGGGGAGGGAAACATGGCTCACATAATGAGTCGATTTCTCCCATGACTGTGCAATTTCTTTGTAGTTTATGAACAATTTTTATCCTTAGAGATTGCAGCAAATATTGGTTAAGATGTCATCAGATGAATAGAGCCAAGGCTAGAAAAACAAATCCTTCAAATTATTTTCAAAGCTTCATCAGACTCTTTGTGATTCTGAGAAATCCATGAATCTGCTACGGCTATGAGGTCAAACTAATCTGTGGCAAAGAATAGAGAATTTAAAACTGTGTTTCTGCATTAGTGTTGCTTGCTAAATATAATTATGGGAATAAATAACTTTTCCCCAAGTGCATATGTAGAGTTCTTACTTGCTAGATCAGTGACATGAGTTTTCTAGTATAATTCTGTAATAGTCAGCTCAGTACCACCTTGATGAGGCTTAAACACCAGCATTTATCTCCTCCTAATTCTGGAGGCTGCAAATCCAAAGCCCAAGTATGGTGTGATCAGGTGTTGTAGGGTCTCTTTCCAGCTCACAGGTGCACCTTCGCATTGCACACCTCCCTGGCCTTTCCCTGGTGTGTGCACAGCGGCATGGTGTGTCTCTTCCACCTTACAAGGCCACCCATCCTAGCAGATAAAGACACCAACCTACAGCTGGAGTCTACATACAACAGATCATTGGAAGCATGTGGAAGGCACTGATTCAAGTCTCGGGGATCAGTAGGATTGGGTGGATGGGTGCTCCGGAGGTGTAGGAGGGAACACATAGTCACCTTGCAAGATGAAGGCCAGATGCATCTTGGGTCCCTGGAATGCTGATCTGGAAGGAACCGGAAGGAGCAGGGGGCATGTCACACCCACCTGGGTGCCAAAGAGAAGCTTCTGGATCACGGGCTACAGCAGAGCCCTCCGAACACCTTGGATTAGGGAGAGGTGGGGGAGGAGGTAGCAGCGTGTGGAATATTTTATATTCTATATTTTTTGTGTCTGAGTGCATAACTTATACATTGCATTCCAGAGTGTCTGGATCAGAGGAAGAAGGTTCCACAGAAGAATCCTTCTGAGAATCCAACAGCAAACAGAATTATAACTTAGTGTCTGACATTCACCTTGGTAGTAAACATCAGAGGCGATTAAAAATTTAGGTCAGACTGATCTGTGACAGGGATTCATGGGCCAAATACATTAATTGCTATGATTCTACACCAACTAAACATCACTTGCTGCACTAAAGAAAATGATTGGACACATAAGAAGCTTTAAAGACTAAGTAGGGCTACTGTGATATGCTAACACTTTATGTCAAAAGTAAAAGGGAACAAAAGAATCCCTAGTCTTCTGATTATAGTATTTCAGATAAGCATATTTTAGATCTTAAATATTTCATAAATCACCACCATAGAAATGAAAATTAAAAATAAATGTGTCTCCATGCAATTTTGTGTGCCTGTCAGAAGCTATTATTATTAAAATGTAATTTCTACTGAGATTTCAGAAGCAAAGGGTGGGTGCAGAATGAGAACCCCCCAAACTGGCAGCTCCGTGCCCTACCCGCTGGCTGCAGAGTGAAGGAGGTGGGTGCTGTCCGTGGAGTCATTGTATAAGGGGCAGGATAAAGAAGAGGAAACTGGCTTTTTGCAAAGTTGAAAAGAAATACAATCTTATAACAAAAGCATCTGCTCATTCAAGTAATGCAGGGCCATTGCAAATTATTCTAAAACAAATACTGAAACCAAAGAAATATCAGACACACACCGTTAGCAGGCTTCTAGGAAAAGGGAGAGCTCGTTCCTTTCTTTCCGGGGTGGCAAACACTGCAGACGTGAAGTTGCTAGAGTGTCTCCATGGAGCACAGTAAACAAGGGCCACAGTGCAAGCTGAGACCACGCCCAAATCACCCCTTCCAGAACAGAAAGCAAAGTGGCTTCACAGGACAACACTTCAGAGAAAGAACGAGGCTGTGGGAACCACTTCTTCTTAGTTGAGGATGAGAATAGTTTTGTGGAGGTGTCTATGCATCCGGTGTGGCTCTCAAACTTCCCAGAGGGGCAGATGGTGGAGGATGAAGTAAGAAGACGCGAGTTGGAATGCAGAGAGGTGAGGTCCGGCGACGCCCTCTCTCCAGATGGGAGCGCAGAACTGCCCGACAGCTGCAAACCGTGTAGTCACACACTCCGCAGGTTGGCGTCACGTAACACCCTGTCTATCAGCTTGTTCACGAGGCTCACTTCTGTCACCCTATGTTCTCAGGACTGGCCTTGCTTTTCCCCACATGTATGTGTGGTCCATCTCCAGCTTCAGCCATGGATAGGGGTGCATCCCCTTAAAAGAATGCTACCTAATCTATTGAATACCAGACTCATGCAGAGGAAATTCAAGTGGATTTTTAATCATGAGAAGTAACCAGCTGAGCATATTCCAGAAGTCTGGCCACATGGTCTGCTTTCTCGAGGCTAATCCTGACTGATTCATAGGCACCTTCTTGACACCTTATTGCCTGTCACAGTTAGGACCAGCTAGAAACACCTGAGCTGGTCCCAGCAGGCTCTGGCCCTGACTTCATTTCAACCACCTTGCTCTATGGCCTGCAGTGCCCCATGTGTCATCTTGCCTGGAGGAAGGGCTGGCAGTGGGTGACTCTCCAGGTCAATCCCCATCCTCTGTCTGCTGCCATGGAGACCCTGCAAGAGGGTACTGAAATGGTCTTGGGGTTCTTATGCTGTTTGTTAAAGGTAAGACTATAGTTAGGAATAGATGTTTTTAATTAGCACAATGATAATGTAACAATTGGTTGTGTGAATCAAATTGATAAATTGTTAAACTCTGTTAACAAGCAGAGTTTCAGGGCCAGCTCCAAAGACAATGCCATATTCCTTGCTGGGTGGTCCTCTTAGGGAAGCCTCAACCCCAGAGCTGGGTACAAACTCAGAACTCCCAGCTGAGAGTTTAAAATTAGGAAAGGGTTGGTGGTAATCCACAGAAAAAGAGCCTCTGTGGATTTTATGTAAATCATGTCTGTGGCCTTTATGCAAATCATACCATAAGCTGGACAGCCTGTTCCTCCCTTTTCATGCCCAGGGGGAGACTGGAAACCACCTCTTAGCCGTTTACCCAGGGCTGCCTGCCCACTGAGTCCAGTTCTCCATCCAGCACCAGCATGAGTGTGGGGCGCTCTAGCCTGCAGCCCTTTCTTTCTCTTTCCACTGATATTGTTCCCCAGCTCTGATTCACATTTTTCATGGCTACTATGTACCTTTGGTTCTGGTCCACATTGTTTTTAATTGGCTGCTCTTTCCACTAACTGCTTCAAATTTTTGTCATGCATCTCTTGCTCTTGGCTAAGACAGCACCTTTCCTGGTCTTCACAGGTTCAGTCCACAGTGGGACAATGTGGGACTGGCTCAGGGTTCAGCCCAGCTTATCAGCTCCTGGGCTTTCTACAGAGCCAGGCATGAGCGCACCCCTCCATCACCTCCCGAAACACGGGGAAGGTGGGACTCAGAAAGGCAGTACCAGATGCAGAAAAGGCCTGCACCACTGAAGGTACGAGGAAGGCCAGCAGGAGTGAATGCAGCCTGCTCGGCCTCCCTCCCTGTGGATGCTTCAACACCAAGACCCCGACTCCTGTCAAGCAAAGCCATCGAGGACCCAAGGCTGCCCACCACTTCCTGGGAGAGATGCCTATAAATAAGAAAGGTTTTCATTGACCAACTGCCCCTCAGCTATACCTGACAAGTCATGGGCAAGTTTGTACAATCCGGAACTTCACAGTCACGGGGCAGGAATCATAATAATGACAACGATGGAAGTAATAATAACGGACATTCTAACTTTGAGTAGCACTTTGCAGCCATCAGAGTGCCTCCAGATGCATTTGCCACCTCTTTCCCTGCCTCCAGTGACCCTGTACATTTGTGCATAATCTCTGTGGCTCTATCTTAATGTTCCTGTGATTTTAGGTTAAGATTCGAGACTACCAAGAAAAGGAGCTATTTTATTGGCACATGGAAGGAATGTACACAACCCAGGAAACACTGGCACTTGTCTTTGTGGCAAGGATCCCATATGTTGGTGTAGGGATCAGGATATTCACTCCTTACAGTCTACATCTATAGGGGCTTCTCTGTAAACATCTTGGTAACGACCAATATTATGAAATTACAGGCTTCGGCGAGTCACCAAATATTGACCTTCCATTGTGCGTCACAATCTCGTTTCTTTTCCTCCTCACCGGAATTTTAAACAGTCTAAGCATCAGCTAATGATTCTTTCTTATCCATTTGATTAAAACCCAGAGTCACTGAGGCAGTATCAAATTGTATTTTTTCCCTTGGCCCTTAATGCACTGCAGTAATGAAACCCATGACTTCCAACCTCTGCTGGTGAGGGGCTCGCATGTACAGTGCAGAACCGGGAAGCTCATTTGTCTCATAGCCGACTCCCCCCTTGAGGAAGGTGCTCCAGGAGCTGCGCACCTCTGGAGTGGAATGGCTGCAGCCATGGAATGGGAGTTAAACCTCTGCCTTGTGTCATTCTCACAGGTGACAGGGAAATCACATACAACATAGCTTCATTTCTTTAAAAGCAGTTGCAGCTTTTATTGCTTGAATGAAATCACATCCTACATACTAATTTAATAAACCCCTTTAAGCATATGCAGAGTCTCTGCTTGGAGCAGGATGTGTTTATATGCCGCGGGCTAGAGTACTGAATAACTTTCATCTACAACCCCAGGGAGAAAGAACAGTGAAGATTAAAAACAAGGCCAAGCCATTCTAGCTCATCCTCTGATTAAACTTTACAGATGCTGTTTATCACAGAATTGGGTTATAAAATAATTGCAAGGAGAGCATCCCGACCTTTGCCACTAGATACACAAGTAAAGTGACTCCACCTGGGTTCTGTGAGGTCTTTCCAGGGAAATCCTCATGTCCTGCACCTCACTGCCTCCAGCCCCAAGACCACCAGCCCTGTGCACAGACTACTTACTAAGAAACAGGGCCAGCCAGCCCTCTGAGTGGGGATGGTTTTGGGTAGCTGCTCTCACCAGGACAGAAAATCTGTGGTCCATCTTTCCCACTCATTCTCTTTTTCAAGGAAAAAATAAAAAGCCAAGGGAAAGGATTGGAGAAAAGCAAACTGTTGAGGCAGACTTCATGTTGGCAGCATACAAAAATTTATATTACTTACTTTGTAAGAGAGTCGTGTGAGCTTATATGCCTGATTTTGTGTGCATTCATTTAGCAAAATATTTCTATTATGTGTCAGACATTGGATATATACACACAAACAAAACAGACAAAAGTCCACACCTTCACACGATATTGTATGATAAACTATCCCTGAGAATCTGAAAAGCAAGCCATCTCAATGCATTCGCGTAGGAGACCCTTGGATAGATAACCCCCCATGTCTTCAAGGTCTACCACTTCAGCACTTCCATGGTGGACAGCTCCCCGCACCAAGGCAAGTGCTCCTCAAACTGGGGGGTTGGGAATCCAAGTGCAAAAAGTAATTCTGTTGTACAAAAAAACAGTTCTAATACATGGCCCCTGGAGTCTCCAGACAGCTGATGCCCAGGCTTCCTCAGGGCTAACCTTCAGAACAATGAACGTGTGTCATGTTTCTCCTTTACCTGAATCACATTCCAATCACTCACACTGGTCCCTTGGGATGGACTCCTAAGTAAAGGAGCTCCAGAGTTTGCTTTGAAACAATCAGAACGCAGATTTGTGACATAAATCAGTTGTCTCTGAAGGAACAAAATTTGAAGAAGTGGACATTTATATAAGCATTAGTGGGGCAATTTTTGTTGCAATAGTATGAATGAATTATATTTAATTGACAGCATATGTATACTTAAGTTTAGACACTGGATTTTAAGGAAGAATGGTTTATTCAAAAAACAGCTCTACACACTGAAAGGTTAATAAAAACTATGGAAAAACTATAGTAGTAAGTATGAAGCTGAATTAATAGTAGCCTGTTATTAAAGTCAGCCAATAACATCTGTGAGCAAGTGGAACAAAAACATGAATGAGTGCCCCGTCCATGCTGACAGTCTTCTGTAGTAGAAGCTCATCTGTGATGTTTGACTTTGTCACTGCCCAACAGAGCCCGAATTCTCCCTCCAACTAGAAGCTTTAACATCTTTAAAATCTACTATTTGACGCCTGTGAGCTTTTAGAAGGAAACCAATCAGATGCCTATGACGCTATCATTACTGGGTGTCTTATGCACTCACAGGAGGGACTCTGGCGGAGGTGACTGGGTCAGGAGAGTGTGATGCACATCTAGGGTGAGTCCACCGCTGAGTTTAGAGCTAGATGTGATACTGGGAGATGAAGCCGGGTCTGAGGAGTGGGTCCCTCGGAGCGAGGCTGGAAGGTCTGTCTCCCCCACCTCCCCTCTTGATCTCCGTCTCTCTGCTTCCTACTGCCATGTCCTGAGCTATTTCAGCTCTGTTGTGCCTCTGCCTTGAAGCCAACCAAGAATGGGCTTAAACCCCTAGTACCTGTGTCAGTACTGTGTCTCAACCATGAGGAAGTAATGGAGACACATAAGATGTCATCACATGCCTTCAGCATCAATGCCCGTAACACACACAAAACACACAACTTGGAATTATGATCAAGACTGGCCTTAAAATCATGTACACATTATAGATATGGCTTGGAGTAAAAACTCCTCATTTTCTAGCAATTGAAATTCTATCCATTGAAATGTGAATTTACATTTATTATCCCAAAATATAAGGTTGGGAACCTTTAGTGTTAGAGGTGTGAACGAGCTTCATCCCTGGCCGGCGGCCCTCCCCGCGGGCTACCTGTGGGCACCACTCTCCGCAGCACGAAGGGGTGCTTTGCATTATGAAGCTGCACAGCAGGCAGAGCCAGGATGCAACAGTCAAACTGCAGTTACACCAGTAAAAACTGAAACAACGATCACATTTCTAACAAGACTCAGACTTGTTCTTGGGGCCTAGAAACTTACTCTGTGATAACGCCCAGCCGAAGGGTGAATTTCAACAGCTGACATTGTGTCACTGAGCGCAGATCTGACTTAAACGCCATGTCCTATTGGTTCCCAACAGCATAGTAGAGCACCAGTAAAAGGCATTAACCCTGTGGACATCATTACTCATCTGGGAAAGAACATCCTTGTGAATTACTTTCCCTTTGCCTACAGTGGCAAAGACATCCCCTTTTTAGGGATTGGTACCCAGTGAATGAGAGTGTCTCAGAGCCCATCTCTGGGCTATGGACTGAATGCTACATCATTGCACCACTGTGCCCAGTGGCACCCCCAGAACATGGAGCTCACCCACCATGTGTTCCAGGAAAGTCCTTTCTCCTTGGGAATGTTTGAATAGTGAGCATGGCTCTGTGCATACACAAGAGTAGCTGTCCACATTGGGTACTAGGAGCATCTAGTAGGAAGGGACTAAGAGAGTATTAGGGTCTATCAGAGGTTTCCTTTGGGCACCAAATACCCCACAATGCACAGGAACACCCTCTACAACAGAGTCACCTTGATGCCAAGCCCGTGTGTCCACTGAGAAGCCCTCCCAGAGGAATCACAGCCTGCTCCACAGCAAAAGGCAGGTGCGCTCACACCGCAGCTGAATGACCAGCTTCCCCAAGCTCCAGGTCCTTCTTCCTCATGTTCATGGCACCTGTGTGCAGGACAGGGGCTGTGCCTGACAAATGTCTCTGTCTCTGAGCCAGGTGTGCTGTCTCCTATCAGCACCCATGAACCTGCAGCAGGCTTACTTTTGAGCTTATAAGTGGGGCAAACAGCAGGCTCATCAGCTCCTGGAAACCCTCTAGAGACATCCACAGCCCTTGGGATCTTACCTGCAATGTCTACAACCCGGGAGCATCACTATGCTAAAAGAGCACTTGCAGAGTAACAGGCCATGTGCGGGGTCAGCAGGAGAAGACAGAAGAAGAGCTCTGTGTCCAGCCTGCCTCCAAAGCCACACAGGGAGCATTTTCTGAGGACGCAGACAGCGGCACTCTTGGATCTGAACACCAGTCCGCAGTTCAGGAAGCATCTCTGTTAGAACTCACTCCAAAGCTAATCAACAGCCAGGCAAAACAGGCTCTGGCTCCCACCTGCCACTGTCTCAGGCCCTGGAATCCATCAAAACAGTTCAGTGACTCAGTGTCTTCTCTCCAGCTTCGGTGCATTTCTCCACCAGGCGACTGCTCCTGTTGGAACTGGGCAGGGGGAGATGGATGAGGTAACCTAGCCTGGGGCGCTGCCCGCTGCACATGCTGGACCACTGCAGCCTGGGAGGAACAGGGCAGACAGAGAAGCTGGGAGACAGCAGGACCTGAGTCTGTGTCGGGAGGAGCGTAAGTCAGACTGCAGAACTTCCTTTACACTCCAGCAGGCCCCCCTGGATTGCCAGAAGAAAGCATTTCTTGGTGATCCTTAATGTCAGGGACCCCCCCCCCCGCCCCCACTGACTGACAGCTCTGACTACCAGGACTGTGAGGTCGTGGGGAGCCAACGCTCGAGGCCTTGGCAATGGAGTTAGGGTCATGGGCAGAATCTACTCATGGGGAGTGAAATAAACTATACATCAATTTCTAAGGTAGAATTAGCTGGTGCACATGATTCAGTGAATGCTCAGGTGCCCAAAGGGAACCTCTGATAGACCCTAAACCAGGATTTGGCAAAGTGTGACCAGGGGCCGCACGAGCCCACCCCCACCCCCACCCGTCCTTCACACTGTAATACAGGACTGAGTGCGTACAGGAGAGGCCACACGACCTGCAACAAAGATACTTATATTCTGGCCCATCTTGGGCAGAGTTTTCCAGCCCTTGGTCTAAAGATGAGACATAAAGTCCTCCTGATCCCTGTGCTCACAGATGAGGAGAGGAGAGTCTGTGGCTGAGATGTGTGGGTGTGGGATTGACGGGAACAGGAGGAGAAACACTGAATTCACTTCCATAGTGGGCTGGATGCGTCCATAGACTCACAGGGTGGTGGGCAGGGCCACACTCTAAGGCAGCGAGATACAGAAGAAAACACTTTTATGAAGGGGCAGATGCAGGAACAAGTGAATCAGAATGGAACCTTCCAGGTGTGTCAGTCAGTGTTTCCTAGAGACACATTCACACCAGATATATACATTGTATAAGAAATCACAAGGTCAGCTTACAATGGTCAGCCAGAGTCAGACGAGGAAGCATGCCTCCTGGAGGAAGCCGAAGGAGGATTCAATCAAAGGTCTGGTGCCCACTGCAGTGTCCTGTGTGTCCACATCAGGAGGCCGCAGAATCTGTGAGGGAATGCTGAAGAGTCTGCACTGGAAGCCAGGAGATGACACCCAAGGTAAAGGTGAAGACCGGAGCTCCTCCAAAGAGCAGAAGCAGATCTGTCCTTCCTCCTGTCCCCTTTATATCGTCCAGGCAACCAGCCACCCCAGGGGGGTCCCCTTACCCTAGGGTAAGAATTGCTGAGCCAATTTAGTCAAACTTCTCTTAACTGAACTTCTCAAGGTGACACAATCAGTCAGCCATCCCACCGGTGGAGGAAAAGCCCTAAGCAGAGGAGGAGCAGTACTCATGTCTCGGTGTAGCGGACTGGAACCTACCTGGTGGTCAACTTAAACAGCAGCCGAACTAAATCAGCCTGGTGCCAAGCACAATGGCCCACCAGAGACTGTTACCAGCATAAAACAGACCTGGGGAGGTAGTGGTTAGCGTTGTGAGTTCTAAGTGTGGCTGTTGTTCGGAGCTTTGGTTCTCCGGATAGGAACTCAACTATTACAGCAGGGGAGCTCAGGACCTTGCCGCTGAAAGTGGCTCGGGTTCATTCTGGGGAGCTCTGGCCCATACTTTGAGCATTGCTTGCTGGCTCTGGCGGGGTAGATGTGTGCTGTTTAATCTCCAGGAGAAGCTCATCATGCTGGCTTCCTGACATGTACTCGGCCACTCTCACTGAAAGAGGAGCTCTGGACCTCACTGTCACTAAGGATGGCTATGGGGGAGCCCTGGTCCTTATTTGGAGCATTGCTTCTTGGCTCCAGTACAGAACCCTCAACCTCCTGGCACAGCTCCTTCACCCCGCTGGCATAGACTTTCTGGCTTCCAGTGCTTACCTTTGGGCCTTCCCAGTGCAAACCTGCGAAGCAGACTTGCAGGAGTCATTGTCATAGATGTTTAGTCTCCAGTTGGACTTGAGGGAGGCACTGTCATGGGCTCTAGGTCTTGAGCTGGACTCATGCAGGACATTGCTGAGGGATCCAGGCCCTCCGCTCCATTTCCTTGGCTCTGTAGTGTTGTGGACAGGTTTCCTGCACTTTTTATATTTAACTCCTTGGGTGACAATTTTAAAGTAATACTACACTTGATATGTTCTGTATGTAATCATTTCCCTGGCAGCGCTTGACTATAAAACTGCATGAAAGGGTGGAGTTGGAACCTCCTGACAGCAGTAAGGAGAACCACTGAAAAGTCGAAGGAAAGCTAAAAATAGACTTGACTTTTTCTTAAATTTTCTTAACATGCTCAAGCATAGTGATCAGAGCACCCAGCTATCGCTGAACAATGCCCCAGCCCCCCGAGTTTCTCTGGGAAATTAACCATGGAACTGTGGAACCATGGGACTATGGGAACATGGCATGGCTTTTGGAAATCTGCACTGGATTTTAAAGGCCCTGAGAAGTCCTGCAGCAAAGAAACCTATTAAGCTTGAGTTTTCAAACATGAGAAGGTGACCCTTTCCACCTGATAGCCACCATGGCACAGGGGTCCCTGAGGTCACCCTTTGGGAGCACTGCATCCCCCACCATGTGCTGCATTACACCAGACAAACCTGGCCCTGCAGTGCTCACCTCACACAGCAGTGCTCTATAACCAAGTGCTCGTCATGCGACAGGACAGTTAGAAACGGGGACTACCATGTACACAGCCCTCCTCGGGAGAGAGATGCACACGGCGCTGTGTGCTCCAGAAGCCCGGGAAGCTTGGGAAGATAGTGAGCACTGTGCTGGGGAAACACCTCAGCATCCGAGCTGTGACAGCCCAGGCAGGGAGGCACGCCGGCTCCCCAGGGCAGGATTCCACCAGATGCATGGAACGCAGGCCACACTGGGCTCCTCTCATCTGGCTGAGGAAGATAAACTGGGGGAGCTGAGTGTGGACCTGCAGTAGCCCCAGCCCTCAAAGAACAGGGGCTGTGAGGTTTGTCATGATCAAGACTCCAACCCTGTCTGTGCCACCTTCCAGCACAAAGGCAGCACAGCGTGTGGAAGGCCATGCCTGGAAAGCACCTCGCCCACCTGAGATCCAGCCCACGCCACAGCAGCCAGCAGCCAGCCCTCCAGCGCCTGGTACAAGGGTAGGGGACACCGTAGCCTTCGTCACCAAGGGCAACTCCCATAAGACCTTATTTAAATGGCCAACGTCAGAACACATGACTCGCAATCATAGGTTCTGCCCTGCTGGAGAATTCCTTCAGTCTGGGAAAGTATTTTTGAAAGTGTATCTCAAGATCACTTTTGGTAATATATATTTGTTTGCTTTTGTTGAACTGTAATGCATGCAAACTATTTTCCTACAGAGTCAAAGTCTAGGAAAGGTAGTTTCTCTCCAGCCCTCGGTCCTCTGTGCTATGTCACCTGGACAATGATTCTCACCAAGTTCTTCTGTATTTTCAGTCACTTCTGAAAGCAACAGTAAATCTATCGGCCCCTCAGAGGCTGGAGGAGGAGGGGAAGCTGGGCCACCTGTGCTGTGCGATCCTGTCCAGCCCTCGACAGGCCTACGCTGTGTAAGAATAAAGTGGATGCTATTGTCTGAGAGATGAGGAGACCGTGTTCTACCTGGAACTTTCTCTGACCACTACGGCCATGTAACCTTTCCTCCGAAAACAAGACACCTGACAACACCTGACCTCACAGAGCCCCGTATCCCAGTAGCCACAATACTTGCAGACCTCTGGACCGGTTCTCCAAGGCTCGGGGACTTAAAACCACAGCACTCTCTTTGTTCACCGCTGTGCAATTTGAAGCAGCCTTGGCAGAGAGGTGGGATCAGTCCCCAGAGGGACAGCTGGGTCAGCCCAGCTGGACCCATTCCCAAGATGACGCCTTCTCAGAGCAGCAGGTGGTGGAGGCAACTGGTGTTCTCTGTGTAGGCCTCTCCTCGGGATGTCCTGAGCTTCCTCCCAGAATGGGGACAAGTGGCTCCAGAGACAAACACTTAAAGCTACCAGTTCTTTAAATCTGGGCCGTGGAACTGGACAGTCATTGCCAGTGTGTGGCATAGGTTAGGCCGTGTGGAACCCACAGCCAAAGAAAGGGGACAGAGATGCCATGTCTCCTAGAAAAGATTTGCACACACATTTCCAAAGTTCCCCAGCTGTGGACACAGGCATTCATTTGTCATACTATTTATTTATCCATTATGATTCTTGAGAAGCTACCATGACCATAACTAAAACCCTGGACTCCATGGCAGACACAGTGCTCCACTAAGGCAAGTTCTCAGCTTAGCACGTGCACCCCAGAGCCAAGATCTGGAACACAGGCAGACTCTCTGACAGGCCCGTGCCGGTAGCTGGCCAGTGGTCACTGAGAGGAAAGCACATGGACAGAAAATACTGTCTTCTCCTGAAAAAGCAGAAGAGAATCATGCACATCTTGGGCTTCAGCAGAGCACACGGCTGAGCCCCACCTTCCATCACATGCCCGGCCCAGTTCCCGCAGATGATGAACAGTCATGACCAGAAGCTCCTTAGCTGCTGTGACTCTCGGCTCCCCTTTCCTCCCCTCCACTTCTTCGGTCCTCCTAGGGCACCAGGCAGCGCCCTCTGGGCCTCCTGTTGGACTTGGTCTTCTTGATCTCCGCTCTGATGTTTTATTAACAGTTCCTCTCTGAGTTCTCAGTTCTCTTACACCTAGCTCTGCCTCTTAGCACTTTTTTGCAATGAGCTGGAATTAGGCAAGCTGTGACAGGGCTTGGGGACCTGCTACAGAAGCTCCAGACCTCCACATACACTGAGGGCACCAGAGCTAGGCTGCGATAGCTGTTTGTCAGAATCGTATTGTTTTCATCTGCCTCTCAGCTTGCAGTGGAAACATTAGCAAATCTTGTGAGGCATGGTCCTCACAAGGCCACAGAAGGACCACGCACAGCTGGACTGTGAGAGCCCAGGGGGCACCTCACTGGGCCCGAAGAGGAACTCCAGCATTGCATAGGAGTCCCTGGCAGGAAGGGGTCCTCTTTCTCCCGGCTGGACCCTCCTCCAATTTGACTCACTCTCTCAATCATGCCACCCCATGTGTGAGTGCTTCTGAGGCAGGGCCCTGCGTGCACCTGTGCACAGACATGCACACGTGAGCACATGGTCTGTCGCATTTCAGCCTTTGGACAGGATGACCACATGCCTGTGCTTCCCTAGGTAAATGGGGACTTGGAAAGCTGCGTGGGTCAGGCAGCTGCAGTGTCCAGCTGTGGCCCAGGGTGCGAAGCAGGAGAGATAATTGGGGAGGCATCATCTGGGGACAACCAGGCACCGTAGTGTGTGATGCAGTGACGCAGTCACACGCACGTGCCCAGGCCACTTCCAGAAGCACCAGTGTTAAAGATGTCTGAGTGCATGCCATCAGGGTCTGACTGTCAAGGAGACGGCCCTGCCTCCAATAGTACAGTACGGAGCACACAGCAGGAGCTCAGCAGATGCTTATGGCACCCGGTGTCTCCCTGAACAGAGACACCTGACTCAGACACCTGCCTCGCTCCCCCGCCCTTCTGACAGGTCCACATCAGGCCTCCAGGCTCCCACCCGAAGCCTCGTGGCCGGTGTCCCCTACACCCCAGGGAAAGAGGGTGTCTTCTCTCCTCTGCCCGCATGTTCCCCCTCTCCCCAGTAGGACCTCCCTACTTGAAAAGTACTCTCTGCTCCAGAGAGCCCTTGGCAGCCTGGGGAAGCTCGAATCCTTGTGTGGAACATTCTTCCAAAATGCACAAAATAAATGCAAATATTACAAAGGACTCGTGACAGTGAAATCCAGGTCTCTGTGTGGACTTGGTGGGGGACTCCCATCCCAGCTGGGGTCCCCAGCTCCCACTGGACATCACACCCATCCGGGTAGAGCTTCCTATTAGGGGGAGGAGCCTGAGGTGGGTGGGGTACAGAGGCGGTGCCAGCTGTGGGTGCAGGAGGGGTGAGGGAAGCAGGATGAGGGAGTTGGAGACAGGCAGGCTGGCTGAGGGACTCCCAGGAGGCCTGGCTGCCTCTCCATAGGGCAGAGCTGGACAGGACACATGAGCTGCAGAGCCTGGGAGGGAAGGAGAGGGGGAGGGAGCAGGGTGAGAGGGTCAGAGACAGAGAGAGAGAGAGAGACAGAGACAGAGACAGAGACAGAGACAGAGACAGAGACAGATATTACAGGTAAAGCACAAGAATTCCCCGCCCTGACCAGGAGTCCACTGTGGGGCGTCTTGCATCTGAGGCCTTTGGTCTAAGGAGTATTTTCCTGGGGGGAGTTGCTGGCATGGCTAGGTAGAAGCGTGACTGTGCATCACACTTGAGAACAGGCTGGACGTCAGGGACGCACGCTCCGTGATCACACTTGGCCCAGCTGGAAGAGGATTTTCTCAGAGTGCTTTCTTTCTTTTTAACTAGTGACAAAATAGAGGAAATCAAGTCATTTTTCTATTACAAGAGTTCAGTTTTTTTATACTGTGCCTATTTCGTTTTAATGACAGCTATCAAAAGTCGCTTTTAAGAAAGAGCTTTGTATGAACAGGAAATGTTTCAGGCATTGAATGCTCCTGTTTTTGTGGAATTCAAGTAAGACAGAGTGACAGGCGCTGAGTGTTCCAACGAAGGTCCCCTCTCCAGCGCAGGGGAGACAGAGCCCAGCTGGAGGCCCCCACTGGCAGATCTGGGACAAGGGGAAAGGGACAGGGTAATGGCAGTGGCAGCCCCAGAGGACCCGGCCGGACCAAGGGGTCCAGGAGCAGCTTCCTTGTCATGGCAGAGTCTGGGTGTGTAGGGACGCAGGATGGGCCTTACCTGGTGGCCTTGGTGGTGGCTTGGCAGCTGCCTCAGAGGTTCTGTGATGCCCTACTTTCCATCTTTGTTAAACCAAGTCAGGGCCACTCTGGTTCACACCTGAACACACACACCTATCGTGCGCAGGGAGAAACCCAGAGCTGGAGCCACGCCAGAGCTGGGTGAGCAGCTGGAGCCCCTGTCTCTGTCTCCTGCACCCTAGAGTCAAAGACTTTCGCCTGTAGGATCTGCCACACTCACACACACATACACACACGGTCTTCACAAAACACCATCACTGACGAAGTGGGGGACAGGAACCACACTGAAGTGTGTGAGGTGGGGCTCACGGGCAGAAGCCAGCTTTGCAGATATCCTGTGGCCACACTGAGCTCTCAGACCTTCTGTCCTAACTCTTGGGACAGATGTCCTCCAAGCCTACAGGGGGCACTGCTCAGACCCCACGGTCCCGTCCTCCAAGAGAAGCAGGGTCTCCTATGGCCTGGAGCCAGAGCACAGGGTGCAGAAATGTGCCATGTGCAAAGCCAGGCAGGGACTGTCCCCAAGGGTCCTGCTGTGCATGTTCTGGACAGTGCCCGGCAGGTTGGCAGCAATGGCATGGGGACAGCAGGCAGAGGGAGGGGGTGAGGGTGTCCTGCTCCGGAAGGGAAGTCCCTGCCCAGCCCCCCTTCCTGCTGGAAGCACCACTTCTCCAGGTGCCAGGGCGCCGCCCCCAAGTACAGCACAGTCCACCGAGGCTCTGGGTACTGCTCCTCTTTCCCTCCCTGCTCTGTTCAAAACAGCACTGGGTGTGCAAATGTTGTGACACGAGCATGCACTCTCCAGTCTGTAGTGCTCATCCGAACTCACATGTCTCTCCTGATTCTCAGGGGCCCAACGCAGAGCAGACTCAAGAGGTGAGGACATGTCACGTTCCACCAATGACACTCTAAGTGAAGACTCTGAACGTGGCCAGCTAGCCCCAGATACTGCACGCAATATGGCAGGTGTCCTCTGCCTCTCCCCTGTCCCCCTGTCACCCTGCCCAAATGCACCCGAAAACTCCAGCTACCTCAGGCAGGGATCTGCAGGTGGGAAGAGCCAGTGGCATGTGTAGTGCCTTCTGACCTCTCAGACTCAGCATGGCCAGAAATGCCAGAGATAGGTGCAGGGGACAGAATCATGACACCCACCCCGAAGCTCCCATCCTATCCTCTGTGACCTGTGAATCGGTGGCAGAAGTGAGGATGCAGGGTGAATCACAGCTGCTAAGCCGACCTTGGCAAGGGGGCTACCTTGGATTGCCTGAGGGTGTGGTGTAGTCAGAGGCTTACAGCCCCCAAGGGAGGCTGTGTCAGAGGAAGACGCAATGTGGGTGATGGCAGGGAAGAGGGGACTCTGCAGCGTGGGGGACAGAGAAGGGCCATGAGCCCAGGGCTGCCTGACTTCTGAGGAGCCAGAAGTGCCTGAGCAGATCCCGAGGAGCCGAGCCCAGAGGCCTGGGTGGAGGAAAGCACGGCTGCTCCCAGATTCCTGACACCCAGAAACACAGCGCTATGGGACAGCATCAGTCCCTAAACCAGTCCCGGTGTGACAACAGCCCGGGACAGGCACAGAGTGACCCGCCGAGGAGTCTAGGCAGGAGGCTGACCCAGAGGGCCTGTGCAGACCCAGAACCCGAAACCCAGGCCCTGGGACGCCCTCTCCACCCCATGTGCCCTCCTCCTGTGGGATCAGGATCACTTCTGTCTGTAACTGTGTTCCTAGTGCACATCTTCGGGAGGAGGTGCGCAGCCTTAATGCACCTTTGTTCCTTCCCCTCGCCCCACCTGAGGTCCCTTTCCATTCACAAATGCTCTCTTTCCCTGTTTCCTATCAATCATCTTTTTTTAAAATTGTTTATACTTTGGGTTGCTCCTAGAAGTCCTGTGATATTCAGGGCCTTGTGTTTAACATTATGGACTCGGGCTCAGCCGGGTCCCACAGACGACTCAGGTATCCTTCTTTGTGGCAGCACCGTACTCCTTTCTCACCAGATGGAGCCGTCTCCACCCTAAGCCAAGGCAAGGGTCTTCGGAAAGCCCTGCCTGCTCATCGGTGGGTCCAGCCTCCGCTCCTGTTCTCTGCAGAATCCTCCTCTTTTAACATTTCATAACTGCACAATGGACCAGAAAACCATGATGTCGTACCTCCCATGAGTCTTTTCTCTAACTCAATTCCTACTACCCCCCCCAAAATTACACATTCATGACAGCGTGTTAAACAAACATGGTGAAGTGAAAAGAGCAAGAGATTCGAAACGACAGTCCTTGTGCGCTCTCCAAATTAAAGATAATAATAAACATTTATGTGTGAGCACAACTGTCTTTATCCTGGACAGACGGGTGCTAAGTTACAAAGAGAGGAAAAGGCTACACATGTGTTTGAGTTCTGTTTCTTGTTTCTACCTCATTTAAATTTTTATGAGGAGCATGTAAGTCATTTTTCTGTAATTAAAAGACAAAGCAGATATTTACCAGTAGGAAGCAGAAGACACGGTGCACCCTGGAGATGCCTGCGATGTCCCCTGGGGCCGCTAAGGTGTCCTGAGTCCCGGCTTGGAGTGTAACTCAGCGAGCAGGCTCAGCCCCTCTTGGAGCACAGGCCAGCACGGCTCTTGGAGGTTTAAGGCATGCTTACTGTTGCTTGTTAGCTTTACTATGGACATAGTGTTAATATTTTATGGCTTCCATTGTGTCTCTGTTTATCAGTATCCACAGCCTGAACAAACAAGCCATGGTCTAGGACGTGAAAGCACACAGCTAAGTTCAGACTTCACCCTGATGCTGGAGTCACGGACATGGGAAAGCATCGCTCGGAGGAAGGCGTCCTGACGTTTTGATCTGACCTATTTATTTCCACTTTCAGAGGATGCTCTTAGTGCAATTGAGAAACGTGTAATCGTGCTGAGAGCAGAGAGCACTTAGCGTCAGCAGAGCCTGCACTTGGAGTCACCCCCGCAAACACGAAAAGCACCAAGGCCCCGTGACCTGGGCGGGCCCAACGAGCTTGGGAGCAGTGGCCTCAGGAGAGAGAGAGGCGGCACTGCCCCACCCCAGCTCTCCTTCCAGGAAGAGGAGAGCAGGGCAGAGGAATCTCAGAACCCACTGAAACACCTTCACTCCAGAGTTTATAGCTCCATTCACTCTCCCTTTGCCTTTGGGATTTGATCTTGAAAAACTTTTTATCTGCACTGCCTTAAAAACACCCCGCAAAATGTGAAATTAGGGAGAAAGGCAGGACAAGGGCAGTGGTAGGGGACGAAAATGATCCAATATGTCCTGTGCATGCAGGAATCTGCTGAAACCCTTTAAGCTGTCTAATCAGTAAAAAGAATTTTATGGAAAGAGTTGGAAAAGTAAAGCAAGAAAGAGGAAGCCAGAAGCCAGCCAGGCTGCTGGCCCCACGCACGGCCTTCTCGGGGTCTGCATGTCTGCAGAGGCCGCCGGCCGCTGCCCTCTGCTTCCTGGGGCAAGGGGGCTGCGAGATCAGAGTGGATTCGCAAGCCCTGTGAGTTTCCGCCTCTTTGCAAGCCTTGAGTTCTTGCTGGGCTTCTTCCCAGCAGCTCCAGGGAAGGGCTCACGTTGACAGGGCCAGCACTGACTTCGCTGGCATCTCCACACAGAGTGGTGCTCAGAATAGCTCGCAGGCGGCCCGCGCTTGCCAGCCAGCCGGAAGAAGCTAGCAGGCTTCTGCTCCCAGCCTGACAGCCTCTCACGAGCTGCGGTGCCCTCGTGAATTGCAGCCAAAAAAAGCAATGTCTTTGGAGACTTTCAGGGCCGACCACCTGAAGCAATGAATGCTAGAGCTTCCTACCTCCCTCTCCCTAGAAGAGGAGCCAACCCAAGGAGGGGTGTTAAGAAAAGTACTGGCAGTCCACAGATTGTTTTTATTGGTTCTGTTCTGTTTCTGTTTCATTTGACTCGACTATGTCTGAAGGTATGGGAAGCTATGTTGAAGACAACAAGAGGCATCGTTACAATAACCATTGTTGATTTCTGATTATCTTACCCTGAAGTTTTGGGTCACACTGCTTTTTTTTGTTTGACTTTATTGTTTTATTTTGCATGATTTTATTTTCTTTAAAATAGAAATTACAAAAAACAGAAAAAGTATCGGAAGTGGCTGCCACCATGCCTGCCGAGGCCCAGGGCGTCGGAGGGACGCCCCTCAGCCTCACCCTCTCTCAGTGCTGTCTCATCTTGAGGGGAGCAAGGAACCAGCGCTCGAAGCTCAGGACAGAGGCATATGGAGCTACTCCTGGGACATCTGGGGCCCTGTCAGTGGACTGTGGCACTGAGACCAAATCTAGATCCATTGTAGCTGGGCCTCTGCAGGCCGAGCAACAGCACCACCAGGCCCGAGCACTGCTTGTGGAGCCAGGGCCTGTATGACACCCACCCTTGGAAGCCACAGGCACCCAGGTATTCGGTTCACAGGGGCCAGGTCGACCAAGACAGCAGGATGCACAGCCTCACCAGGACACAAAGTTCCTAAGAGCCAACAGGAAATCCCAGGAGCACAGGGACACTGATGTGTGACACTGAGAGAAACAGAACAAGACAGGACCATTACCAGCTCTGCACCGCACAGGGACGGGGGAGGAACCGGGTGCAGGGAAGCTGTGTGCTGTCCCAGCCCAGGTCACGTGCAGAACTCAGGACACTGATCCAGTGACCTTGAGCTACACGGTGGGAGGACACGAGGGCCTCTGGGCGATCAGTTCTCTTCTGACTCCAATCAGATAAACCCACGTGCCTGAGTCTGCCCCACGAGCTGTCTACTTCATGAATTTTCTGCGTAATTGCCTTAATCTCTACTTCACTTTGCATGCGGGAATCCAACCTTGCTTTCTCCTTGTGCAAACCCAGTGCGAAGCAAATTATTTTCCTGACAATGCACATACATTAGGCCACGGTAATAGACAGACAGACAGATAATGGAGAGGTGTATATTGTGATCGAATCAAAAAAGTTCATTACGGGGCTGGGGATTTAGCTCAGCGGCATAAGCGCATGCCTTGCAAGCAGGCAGTCATGAGTTCAATCCCCAGTACCGATAAAAAAGGAAGAAAAAAAAAAAAAAAAGAGTTCATTACAGTAAAAGACCCATCCCTGGGAGCCCCCTCGGGACACTCCTCCTTGCTGCAAATACCCTTATGCCACTGTCCTTGCCCCTTTCTGAAACAGTTCTGGAATTCCTCTCTCATGGATGTCTTCAAATGTTCTGCTGCGCAGCCTCAATGTCCCAAATCAATCTGAAGTGTTTATAGTGACACAAGTCATTAGAAACAGGCAGCACATCCATCAACAGATGAACAGACCAAGAAAATGTGGTGCGGTGTGTACACAGTGGAATATTACTCAGCCACAAAGAAGATAAACTGGAGTCATTGCTTAGAAACGACTTTGAGGCCATAATATTAAGTGGGATGAATCAGGCATATGGGCATATTGTAAGGTTTCTCTTTATGAGAAACACAAAGGATAAATAATTTGAAGAGTAAAATATAAGAAAGACCACATAAAACAGAAAAAAACAGAAAGGGCTCTACAAATGAGGGAGGTGTATTGGTTATTTTTTTCATTGCTGAGACAAAAATACCCCCAACACCCAAAGTTAAAGGAGGAAAATCAGTTCACAGTTTCACAGTTTACGGAGGCTTCAATCCATAATCAGCGGGCTCAGCAGAGGGCCATGGCAGAGGAGAAACGGTCCATGGCAGGCAGCAAAAGCAGCAAGCAGCGAGTGACCACAGCATCCCTCTCTCTGTCCCTTGTATTTCATCCAGGCTGCCTGCCCTTAAGATGGGCAGCACTCACACCCAGGGTGGAGAACCCTAGATCCCCCCCAAACTGTGTCAAATGAACCAGTAGACTAATTCAGTCATCACACACCCCCGACCCCAGCATCACACACTCTAGAACCATCCACCTTCAAAAGGTCTCACCTATGACCATATGAGGCACAGGGGGACATCTAGATGCAGCCATAATGGGGTGCTACATACACTAATTCACCATGATCAGTGTACTCATTATGCATCACAAACGTACTAATTTTTAAAATGCTCAAAAACTGTTACCATTCATGGTCATTCTGATGTGGAAGCAGAGCCCAGAGCTGCATGGTGGCAGATCTGGTAAGTAAGGTCCAAGAGGAGGTGCCGCACCGTTTTTATGAGCCTGGCTTTGCATTCATTGACAATCAGCAAGAACCTTCATCACATTTTTCTTCATATCTCATGAAGACACTCATGAAAGGGAAACTCCAGAACTGCTTCAGAAAGTGGAAAGAATGACGGGACGAATGGGTTCACAGGTAAGGGGAGGGTTTTGCAAGGGTTAATGGCAATGTGTCTTTTACTCTAATACACATTTTACATTTGAACAACCCTATCTATTGTGATCGGTCCTTGTATAAGACTGGCATGGTGAGGAATTTGGGCAGCAATCATAGATAAGCATATGCTTGCACCCCGCCCTCATAAACTGCTCCCCTCCAGAAGGAAGCTCACTGAGGCGGGGTGCAGCAGTGGTGGGTGCCAGTGGGAGGGGAGGGGCACCGAGCAGAGGTGGAAAGTGCCGCTGCCAGCAGAGCCCCTGAGCTTGGCTGGGGCACTCGGGCCCCTCTCTGGGACCAGACCGCCTAGCTGCAACCCAGGCTGTTCCACTCATGGCCGGGTGACTTGGCCAAGTCACATAAGTGTTCTTGCCTCGGCTTCCCATCTGTAAAACGGGGATGATGACGATAACTCCGCCTGTAGGGGCAGAACAGGTGACTGCCCTCAAATCTCCTGGCAGTGTCCTGAGTGAGGTGAGCACCAGGTGGCGGGGAGTTATGGTCCTCAGATCTGAGAAAGCTGAACATGCCAGTCCTTGTGGGCTGGAGTGGTGCCACGGTGTGATCATTCACCACTCACTCTGCTACCTGTCGCCAATCCACAGGGTCCAGTGAAGCCAGGGTGAGAAGCAACTCATTACGGCAGGAAGGGAACGGTTGAGCCTGAGCTGCCATTGAAGCTGGGGACTGTCATGAGATCACAGATAAAAAAGATGCAACAAATAATCAATGTCCTGGACTCTATGCCTGAGGGAACGCCGAGCAGCTGGCTGTGGGGAGGGTACATGGTGACCAGAGGGACAGATCCCCTGAGGAGCCCAGTAGGAAGGATGGATTTGGCCTTTTGGTGGGAGGGGGAGTGGGGTGGGAGATGAGTGGGGTTCTAGGGGAGAGGACAATGCCAAAACCTAAGGCCAGCTCTGACAGGTTAGAGAGGAGGCTGATTTTGGAGGTTGACCACAAAACCCACACCTCTTCCGCATATCTGTGCTTCTGCGTGAAACCCTGCAACCAGGACAAAATCCAAGGGCACCTGTACTTTAGAGTAGCCCACATCTCACGCTCTGAAGTTGGCACAAGGTACAGGTGGGGAGAAGCATCCATGATACCCAGAGGCAGGGGTCAATCTGTGCCAGCCAGCCATGCAGCATCTGTGTATGCAGTAATTTTAGACCTTCTGTCGTGGTCGGTCAGTCAATTTTCAGATCAATAAGAAGGATTATGGATTTGTAGATCTATTAGCCACTCTGCTGTGCCCATGTTAAAATACATTAACTATAGGTAAAATGGAACTTGTAAAGGGTGGAGGTGACACTGTTCATGTGAAGACCCTGGAGATAAAGAATAAAAAGAGAGGCTGTGCTAGCAAAAGTAAAACTCCACCAGGATGAAGTTCTTTCTCCTCAGGCTTCCAAACAGTGAAACCACAGATACACCTGCAAAGCCTCTAAACATACTGGCTCGTCTTCCTGGAAGTGTGAAAGTGGGTGGATGCAAGGATAGACAAGTGGATGGATGGATGGATGGAAGGGTGGATGGAAGGATGGATGGATGGATGGACAAGTGGATGGATGGATGGATGGATGGATGAGTGGGTGGATGGAAGGATGGATGGATGGATGGACAAGTGGATGGATGGATGGATGAGTGGGTGGATGGAAGGATGGATGGATGAGTGGATGGATGGATGGATGGATGGATGAGTGGGTGGATGGAAGGATGGATGGATGAGTGGATGGATGGAAGGATGGATGGATGGATGGATGGATGGATGGATGGATGGATGGATTAGTGGGTGGATGATAAATGAATGGACAGATGGATTAATGGATAGAAGGAAGGAGGGATGGGTGAATGGACATGTAGATGGGTGAGGAGAGATTCTACATACTCTTCTCAGATGAATAAATATAAATGGCAAATAATATATGGAAAATGCTCAACATCTTTGATCATCTGAAAGATGCAAATTAAAACAATACTGAGATACCATCTCTCCACAGAAAGAATGACTATCTTCAAGAAATCAACCAACAACAAAGGCTGATGAGGCTATGGGGAAAAAGGAATCCTTGTCCACTGTTGATAGAAGTGTAGCCTGGTGCAACCACTGTGGAAATCAGTGTGAAGATTCCTTAAAAACCTAGGATTAGAGCACCCATTCGACCAAGCTAATGCCCTTCAGGGCATCTTCCCTGAAAAAATTAAAAACAGCATACCACAGCAATATGTATGCATCCATTTTTATAGAAGCACAATTTGCAACAACTAAATCCCAAAAACAACCCAAATGCCCATAAAACTGAGGAATGAATAAAAAAGATACGGTTTTTTAAATATAATGGCATACTACTCAGCTATAAAGAAGGATAATGCTGAGACTTTTATAGGTAAATAGATACAACTTGGGACCATACTCATATGTTAAATAAATCAGACCCACAAGTATAAATGTCTCATTGTCTCCCTGGTGTGAGAAACTGAACAAGTAAATAAGATCCAAAACAAAGTACAAAAGATATTGTGCACTGGGAAGAAATCGTTTAAAAGAAAAGAGAAATTGTGATGGGGGAAAGTGGAAAGGAAGAAATGGAAACCAGGAAATATATATATATACACATACCGAAGATATTTAAGATAGTTATACAGCTTGTTTCTCTTAGTGCACTGAAAAGAAAGGTTTGTGCTAATATTATCTGGACGTTACTTCATGCCCACATCTTATACCAGTAACTACTATGAAGATAACAATACACAATGTATTGTTACTCTTCTTTACCCCATTTTGAAACTGTTTTATTATTTTTATTTTTCTCTTGAAAAAAAAAAAGTCTACATAAAAAATAAACATAATTTTGAACTCTTAAAAAAATAATTTCTAACAAACCGAACATAAAGCTTCAGCTTCCCAGTGGAATAGAAACGTTCCTCTTGATGGCCTTATTTTTGCCCCCAGCATTTCCGTTGGCCAAATCAGATGACACTTTTGATCTCATTCCTTGATGCACCTACGCGAACCTCCCACACCTCCTTTATCTGCCACCTTCCCGGCTTCCCTCTCAGCTGCACTCTGAAAGCGGGCAGTGCAGGACAGCCTGCAGGCCTGCGCTGCCAGCCCCACCCAACACGCACGCCCCACTGGGCCACCACCTCTGCCCGCAGGCTGCTGATCCCAGATGATTTTCACCTGTTCCTCCTTCACCAGTGTCACAGCCAGCAGTCACTGTGCTATCTTGGGACCGTGCATCTTTAAAATTATGTAAAGGTTATAGATGTTTTCTAAAAAACAAAAGGAGCTCGAGGAGGAGCGTCTCCCTTTCCTTTCTGTTCATGAATTGCATGGCCAAGTTTGCTGAAGCTGAGCACAAAAGCCGAGTCTGGGTTACCTCTCCTTGCTCCTCCAAGGTCAGGGTTGTTTTGCTCAGCCACCTGCTACAGCTCTACTTCCCTGACACAGATTTCCAGGTCAGCCTCCTTCACCTGCTTCGCACAACCATGCACAGGGCTCCCAGTGAGATCCACTGCCCCGTGCGCTCTCTGCCACCTCTCATGGGCCACATTTTCCGTAATGTCATCCCCTTACAGCGACTTCTATCCTTCCCAACCTCAGCACCTGGAAGGAGACTCAGTTTCCCCACCTGGTCCAAGTTGCTTTTCCCATCATACCTTGCTGAGTGGCTGCTTCTCTGGCCTCCCAAACACAGAGGCCTCGGAGCAGCGGGACCAGGCCGCGGCCTGAAGCTGGCTGAGCAACCCCACTTGCATTTATCCACATTGTTTGTAAAATGCATAATGGAAGGAACCAATCCACAAGCCTCCCCCACTCCATCAAAAATGAGTTCTCAACTTGCAACGCAAACTCTCTTCGTACGTGAAAAAATCAATACCAGAAAATATGGAAAAAAGACTGAAAATAACACCCTACGGTATCTGAGAAAATACATTCTGCTTGCTTTGCTAAATCTAGCACAAACACCCTTGCAAACTAGAGAAACCATCTCGTGACACACACTAGCTGGTTAGTCTGTACGGAACATTAACTGCACCACTGTGAACAAAATGAGGGAGGCATGGGCATTCACATTGAGGTGAACTTTCCCTTATGCACCATAATTTCTCCAAGTTTAACAGAAACATCACTGAAATTAAGTTTACCTTATTCCTTCTTGGCATGTGTTTAATGACTTTTAAACGTACCCTCACCTATGGACAGGGTGACTGCAGAGCCTTTACTGTTTTTGATGAAAACAGTACAAAACACAAGCACAAAAAGCACACCGCACACAGATGCATTTCCCTTTGAATTATAACCAGGACATGCCAAAGTGAGAAAGAAAGCTGAATGCAGAGATGGCTGCTTTCTTTGAGGCCCCCAACATCCGAGACGCTCACGCATGCCCCTCGTGTATAACCTCTCAGCATGGCTCAGCATTCGACAGGAACCCGTGTTGGAGGCAGCATCCAGGAACCTGGGGTGGGGGGCAGGCTCTGGCCTCCGCCAGCAGGTGTCAGATGATGTCAAGACACAGAATCATGTGGTCCCATGACCCGACCAGTGGGCAGGGATGTTTCCCAGGTCCTCCACACTCTGGAGTAAATGTTACAGGCGGCCAGCCCACAAGCCCTGGCTCCTCTCTGCAACTTCAGGTCCAGCATTTCTCTGGGGTTTCGAAGAGCCTCCTGTGCAGCTTGAGAATAATCCTCTTGGGGTGCCAGGTACGCTGCAGTGGGAGGAGCTCCCCTGAATAAAGAGCTGGGATATGGAAGCACCAATCAGGGATGGACGTGACCACAGAGTGGCTTCTAGTCACATCTCCAGAGAGTTCTATTTTCTTGGGAGTCTCACACTTCAGGTCGGAAATGAAAGTCACCCACCTTTCTGTTCAAATTCAGCTTGTGCACTCGTGATGAGCAATTAGATTTCATGCAATGCAACAGACGCAGGACACAGAGGAAGAAGAGGCTTGCCAGGTGGAGGCTTTGACAGGGGCTTCTAACAGCAGCCCAGAGTCACCATCTCAGCACTGAGGGAGGGACTTCCTGTCTCTCTCACCTAAAACCGACCCATGAGCAGGGCTGGCTCCCTGTGGAAGCTCCAGGAGACCATGGGTCTCCCACCTTTCCCTGAGCACCTTTCCTTCCCTGCCTCTGCCCTCCATCTTCACAGTCTGCAGTGCTGCGTGTCACCCTCTGTCTCTCTCCTGCCTCCCTCTCCCACTGCTAAGGGGCCTCTGGCCACACCAGCCCACCCAGAGAAGCCAGGCATTGCCCCTGTGTTTGAGGTGGCTCACCAGCCATCTCCATCCAGCTGCTTACAAGATTCCCCTTCAATGCACAGCCTGGCATGGTCATGGGTCCTGGGGCTGGGAGGTGGACACCATAGAGGGCCATTTTCCTGCCCATGATTCTCTGTCCCAGGCTTCTTCCAGCCCTTGGATCTGTGAGGTAACAGGACAAAGAGGGCTTTCCTGGCACCACGGCAGTGATCAAGCCCTTCTCCAGCAACTGCACTGCTTGGTAGAGAAGCTAGCAGCAGCCAGGAGAGGCCCCGAAATGCAGCCACTAAACAGCCTGCGATTCTGTACTTCCCAGTGAGAAGCTCAAAACTCTCTGCAGTGTGTGCATTCATCCTGTGTTAGGTCACCACCCGGCCCAGGGACAAGAACACAGGTACTCCAAGGTAAGAACAGAGGCAGCGAGGGTAGACCAAAAGACATTGTTGTGGGAAGATTCTGGATGGGGGATCCACCTGCATCCCTTCCTCCACCAGAGGAGACCCCTACAATTCCAGGGATACACAGAGGGCTTCTCATGGGAAGCTGCCTTCCAAGCTGCCTGTGAATTGTCCTCCAGCACCCCCACACCCTCTTTGCTTCTAGACCTATCCAGATTGAAACCTCAGCAGGTCTGTACATAAAGGAGTGGGTTAGGTCTCACAGAAGTGGCTTCCTGAGACAGTGGGTTGGGATGAGTGGAGCTGACCCAGGAGGCTCTCTCTCTCCCTCTCTTCCCCCTCCCCCTCCCCTTCGCCTTTGCCGAGTGATACCACCTGAACACTGTGATACACCCAGGGGGCCCTCATCAAATGCTGCCACACTGTGATTTCTTAACTTTCCAGTCACCTGAATTCTGAACCACAAAGCACTTTTTCTTATAAAATCCTCAGTCTGAGGTATTTTCATTGTAGCCCAAACCAAACTAAGACAATCACCAAAATTAAAATCATATTCCACTGCAAGGAATGATGTTAAAGGATGTCCTCAGATGTACACCGATGACCAGGAGCAGTGAACACAGCAGTAAGCACAGCTTGGCAGCAGCAAAATGAAGCCCAGATGGCTGCCATGGAGAGGCCAGGACCCCGTAGCTCATGCCCAAGTACACACAGTACACACGGACGAGGAGACCTCCAGGACACTGTCAGCAGAAGCAGTGCACTGCTGAGGGGCTGCACACTGCCGTCCTAGGTGCATTTTACAAGCACGAGCCTGAACTGCTGCTTGCATTCTGCTTGAGCAGAAGGAGGGGAAGAGGAGCAGCTCCAGGGTCCAGGGCACTTGGTACCACACGCGCTCTCCACGATCCCATGAATAGCAGCAAGATATGAGATCTGTTCCTGCAGGCTATGTAAAGTTGCATTTGTACAAACTAAAGGGTGTTTAAGTTTAACAAGAAAAGCAATAAAAAACCAGGCCCCAATCGATCCTGCACACCTGCTAGGTATATGGGAGTGTGCTAAGGCAGACTGCTGCAGACTGCTGGGAAACAATTATAATAACAGGAGGAGTAACTGCTGCATCTCCCTGCTCAGCAATCAGCATCCCAGTGGGGTGCACACATCTGAGGGGTAGCACGCAACCCCAAAGGGACAGGCCAACCCTGACTGAAAATGCTCCCCAGTGTCCCAACTCCACCCACCTCAGGACCTGACTTTTCTGATGAGATCAGTGGGCATGTGTTAAACTCCCTTTAGGAGACTGAGCTCCTGCCTGCACAGGCCCCAGATCAACAAATGCCACAGGATCAATGGGCAGCCCAGAGGGACGGCAACAATGTGCGTCTCCCCCTAACATGGTGCCAGGGTTACACAGGGCCCTGGAAGGTCACTGGGGCAGAGCACGCTGAGCACATGGGGAGCACCTAGGAGGATCTGTTTGCTCCTGATCCTGAGTAGGCTCCGAGAGAGCTGGAGTCATCAAGAGAAAGGAGGGAGGGTGGAGAGAAGGAAGGAGGGAGGGGGTGGGAGAAGAGGAGGACTGCTTCCCAGGGACCCTGGCCTTGAGGAAGGGGACAGGAGCAGCAGGAAGGTGAGGACAGAGCGCCTCAGGGAGGTAGAGGCTGAGGTTCACACAGCCTGCTGGAGAAGACAAGGCCGCCACTGTCCACACCATCACCTGCCACAGGAAGCTCCCACACACTGTACCTCCCGAGGGCTTCTAGGAATCCCTGCACCCGGAGACCTGGGCCCACATCTGCTTGTCTGCTGGTGTGACTAGATGAGGGGCTGGGCAGCTTCTCTACTCCACTGTGGCAGACATGGAAGTGAACTCACCAGAAGAGGCCAGGGCAGGGCAGTGGGGGCAGCAGTGGGCAAAGTCCCAACTGCAGTTCTAGGGCGGCAGAGGAGGGAGCCCTCTGCTCTTGCACCATTGCCGATGTTAAGTTATGGTTTAGATCAGAGATGTCCCAAGTATCTCCTGTGTTCGGAAGGTAATTAGATTATGGAGCATTACACACACCCATGGATCGTCCACTCGTCCACCCGCCAGTTCCGAGCTGAACGTGCTAGCAGAGGTGGAGACACAGTGTGACCTGGAATTGTGTGTTCTTGTCCCCAGCTCCTCCCTTTTGTTTCCTGGCTGCCATGCTGGGAGCACACTTCATCCAGCCCTTGTCCTGTGCTGCTTCTGCCTTGCAGCAAGCCAGCCATGGTCTGAGCCAAAATCAACCTCCTTGCCTTTAAGTTACGGGTACCAGGCATTTCTGGGAAAACTGGGAAGTCAGTGGCTTAGTGTCCTCAGAGGGCCCTGTGACTTAGAAAGATCATCTCAAAATAAAATGTAAAAGCGGGGTGGGGGTGTAGCTTAGTGCAAAGGCCCTGGGTCAAGCTCTAGTATTGAGAAAGGAGGAGAGGGGGAAGAGACAGAAAGAGAGAGAAAACAAGGAAGGAGGGAAAGGAAAGGAGAGAGAGGAAAGACTCAGTGAAATTCAACCGCTGGGGACCGGGTGCAGCTTCCCTCTGGCCCAAGGACTCGATGAGGCCACACCCACCACGCCTGCTCACAGGCCTGAGGGCTGGTGACCTGCTGGCCAGTCCGAGCAGCCCTTTTATCCCAATGCATCTCGGGGATAACACCAAGGTCTCTCCTTGGAGTTGGTGGCAGGGACCTCAGTCTCCTCTGGTAAGGGACACTGGTGTCACTGCCTATAACCGCCCCACTGCAGCTGACACATCTGCCTCCTGAGCCTAGCGCTAAGCGGTCCAACATTAGGTGACAAGGGGATTGTAGCACAACCAACTCGACAAGCCTCAGGCTGCAAAGGCCCCCAAGGGAACAAGCAGCTAGGTCCCCAGCTGCTTACAGATAGATAGTAGCTCTCCTCCAAGAGGGTCAACTCAGGTGGGTTTGGAGGAGGGAAGGCTCGTGGCCTCCTGCACCCATACACCATGCTGGAACATGTGGCAGGCTGTCTGACAGAGCAGTCCTGGGAAGCCCATCAGCAAGCATGAAGCCTTAGGGCCAGCACACAGAGCCCAGGTCTTCAGGCCTGCCACTGTGTGCCGACAACCCCTCCGTCAGCCGCAACCAGCGATCAGCCCAGCGCCCAGGCTGCCGTCCTCCAGGAATACAAGGACTGTGTTCTCTCAACGCAAGGACATATTGCCTGCAAAACACCTAAATGAGACACCAACGTTGGGATGGAATTGTCCACCACTTAGTCTGCTTGATGCTGGAGTGTGCAGGTGTCTGGAGGCGCTGTCCCTGCAGGAGCTGGAAAGACCTATGGCTGTGTAATACAGCAGCATGGTCCGTGTCACAGCAGTCACCGTGGCCAGCACTGGCCCCCGACAGCAGCAGCCTTCTCATCCCCAAAGCATTTCACCCTAAGGGAACACCTGCACCCCATTTATTTGTGCTTGCTGCAAACTTACCAAAAGGAAATGACCTGTTTGTGCACCGGACCTTTCCCAAGCCTGTACTTCCCAGCTCAGGAGAGCCCAGTGTCCACGTGGGTGCTTAGTATCCGGGGAGGAGGAAGCCGCATCTGTAGAGGCCTTTTCCCCTGCAGGAAACCGAACATGAGCATCCGGCTGGAGCTCTGCCGAGGGGCAGGGATGCCCTCCGTGTCCCGCCCGGGGCCCCCCACGCTGCCCGGTTAACCCTGCTCCTCCTCTCTTCTCATCCTCAGCACTTGTGCAATAATGAGCTTCCTCCTGAGCGTGTGAGCCTGAAGGACATCCACAAGGATTCCCGCTTTCTCAGCTGCCACTGCCACCCACAACACTGCTTTTTTACCTTCAAGTGTGCAAGAACTCGGGTATTCCTCTGTCTCCACAGACTGGCGCGATGGCAGTGTTTTTGCCAGGCCTGGTCCCCTCCTGCAACCCTCAGGCCACCTGCGCTGGAAGAGCAAGGCACGAGCACTGCTGTGGGCAGCAGCTAAGCTCCAGCAGGCCTGGAAACATGGGCCGAGACCTGACCCAGCCCAACAAGGCCACCCGAGCTGGGAGTCCACACCAGCGGGCACAGCAGTGCGGCGGGCTGGGGATGATGCCTCAGAGCTCAGCCTTGGTTAGCAAAGATCCTGAGAGGAGCTGGAGGAGGCAGAAGGACTCGGCCATGAGAGGGAGCCCAGCCCTGCCAAGGGGTGACCACAAAGCAGTCCTGGCCTCTGGGCTGGGGTGTGGGCAGACCCCTGCAGCTTCACCACCTCAGGTGACTGGAAACCGAGTCAAGGGGCACAGAGGGACCCTGGGGATGGCAGTGACTCAGCTGTCCCTTCTCCTTTGCCAAGAGCTGCTCCTCAGAACAATCGCTGTCTTGCTAACCTCCAGTGAGAGCAATGAAAATTCTCACAAGAAGGGGAGGATGAGACCTTTAGCCTGTCCACTGACATCTGACACCTTCTCTGCAAAAGGGTTCTGCAACTGTGAGGTACAGCTCAGGGAGATCCCTGGTTACAGAGAGCTGGGGCCACAAACCTTCTAGTATAACCAGTAAACAGGCTTGTCACACAGGGGTGAGTCAAAACTCCCGGGAACACCGAATTTTAACACTTTACTACAGTAGAAGATCCATCTGCCCCGCTCCCCCTCAGCCCATCCCTTCTGCCACTCACTGTCTGAAGAAATCTGAAGTCCTCTTCCCTGAGCGTCATGATCAAAACCACGATGAATGTGCTACCAAGACAGTGAGCATGCCCTCCTCCGCTTCCTTCACCCAAGCTGGACTAGCCATCCTGGCTCTTTTCTGTCCGTGGGAGGGAAACCGGCCAGCACAGCATGTGGATAGCCTTATTTTTAAAGCAGTTAGCACAAGGCCTCTTCACGCTGCTGACCGCTGAGGCAGGGAGGGTGCTCTGCTCCCCTGCTCTAACAGATCACCGCATGCCTAAGGATGGGAATCTCTAATCGCACAGCTCCGGGTGCAGAGGTCCTGGTATGGAGATGTCACCAGGGCTGCTGTTCTTGGGGTCCTTGTGGGAGAACCTGTTCATCATCAGAGCCTTTCACCTGCAATCTGAGTGAGCCGAAGGGCCAGGAGCCCCCAAGGTATGCGGATGGCAGACGGGAGATGAAATGCCAGTGGATGAAAAGGGGGAGGGCAAAGGGGAACGTGGGACTCAGCTATGGCTGCACTGCGACGGGGGTAAGCTGGCGGGACAGAGAGGATGCCAAGACGGTACAACGGGAAGGGAAGGTGGTGCCATTTGCCAGGGAATGTGGGGGTGGGGAGGAGTCCTTGGGGAGCCCTATGAGGCTCCTGCCAATAGCACATGCACCAAAACTGCAAGTTGGGTCGTGATGGGCAGGAGCCAGGGAAGAGCAGGTGGAGTATGACCCCGGATCTCAGCCCGAGATGGCACCGAGGGCCTGGCGGGCCGCCTCCTGAGGAAGCCAAGGCTGTGGGGCCCAAGGAGAACACAGCTGAGGACCCAGAGGAGAGGGCTCCAGCAGCTGCCAGGGAGGGGCTGGGACTGGCAGGGGCTGGGCCCCAAGGACCTCTGCCCAGGAACCCCAGGATGGGCTTGGACCATGCACTCTCTTTCCTGGACAGGCCTGTTGGGGAGGGGCGGGGGGTGTTCAGTTATTTATGTAAGACGGCACTGGGGGCCGGACCCAGAGCTATGTCCCCAGCTTTCTGTTTTCTTGAGACAAAGTCTACGCTGCTAGTCTGCCCGAGAGTACTGGGTGGCGGAAGCACGGGCCGCTGCACCCCACCACCTGTTCCTGCAGCCAGGCTCCCTTCTTTCTAACCCACACTGCACTCCACCACCCCACACCATTGAGCCAGGGCTCCTTTCTGGGTCCCAGGAGGAAAAGGGCAAAGAAGCCCCGTCTGCCCTGAGCTCTGAGCGGGCCCCTTGAGCTGGCGGCCTCTGCAGCTGAGGTGACCTTTTGTCATCTGAGAGCCTGGGCTGTGGTGCTGGCAGAGACCCCTTGCAGTCGCAGCCTGGGTCAAGAGGGGAAGCAAAGGAACCAGGGGGGTGCCCGCCGACCCTCAGCCCGACTATGGGGTCAGACCTGGGGCTCTGCCCTCTGAGGAGCTGGTCCTCCAGCCCCGGAGCAGGGGCCACAGGGCTGACACAGGGCACCACCTCCCTGGGCCCAGCACGGCCTGAGGGTCCTCCACAGAGTGAGGACTCCGTGTTCCTCAGTGCCTCTCAGACCCTCTGAAGAGTTGTAGAAAAGTACAAAACCCCCCCATTCTGCTCTAGTTTTTCCTGCCCAAATGTCTATAGAGAAAAAAACTCTTATAAATATTCCTAGCATTTTGGGGAAGTAGTAAGACATGCTGCACTGTCTCATAATGGAATGAGCCACACAGATATTCAAAGACTTTACTGCACACAAGTCTAACTGAAACGGCAAGAACACAGTGCAGAGTCTTTAAGCACTACACCTGAAATGTAAAATACAAAACCAATTTATTTGCTTTCTAATGCCACAGTAGCATGGAATATAAAGAATACATAAAAAATCCAAATGGAATTTTTTCTTGCAATTTACCAATTATATCGAGTATTTCCAAAGCTGTTTCCTGAGCCCATCTCCCCCGAGGACCAGAACCTCGGAACTGGGGCTCCAGGACAGCGGGGCATGGCTCCACACAGCCTCCAGCTCGGCCGTCCCACGGGGCACAAGACAGGTATGAAACTGGGGGCGTCCCGGGTCAGTCCACGTCGGGAAGGAGGACTGGCGCTGACAGTCACAGGCACCGCTGGCTCCGTCCCGGGAATTCGCAAGGGTCTAGGGTGTCACATACTTAGGGGGGTGCATGAGCCTCCCCACGGATGCTTCGGTATTTAGCCATGTCTTCTGGGAAAACTTTAGAAAGCTCTTGAATCAACAGACTTTTAAATTTCTACAAAGAGAAATACACACTGTCAAAATATCTGCATTTGGGAGCCAGCACATCCCACAAGGAGCCCTCAAAATTCAGCAGGGCCCCAGAGGCACGGACACCAGGCTACCCCTCTCCAGGTATGCCCACTCGCCCCATGTGTGCAGGGCTAGGGACAGTCACAGAAGCGCATGTGTAGCCATGGCACAGGGCACTGCCAGCACCCACAAGGACCTGCACGATTTCTGCTGTCCACCAGAAGAACATGCAGCCCTGGCAGGAGCCTGCCACACAGATGACACATAAAGAATTTCAAATGTTGTTTAAGAAAGCAATCAGTCACTGAACCACAGCAGACTCACTGTGTGCGGATGGCCCAGGCAAGCACAGAGTGCCTGGGGGCCCTCCCTAAGGCAGACACCGCGGTTCTGGGAGCTACCCGCTGGCGTGACGTGGGCTTCCATCCAACCCTAAGAGCAGCTACGTCCACCAGCAGCACAGCGAGACTACCCTGATGGGCGGTCTCAGGGGCACAGTGGAATAAGCACGGAGACACAGGCCACTTAGAAGTCAGTTCCAGAGCTCTCTGCTTCTACATTACAGTAACTGTGGGTGTTTAACATGAACACACGGGGGTTTAAACCTGCTCCACTGGACTGTGACCGAAGACTCTCAGAGGAGTGGGGACACCAAGCACCACAGGTCACAGGAAAGACAAACCGCTGAGCCACCTGGTCTCTGCCTAGGGCCAAGCCCGGGGCCAGTGATTCGAAGCAGAATGGGGAAGAGAGGAGGGGGGAGAGAAGAGAGAGGGAGGGAGGGAGAGAGGGAAGAAAACGGATGGGAGAGAGAGGGAGGGCAGGAGGGAGAGAGGTGGGAGGGACATCAGAACCCCAAGTGCTGTGCCAGGCTGGCACCAGGGCCACACCGTATGACCCTGGAGAGAACAGCTGCGCGCCTGTTCCCGGAGCTGAACCCACAGGCCAAGGACATGGGGTGAAGAGAACACCGAGCGCCACGTGCTCAGATTCCTCGAGTCCAGAGAAGAGCTGTGGGACAGAGGGCTCCAGGTGGGAAACATGGCGGGGGTGGGGGAGCCAGTATGCTTGGGGCAGCGGCCACGCAGAGCAGGCGGCATACAGCTCGTGGGCCACAGGACACTAGGCCAGGAAGAGCCAATTAAACACCAACGGGAGCCACCGTACAGTCAATGTAAGTAACCAAAATTACGCATTTAAGTTCAAGATGCAGAGGTCTCTAAGCGCCATCAGGCAATGAAAATCTAAGCTCTCCACGGAGAGGCTCACGGTAGGAAGGCAGTGAGGAGGAGTCTGGAGGCCAGGAGCTAGACCACAACTGGGCAAAGGCAGCCAAGAAACCACTCACCAATCCTCTGAAGCAAAGGACCCTGGAATCAGGAAAGCATCGGACCAAAGGAAGCAGACGGCATCAGCACTGGCCAGAACAGTGCTCCCCTCACACAGCCTTACGCGGGGTGAGGTCAACCCCAGAATGAGCCTGGGCCTCCTCACAGTGAGACCGCTGCGTCTACAGGGGCTGGGTGCGCAGGGTCAGGAGACCGGGTCTACCGAGCCTGAGAGCGCGCAGCGGCTATGTGGACACAGGGGAGGGGCTCCCCTAGGTCCCCACTCTCCGGCCTCACCTTCATGGTGTCGATCTTGCCTTTGACTTGCTCGTTTTTGGCGAGGGCCCGCTCCAGGCACTCCTTGGTGTAGAGCTGGGGGTTCCGGCCCTGGTCGATGTACCTAGAAACAGGTGAGGGGAAGGGGAACGCGGCTCACGCCCCTGCCCACCGCCCTAGTCGGGGCGGGAGCCAGGAGACTAAGATTCCGTTTCTGGGGCAGCTCCCACTTCCTAGGGCGGCTCAGGAAACCCAGTCACGAACGCTGACTGCCAGACTCAGTAAGCCTCCAAGACGCAGCACCGGCCCTCACATCAGACCTCTGTGCACCCAGCCAATGAGGCAAGGACGCTCCTGACACCAGGAAACCTGGCATGGGCCACAGGGCTTTGGGCCTGCAGGGCAGAAGGCTCTGCCCAGCTACCGGGACCCTGCCAGACCTCTGCCAGGTCTCCCCAAGGCTTAGACACCCTGTACAGAGGGTTTAGGGGGCCACCAGAAGGGGATGGAGGGGACAGCCACAGGCAGAAAGGCCCCTGTCCTGGCTGTCCCAAGTACTTTTATAAACTGTTTCAATGCTCTAAAAAGAAGAGATGGGATTAACCAATATAACTTTTACTAAATGTACTAAGTAGCTGAAACATAAGAGAGACTCCCTTCCATTATTTCTAAACAGTGAGAAACTGTTTCCTGAAGTTTTCAACATCTCTCCCTGAATATTACCATTATCCTGAATATCCTATGAATTCTACCGCCTACACCAATACCCAAATTCTCCAGACAGGCGACCTGCCCATTTCGGTACCACAGACAGTCTCCATCATTTAGATAAACACCCCGAGTAAAACATCTCTATTCATTATAGAGAAATTTTTAAAGAACACTCTACACAAACTCTAAGTTCTATCTATCTAGGGACATACAACTAGGACAAAAAATGTATAACCACTTGGTACTAATGGTACCATTGAGGGGCTTGTAAGGGTATAAAAACTGCTCTTAAGGACAGCAAAGCATAAACAATTTCTAGAAATTCCACTTCATTTTAATGTATTTAAAATAATGTAATAAAAGACAATTATTTTTAAATATAAATAACCATTTTTCAAAAAGAAAGAAACACCAGACAAGCTCACACTGAACAAGCACACCCTTCCCCCCCCCTTCCCAAGTCCTGATAAATAGCAAGGTCCCCTCACGTGGGCGGGGGTCCTCAAGACCAGGGGTCCCCCCATGCTTCTGCAAGCACCACCCTAAGGTAGGACGCAGGGCCAAGCTTTGTTTCTATCTTTGTTCAGAGTCTCTGTGTGCCTGCTAACAAGGCCACTAGGGACCTAGTGCTCCTCTGTACCTGCACCACCAGGGAGAAACCAGCTCTGCTGCCAAGGGCTCTGGGAGCACAAGAAGTTACATAGTTGCTTTTTCAGAAGCCTTATGGGGCTTCACAAGTTTAATCAACTTTAATTTACATGTAACATTTTATCAACAATGCCACATTGTGAGGATTCCTTTTTCTTCATGTAACTTTTTAATCCCATTGTTCAGACAGATGCTTCTTGGTCTGTTTTTCCCATTGGCAAATGCCCAGCATTTAGGCCAGTGGTGGCAAACCTTTCTGAGACTCAGTGCCCAAACTGCAGCACCAAACCCACGTACTTATCCCACAATGCCAACACAGCAATGTAACCCTAACACCAAGGTATCCGTTTACAAAGAACCACTCATACATGAACATCTTTGTCTTAAAAGGAAAACACCTGTGCCATAGGTTTGACAACACTGGGGCCCAGGAGTCACACCCCAGATTAATATCAAGAGCGATACTTACTCAAAAACTTCTAAAGGGACAGTAATGTCATGGAGCTGCTGCCTGCACTTGTCTATGTCCTGTAAACCAGTGACGATGAAATTCCTGGGAGAGAGGCAAGAACAGGGGCGTCTGGTTAATTCAGATGGCAGCTGAAGCGCCCTCACGGGGCCATCTGCCCACACCAGTGCCCTCACGACACCTGCACATCGGGCTCACGAAGGTAGAGTTAGAAAATGCAGTAGGCTCAAACATTTGATTTTCCTCCTAAACTAGAGACTGCCACTGGGGACAGGGAGGCAACTTTTGGGGACTCAAATGAAAATCAGAACCTCTCTAAACCATTAACCGGGTCCTGCACCGGACTCTGTACCGAGTTTAGTGAAGCAGGAGGCTCCGAGGGACAGAAACATCCTGCCCAGCTGAACTTCGGCTCCTGCCCCGGTCCCCCTGGATCACCCAGCCGCCCCGACCCTGGGTCTTTCCTAGAGTACTGCTAAGTGCAACCCTGCATGTAATTATTTGCGTATCAGTGCCTCGTGAAAAGCGGTGAGCCCTTCTCCAGGGCACTTTGTACATGGATGTGATCAACACAGTGACCGTTTTTTTTTTTTTTTTAATTTTTCTCTGAACTACTTCAAAAAGTGGTGAGAGCAAGGGGATACGTGCGTGAGAAGCGAGAGGCAGCATTCTGAGGCGGATTCACGGCAATGTGCCTGTTCCTGTAGTAAGTGTTTAGCCATTTTCTGCCCAGCTCCTACATGTGCTTTTCTCCGTCCCGGGGCCGAGCGGCACGGCCAGCGCCGGGCACGAAGGCACTGACACTCGCTCCGGAGCGCCTTGCGCGGTCGCCGCCCGTCCCGGCCGGTCCTATGGCAGGCAGCGCGGGGCCGGGACCGGGGAGAGGAACCGGGAAGGGCCAGGAGCGTCCCCGGGCGCCACCGCCAGAACTCGGTCGGAGCCGCCGATCTGCCGGCGACAACGTCCCCAGCGGCCTCGGGGCAGGCGGCGGCAGGCAGGCAGGCGAGGGACGCAGGCCCGGACCCGCACTCACAGCTTCTGGTTGAGCCCGGTCTGGCTGCTGGGCTGGAAGTCGCTGACGATAATGCCGAGCTGCCGGATGTTCTCCACGAACTTCTCCAGGTGCTCCTCCAGGTGGTCAAACTTCTCCGCCATCTGCCCAGCGACGCCTCAGCTCCGCAACCGCCGCCTGCAGCCTCACGACCGTCGCCCTGCTCACTCACTTCCTGCTTCCGCCCGGGCCGAGGCCACTTCCGCTTCCGTCAGGGGCGGACCGGCTGTCAAGGGGGCGGGGCGGGCGGGGCGGGGCGGGGCTTGAGGCTGCCCAGGTGTGCCCTTGTGCTCAGTAGACAGGAAACAGTGCAGAAACAGGAAACTAAGGGTTCACTTTAAAAATAAAAAAGAAAAATTAAGAGAGAAATGGCACTCACCGAATGTTCATTCCAGAGAATGATAAAAGTAAAGACAGTAAACCATGTAGGACTGAGGCAGGAGGATTATAAACTAGAGTCCAACCGGAACAATTTAGCAATCTAGAGAGACCCTGTCTGGATAGCTGATAGATAGATACATACATACATACATACATAGATGATGGATAGATGGGTGAACGGATGATGGGTGTACAGATGATGAATAGATGGTGGACGGATGCATAGATAGATAGGTATAGATGATTGTAGTTCATTGTTCTGGGTTCAATACTCAGTACAAGGTGGGGAGAGGCATTAACAAAAATGGAAACTAGTTCTTTGATCTTCTTTCTGAGAGCGTTAGAAGCTAGAAAGATGAACATTTAGGGAAAGCTGGTTCAGATGAACCAAATAAACATCCTTGTGTTGAGTCTGAGCAAGGAACCAGAAGGAAGAGAAACTGTTTATCACCGGTGAGGAAACCCAGCTTAGCTGCAGCGAAACTTGTGAGGATGTTCATAATTTTAAAAGCTTGGAGGATATGATCTCCAAGGAGGATTTCTAAGAAAATCCAAAACAAAGTAACTTAGGAAATCAGAATAGAGCCTATCCTTGAGAAAACTTCCCAATGAGCAAAAATCTTTCAAAGGGAGAAAATGTGTAAGCTCTAACATTTTTATATGAAGGTTTTTCAAATCAAACATTAAATAACAAATAATTTCAAATTTCCCAAGACAGTCAGAGACTAGGAAAAAATAGAAACGCATGCCAGCTCATTTTGAAAACATGGTGTCGCTTTGATATGAAAATCAAACTTCAAGGACAGTAGGAAAAAAACGTTGATGGATCTTCTTTATGGAAGTAGATGCAAAAATATTAAAATATCAGCAATTGAAATCAATTATCATGTAATTGATGATAAACATCTTCACACTTAGTGGTTTAAAGTGACTTTTGTATCTTACTTTGCTTATAATGCTGTGATGTTAGTGAAGATATCATTCACAGCACACCTGCCTGTGTCCCTGGTCACCTACCAGAAGTGACCTCACTGGGGACAGAAGAATCAGTAGGTGGTGCCCCACCTGCTGCCACATGGATTCTGGGTCTCAGCTATGGCTGGAGACCACGGAGCTCTTCCATTTGAGTCTCAGCAGGACCCGGGCACTTTCTGACCTCGTGATGGCTCAGAGCCCAGAGCACACAGCTCCAGACCAAGGCAGAAACAGCCCCATCTCATAAGGCCGAACCTTAAAAGTCCCACCACAGCTATGGCACATTCAAAATCCCTTGGAGGAGCATCAACCCAACTCTTAAAAGAAGGAAGTAAGAAGCCGTACCCATTGGAAGAGCAAGTGAGATGAAAGGTCTTGACAAAGCCATGTTTATATCACATGGGAAAACAATCGTAATGACCTGTTGGAATTTCCCTGGAATAAGACGAACAATTAAATATCACAAAAGTTATTCATCTAACTAAACCCATTAAAAATGTAGGAGAAAAAATCTCAGGCAGACTTTTAAGAAGAGACACTTGATAAAATTCAACTATTTTGATGGTTTTAAAAAAAACCTCTGAAAAATTGAAGGGTAAAAAGGAACTTCCTAGATACAACAACAGCTACGAAATCTGAAAAATCTAAGAGTAAAAAAGCACTTCCTAAATGCAACAGATAGCTATTAAATCTTGCGTAAGAGCCTCATACTTCATAATACTTCAGAAACATTGATTTTAAAGTCACGAATTAGATTAAACTCTTCATTGATGGCTACTCAGTTCTGCAGAGGAGACATAGGACAGAGTGGAGACAATCCATGACAGCAACACTTAGCCTTCGCAGCGTCCTCCCTTCTCTCTCTGCCCCTGGACACCATGGGGAGAGCAGCTGTCCTGTGCCACGCCCCTCTGCCTTCTGCCCTGCCTAGGAGCCAGCCAGTCATGGATGGGAACTGTCACAAACTGTGGGCCAAAATGAACCTCTCCTCCTCCAAACTGCAGGTGTTGGATATGTGGTCCCAGCCATAAAGTAAGAGACTAAGGCAGTTGGTCGGGTCTGGTGGGAATAGATTAGTTCCCCAAAGGCAGGTTATTATAAGCAAAAAATATCCAGTCTGGCCCTCTCAGATTTTTTGCCACGTGGCCTCTCTCTCCTTTCTGCACACGGTCTTTTTACCTATTCATCCTTTCCTCCCACTCACCCTTCTACCCATTAAGCATGTTGGGAGGCACCGAGGAGGTTCTGCACTCTTTGGACCCTCCTGCCACCAAAGTCATGAGCCACACAAACCTCTTTGTAAGTTTTCAACCTCAGATATTTTGCTATAGCAATAGAAAACAGACAAAGACATGTATCTTGCCTGCTATACGCATAAGTAATCTAATCTTCCCTAACTTGTAGAGTCCCAGACATATATGAACTAATTCATCAAATAACATTTGAGTATCTAGAGGCTAAGAAAAAGGAGAGTGGAGAAATGGTGGAAAGAAAGCAAAGGTTGCCCATCCTCCTTCTGTAGCTGTAACGTCCCTGGAAATCAGTCCTCTCTGGTCTAGGGCCTGGTAGTCAAATGCCTTTCAAATAATGCAGAAGAAAAAGCACTTCTGTAGTTTTATCTCATGACTCCACCTGTCACGCCCCTGTGCCGTTTGTTCTCACACTTAGTAGGTTGTTTCTGCCATCTCCAGCGTACACACTTTAGAGCCTGTGTCAGAGCCAGATCCTCAGAGATGCTTTCCCAGCTGCTGCCCCTTGTCCTTGCCTTCCTGCCTGGTTATGGTCACCTAGTGCCTACCACCATGGGATCCTATGGATCCATTCTCTAGGTCTCTGTCACAAATGCTACAGACTGGAAACCTTGGACCATAGACATTTTTTGTCTCCCAGATATGGAGGCTGAGGCTTTAGATCAAGACCTTCTGCTGGGTTGGTTTCTTCCAAAGCTTAGAGAGAGAATCTGTCCCATGCCTGGTCTCTAGGTCTGGTGGCTTGCTGGTCATGCTTGGTGTTCCTCGGCTTGTAGACAAGTCACTCACTGCACGCCCCCATCTGCCCATGGCATTTTTCTCTCACACATGTCTGTGTGGAGGTGTCCCTATTTTATATGGACACCCGTCTCAGTGAATCAGAGCCCACCCCGAAAATGTCCTTCTCACTAGACTGGCTCTGCAGAAATATGATCCATTCTGAGGTACTGGAGGTTAGGACCCAGCGTGGCTTTGGAGGGGAGTGTGACAGCCCATAAGCGCCTTCCTCCTGTGTGCAGGCCCACTGGCGGTGCTCTGGGTGACCACAGGATGAAAAATCCAGAACAAAGTCACAGCGCATAATTATGCTATTAGGCCCTACAGCTTGGTGGTGATTCATCAGCTCTAATGTTCATGTCCACAGACATTTCCCTTCCTTTCCCTTCCTCTTGTTGACAGTGGTCAGAATAAGATCAGAAACACCAGGTTTTAAGGTCTGGCTTCTAAAACAGCCTAAACCAAGCCCCGGAGGTGCGTGGAGGGTGCAGAAGTTACAGTATTTGTTTCTAAAGCACTTGTCTCCTGGCGGCCCAGAATTCTGGCTCCAGTGACTGCTTCTCTCAGTTCCGTGAAACTGAAGCTTCTGCACTGCTGGATGCTGCTATGAGACGCTCCCTTCTGCCCCTAAATGACAATCATGGCTGCGTCCCCTTGATTTAGCATCTCACCACTGTTGCTTTATTTGTAGGACACGTTCTGAAATTCCACCGCTCCAAGCTCCAGGTAAAACGAAGTTAAGCTGGAAAACCCCATCAAGCCAGCCTGGTAGGACACATCACAAAAATGTTTCAGGGCAGCGCTGACCGCGGACCCAGTCACCTTAAGGTTGACAGCAGCTGCCACTGGGAAATTTCCTGGCTCCCGATACTGCGTGACCTGGGATTCAGAGCCTTTTTTTTCCCATTCTTTGTCATTATCACTACACCCGCACTCCGAGCACTTAGTGATGCCATTTGGAAGGTTTTTGCCATTCATTTAATTTATCCTAAGAGCCAAATGCAGCTTGAGATTTTTTTTAATGTAGCTCTCCTAGCAAAACCATGAAGAAGCTGGTTTCTGCTTTTGGTTTTGATTTTCAGCAGATCTGAGGTTCAAGCCGAAACAAAGCCGTCTAACGCCATTGCTTCAGTGAGCACAGAGGCTGGATCACACCGATGACAACGTCTCGTTTCATAGCACATGGTACAGATGACCTCGCTCACACTTCCTAACGCTGAGAGGAAGTTGTTGCAATCTACACTGTACATGGTCAAATGTATGCCAGGAAGTTTTCTTGAGCACGGAATCAGAAGGCAGAATAATGCCAGTCAGTGAAGGACGGTCATGTTGTTTTTCCCCAAGTGCCACTCGACACACAAATATTCTGGTAAATTAGGTTTCCAAGTCATTGTACTTGGTTCACATAGCAACAAAAGCACGTAACTTGTGCATTGAAGAATAAAAATTGTGTCTTGCTTTCACACCAACAAGCACTGAGGAAGCGTAAGATCTCTCTTTCTCTTTCTCTCTCTCTCTCTCTCTCTCTCTCTCTCTCTCTCTCTCTCTCTCTCCTTATAGGCAATAATCACAGCTCTACCTGAAATTTTGTATAGAGTACGTGTAGGACCAAGATTTGAAACATGAAGATGAGATTGCAGCAGCAGAGCCTGCAGGACGGCCTGGGACCAGTTAGCAAAGGGAAACGTGCAGTTGACTTTCTCTTTTTTCTAAAAATCTGTCACAGGTTCGGGAGGAAAGACAGGATAGGCTCACGGAAATAAGGACCAGGTGAGGCAGCGAATCCTTTGGCATGTTGTATCCGCCAACGCAGGAAGACAAACTAGATGTCGCAGGAATTGGTTCCCTCTTGGGTGCGTCCGCACGCTGCCCAAAGCCCTGATTTCCCATCGCCCTTTGCAAAAATGAATGGCACAGTGCTGCATGGACGCGCGCTCCGCTCACACACGCGGGCTGGGGCTCGTGCACCGTGCTCCGCATGAGGATCACCAGCACCAAGGCCCGGACTCTCTCGGCCGACGTGGGCTGCGCCCTGCTGCAGGTCTGCCTGGAGGGTGAGACCGCTAGGCAGCACAGCAGTGGGGAAACCAAGCAGGAAAGTGTTCCAGTGGAAGATGGGTGCTCAGAGGGCCTGAGGACGGGCTGCGCATCCTGGAAGGAAGACGCGGCTGTCGATGCCCAGGACAAGAGACCTGGCCTCTCGCCTTCACTTCGGAGGAGGGGCCGCAGCTGCGTACCCTGGGCCTCGGAGAGGCAGGCCCAGTACCATATGCAATAATCATTAAGGCTGAAATTAGGAAATGCGCGAGGATAATTATAAATATAACAAATAATGGAAAAATCATTAAGTGGTAAATAATGGTAATTAAACATGCAAGAACGTTTCTTTGAAGTCCAGATGAGAGTGCGTGGGCAGGAACAAAGGGGCAGGGAATTCCACTGGGTGGGGGTGCTGATCCAGCCAGTGGAAAAAGGGATAGAGGGCGGGAGGGGAGCATGAGGGGCCCACGACTGCACTGCGGTTCTAAGGTCGGGACAGGACCACAGAGGGGCCTTTGGACCTCAACCCCCATCTGCGTGATCCTGGGCCCCCAGGAAAGGCCCCGAATCAGGAAGCCCTTGGCTGGTAGGAGTCAGTGGAGGAAGAGTGTAGTCGACTCCCCAGGAAGGCCTTGAAGCCCTGCCAGAGATACAAGTGGAGCCCTCTCGCAGGCCTCACCTTGGACCAGGAGTCGTAAGAATAATAAGTATGCATGGTGGCGAATGCCTGTCATCCCAGCCCTTGGAAGGCTGAGGCAGGAGGATTCGTGAGCTCAAGGCCATGCTGAGCTACATGATGAGCTCTCCTCCCTTTCACTCCCTCTCACTCTCCCTCCTCTGTCCCTTTCTCTCCATGTGCCTCTCATGTCATGTTGTGATGCAGAAAGAAGCCCCTCCTTGGACAGGACATCTTGACCTTGGACTTCCCGACCACCAGAACGTTGAGCTGAGCGTGTGCTTGTTGTACATTACCCACTTGGCAGCTGGCATGCTGTCAGTACAGGAGAAAGTGGACCTCAGGAAAAGAACTGATAACTCACACAGAAAATAGACTTCCAGAATGATGTTTTGCTTCTGTCCCCCACAGCCTTGGCCTGCTGTAAGCTGCCGCATCTCAGCGATGACACACGAGGTCAGCAGTGGCCATGGGGCCACAGCTGAGATGGAGCAGGACATGGCTCTTGTCAGCCTAGCTGGATGGCTTCTGTGTTTTTACATTCTGGAGCCCAGGCTCAAGGGACATCCATGTCAGGGACACACTATTCCTACCGCAGAGGCAGGAACCAGAGAGCAGGCCAGACCTGGGCACTCTGCTCAGCTATGATCAGCATCCATCAGTTGCTTCTGAGTAACAAAGCACACTTTCTGGGGCCCACACAAGTCCTGTGAGGTGGGCATATTTTCTTGTATGCCACGGTGGTAAGAAGTAGATGGTTAATTTGCCCCATCACCTCCCACAAGAGTGATAACCCAGGCATTGGTCCAGTGCTATAGACTCCCCAGGGTCCCCTGCTCTGGCCAGTCCCCCAGGTCAGAAGGACTCACCTCTGCATTCCCAGGAGAATCACTCTTGCCCTAGCTGTACCCAAGTCCAAGTCGCATTCTGTGGAGACTGTCACAGATGGGAGTATCCAGGGCTGGGGAGTACATGACATGGTCCCCTGTAGAAATGTGACCCCTGATGTCTGTCAGAACTCATAGCACCCCCAGCTAATAGACCCCTCAGATGGGTTTGGGAGGACACCAAGGCTGCAAGCAGGGGACACAAGTGCTTGAGACCCACCACCATTCGCCACTTGCCCTGTGGGTAACTGAGGCACAAAGCCCAGCTGCTGTGCCTCTTGAGGCTCTTCTCTGGAAACTGGTCTGTGCCACATGGCAGGGCTTCCTAAGGACCCTCAGGGGCCGGAAGCCGAGGCCACTGGCCCTTGCACACAATCCCAAGTCCTGTGTGCTTGGAACCCTCAGCACATGGCCTTTCCTTCAGCACAGAGCCGGATATGAACTAACTGGAAGGCTGGTGGTAGCCTGACTGCACACAATTACAGACTTACACATCTCTCTGCATAAGGAGGAATGCGTTTGATTACAGGGTGCTGCCTCTGTAACACCCTATTTATGCACCACTGTAAGAGGGGCTCCAGAGAAGCAGAACTAATAGGTGTGGAGTGTGTGTGTGTGGGTGTGTGTGTGTGTGCACGAGCATGCAGTTCACATCTGCAGGGCAGGCTGGAGACCGAGGGAAGGGCTGGCAATGCACGCAGGAAGTGAACACACAAATCTCTCTTCCTTAGGGAAGTGTGGATCTTTCCTTCCTATGCCTCTCCACAGACCGATGACACCCATCTCCATTAAGATGGGGATTCTGCTTTCCTCAGGGTAACAGGACTTTGCTGTTTAACCTTGTCTAAAGCGTAGTGTCTTCTTGGCTAAGTCAGCATTTAACAGGACACATAGATATGATACCCTACCTAGGTGGACACATAAAACCCAACCACATCGCTCTACAAAGCAAGACACATTGCATACCAGACAGGTGCGGGGTTGGCCCATAGTTTGGGGCGACCACAGGTCTTGTCAGGTCCTACAAGGTGGAGGGACCCATGAGGACCTCTGCCGGCACTCGTGGATATGACTGGGATGGATATGGCCACACCCCCAGCACAGAGGGGTGCTGGTTACCACACAAGGCCACAGAGGGAATGAACAGGGTGAGGCTGGAAGAAGGATGCCGTGGGGTGGTGTGTGAAAATGACCAAGGTCAGAGTTGACCGAAAGACAGCTAGTGTGAAAGGTATGCTGCCCACCAGCCACACACGGAGCCCGCAGCACTCGTGGGGTGCTGGTGAAAAGGACCAGCGGGCAGCTGTGCGCATGGCCTGGTCTTTGGTGGGACTGCTGGGCTGGGTGTGATTTAGGGGCTACTGGAAGTGGGGGGCATTGGTAAGCTGCAGCATAACAGGTGCACAGGCTGCCAAGGCAGGGAGAGCCATCTAAGGCCAGGATGGGTCCCAGGAGGTCTGCGGTTCCCAGAAGAGGGACAGCAAAGGCTGCCAGCAAGGGGAAGGGTATGGAGGGAGTAGACCTCCCAGCAGGAGGAGTTGGCTGCTTCCTGTAGATGCCTGGATGTGGCTCCTGTCTCTGCATCTCTCCGTGGCCCAGCTGAGCTCTCACTTGGCAGACAGGAGGCTCGATTTGCTTCTCAGGCCCACAACATAGAAAAACACATGAAAATTAAATGGAGAAGAAAATACAGCTACAGAAGCAGGAAGGCCATGGAAAGCAGAGGTGGAGACAAATGTGATACAGACCCAGCCAAGGAGCGCTGAAGCCAGCGGAAGCTGGATGAGGTAAGGGAGACCTCTCAGGAAAAGCACTGACACCTCAGTTTTGAGTCGAGCCTTCAGAGCTGTCACAGAATGCAATTCTGTGGTTGAAACAGAGAATCTTCCAAGTCTGTGATCATTTATTATGCCAGCCACAGGAAACTTAGCTCAGCATTTGTAATTTAAGATTCAGGACTCCTAACGTCTGTCCAGGATCATGCTCTGCTACCTCCAAGACCTGAACCAAGTTACCACAGCTAGGTCCAAGAAAGCTGGGTCCCATGAGCAATGCGAATGTCAACATGCATGTCTCTCTAGAAGCCTTGAGTGTTTGGACATCAAAGGTCGCATCAACAGAAATCGGATTTTCATGAACCGGACAAGGTGGGATCCTGTGATGGCTCACCCTAAAGCAAGAGTAGGAAGTCGGGGACCGGGTGTAGAACTTTCTCAGGCTCACATGTTCACCGATTTTATGGCGTGGTTTCTGTGGTAGTTTTTTCCCATAACCCAAACTTGTTCTTGTTACCTGAAATCACCGTGCCCTACAGCAGGAGAAAGGACTGTGAGCAGGTCCACCTCCCACCAGGTGACCTGTCCAAGACCCTCTGCTGTCCTCTGCTGCTTGCCTCAGACCATTGGGGTTCAAAGCTGCCTGAATCCCCAAGATGGGGGCACCATTCCTCCTGTGTGTGACATCTCAGGTCCCCTAAGTCCTTTCCAATATGTGTGTGTGACATCGCAGGTCCCCTAAGCCCTTTCCAATATGTGCGGTAGTAAATGCCAGTGCTAAATAGAGCTGGATATTGACTCATTTCGATACCATCCTTTTTCCTAGTTTTAAACAGAAATCTAACAATTTGTTGAATGTGTGTAATTGCTGAGAACCTACCATGAAAGCAGGGCTGAGGGTGTATCCTTGGTGTCTGTCACACTGATTTTCTTTCTCGTCCCAAGTGCCGTCCTTATCCTTAGTCTTTGCGTGCTAAGGTCCTACTTGCTGACCTGTGTGTAAAATATTTCACAAGCATAATCATAGTAGAAACATTCCAGCTTTGGTCCTTTCTAAAGAGGGAAGTAACACTTTGTGCCTAATCATCACAGTCAATTAAACTAAGCGGTACCTGGTCATTCTGTACGCAAAGTCTTTTGCACTTAACACACACAAAAAACCACTCCAATCCATCATCTATTGTAAAGTATATATTTTACCCAGCTCCTGGAATAATTGCTAGCTTTTAGGATTCCATATTTTCTGAATAGCATGTGATTTCTCATTGCTTCAGAGGGTGAATTAACACTTCTCTCAGAATGCAGCACTATTTATAGATGCTCGTCTGGTGACAGAGATTCTTATTTTTCTATCAAGGATTAAAGAATTACACTATGGCAGGTATTTTTACATGTGTCACTGTAATTAACTTTAGAAATCCTTTTTCCCTTTTCGCCTTGCTATGGGAGGTCCTCGTCCTTGTTCTCATCTCTTCCTTCCCCTGTGACGCATTCTGCTTACAGGTGGCCTCCGAACAGAGCCGCACGGGACCCGAGTTACTCCACCTTTGTGGACCCTGGATCTTCTCTGCAGTGCTGAAGCTGGGAAACTCACGGCACCTTGCTCAGCTTGCTTAAATGAAGGAATCTGGAATGACTGGAAAAAGTCCCCTGAGGTTGTGTCCTTGAGGACCTGGAGGATGCCAGAGGCACGTTACCCCCCACATGCATGTGTGTGTAAAAAATGCTTATGTGCGTGAGCCAGTGAGTGTGACAGTGTCTGTGAATGCCTGTCAGAGTCAGGGTTGCTGGGGACATTCTGAGTGGGAGATCCAAGCATTGCATGAGAAATGGTCTTTCATTCCTCCCTGCTTCTTCAAGGCTGGACAGTGTGGCCATGCAGGTTCCCTGGGGCATCACGGGGCCAGGACAGGACAAGGGCCTTGTGCCCCTGGGAGAGACTCACATAGGACCCAATGCCTATGCCCAGGGTACGAGGGACCCCTACAAAACTGCAGGTGGCCTGCATCCCAGGATAGGTGGCCAGGGAAGGGGACACAGCAAGGACTTAGAATCCAGGCCAGAACTGGGACTGACAGCAAGCCTACCATACAGACAGGTCCCAGGTCCCAGGTCCAACCCCACTCAGCTCAGGGCAACCTGACAGGAATCTTTTGCTGGTTTTTTCTCGGTGTTTTTCCTCTTTCATGTGAAAGTTGTTAAAGTGTGTCCAGTTATACAGAGTGAAAGAGTTCAACCCTCCAAAGAGGCAGCAGAACTTGTAAGATCCAAGACTCCCTGGCATCTGTGGACGTGCCCATTCTTAGCTCTTCTGATGGCTTCTGCTATCGAAGAAGCATGTTCATATTAGCAGTACTTAACTCGGCAATGAAAACACTGTGTGTTACTGGCAGCTTCGCAATGTTGGGAGTTTAATCACATATACTGCTCTGTGCCCCCAGGCACATCCTTCGCCGCTCTTAGCTCTCCTCTTGGTTTCTTTATAACTTGCAGTCACACACACTCCTCTCCCTCTCCACTGCATGAGCTGCAGGTGCTGACCTTCCAACATGCGAGCTCCCACGCAGCGAAGTCTCCAGTGCCTCGTCTATGAGGACGGTCCCAAGCATTATCAACCCTCCAGCGGCTGGAACGGTTATGCCAAGCCAGACAGGGGGCTTTGATTTCACTTCTTTTGTTGTGGTCTTTTGCTGCATCCAGCACAGCTCTTGAAACTCCAGAGACAGGACAGCAGAGGATGAAGAAAGGAAGACAAGAGTCAAGATACAGAAAGCTGAGCTCAGGCGGAGCCCCTCTTCCACTGGGAGAAAGCTGCCCAACCGCTGCAGTGCACTAACTTACACAGTCAGCACGAGAGGCTGTTTACAGGGAATTTTAAGTGGAAGGTAAGAGCCAGAACAGAAAGACATCTAATCTCCAGCAAAACATCGTGCCTTGGTGGTTACGTGGGGAACAAGAGAGGAGCTGCTTATATTATCAGGGGAAATTGATGTGGCTTTGTGCATCAACTTCTGAGCTGTGTACATTTCTCATGGGGCCTTGCTCAACTCATGAGAAGCAGTGACCTTGTCCTAGACACCTGAGGTATAGGAAGTGTCACCCCCAACTCCGTTTTGCTGTATTCTTTGTCCTGAAGTTTCTGATGTCTTTTACTTTTTAAGAATTTGCCTTTTCCTCTTCCTTTTTTAGGTGTTTCACACTCTTCAGGCTCCATTCTATTCAGCCAACTTCTCCTGCCTTCTGAACCCCTCAGGAAGCATCTTGTCTTCCTTGGACACCTTTCCAGTCCACAGTTCTCATCCCAGAGCTTTCCACTTCCAGGGTCTGTGTTTCTGCTTCACTCGAGTATAAACTGGAGTGTTGTCTCTGAAGGACACAAATAGGTAGCACCGTCATTCGGCACTCGTCTGAGTGTTTATAACACTCTCTCGTGATTTACTGATTGTTTGCCTGGGAAGAGAAATCCGAGTTCACTGTCACTGTCTCAGTTGCTTTTCTCATTGCTGGCATAAAATATCTGACATCTTCATAAAAGAGGAACAGCTCATTTTAGCTCACAGTTTGCAGAGGATTCAGTTCATGGTCACCTGGCTCCAAGGTGGGGCTGCATGGAGGAGGAGAAACAGTCCACAGCAGAGCAGGCAGGCAGCAAGCAGTGATCCATCATTCCCTTCCCACTTTGTCCCACGCAGGCTACAAGCCCACGGGGTGATGCCCCTCATGCCCAGGACGGGCTTTCCCATTATTCACATGGAAAATGATGCTAAACCAATCAGTGAACAAATTTAATTACACACCCTAAATCTGTATTCTTACACCCTAGATCCATCCACCCTCAAGCCCCCTACTATGAGGCAAGAGGCTTTGGGGGGACATCAAGATAAAAACCATAACAGCCACTTCTCTTCAGAACTTGGAATACACTAGTTCATCATCTTAACAAGATACCTTATTTGCGGATAACAAGAAACCTTATTTTAAATGGATTCTCATTTTCATAAAAAAGCTTCCTGCACACCAGATTTTCTGAAATTTTTCAGGAATATACTTGAGCCTCAGTCTCATTCCTGGCTCTAGAAACTTGGTGGGAATTTTCAACCTAAAAAAATTGACCTTTACAAAAAATAAAAATATGTGGTCCTTCCACTATTTCTTTTCACTGACTTTTATTGGCTACTGTTTATATCTTAAACATCGGTCTTCCAGATCTTTTTTTCCTCATATATACCCAAACCTTTTTGTTATTAATTCTCTTGCCTGGCAGATTTTTGCCTACTTGCCTTTTAACCCTTCATTGATATCTTTTATTTCTTTTTAGCTCTCCCTTGTGCATTGCTCCCTCATGGTCTGAAAATGCTCCTTTTGCTTAACAGAAGCAATATATCTTCAACCTCTGAGAAAAGAAAATACAGAGTTTGATTCTTTATGCACAAAAAAGTGGGTTTTTAAAAAATTTTCATGGTATAGTCCTGTTTTCTTAGTTCTAAAATTTTCTTGTTCTTCTAGCTTGGTCTCTCTAGTCTCTGACATAGGTTTTCCCGGTCAGTTGACTCTGGCCCGTTCTCTAGTAAGTACCAAGCACCACATGCTTGGTGCCTGTGAGCTCGGTCTGCAAGGGAGAGGTCAACATCCCACTTCACTTGGCCGAGGATAGGAGAGCAACCATCACTCTTAGGGTCTCCGAATGCCAAAAGACAGAGTATAAACCAGTTTCCACGACGAGCTACCTGTGTTCTCTCCAGATATCTCACTGAATTTCTCAGAAAGTAATTCTTCACTGGAAAGAAGAGTAGATGAGGCCCTGTGTCATTGTGGTTGTTATTGTTGCTAGGGATTAAATTCCTAAGGACCGGAAAACATTTCATTCTTAGAAAATATAACATATCCTACCACGGTGTCAAAATCCCTTATAGTAGGGGGTAAGAAAATTGAATCAGATATTTCCGTGAAGTGAACAAAAATGAATGAAATTCAAAGCCAGGCTGAAAACTGACAGTGAAAACGTCTTCTGAGTGTTTCCTGGGACCTAAATGACAGGAATTTATTTCCTCAGACCAGTTACACTGAGAAATTATTCTCATTTCATTCCTTCAGCAATCTACTCTGGTTACCAAAATTGTACATATGCCTGCTATTTAAGAAATATATTCCTATTTATTATTATCTTTCCTCTACTCGGTTTGCAGTGACATTCAGTGATGGAACAAAAGCCAGTGATTCTAGAGTTTCACTGCATTTGGAGAAATCACCTTTTGCTTGGAACATTTGAATAGGACTGTGTACTACATGCTTATATAGGACATTGACTCTGCTAACTTAAAACATTTTGCGAATTATTACATGACTGTTCTTTGGGACACAGTACCTCCATGAGAAATATTTACCTACCAACTGGTCCACACCAATCACCCCCTTTCCACCCGTCAGCACCTCCCATCACCCCTGCTTTGAAACACATGGATTCTCATCAGCACGGGGATTTTTTTTTTTTTTTTTTGACCATTCTGTCTGATTATTCCTGCCCAACATTTGTAAAAAAGTGACCTGAGACTGACAAACTAAGAGAAAAGATTTTCAAACTGTAAGCAAAGCAATCTTGAGAATAACTGCTGTTGGACAGGATGAGGTCCAAGCTGTCCAGAAGCAATGTCTGAGGCCAGCAAGGCCATGTCACCCTGAGCAGAGAGTGGCTGCCCTGGCCACTGCCATCAGACCCACTCACACCAGCACAGATCCTCTTACTGATGGCAGCACGAGTGGGTCACCTAGGCTCCTCTGCACCTCTGGTCCCTCAACGTGAAATGAAGTGCTCAGCCCAGTGAGCTCAGGGCCTGTCCTACCCACAGCATCCCATGTTTCATGTCAAAGATATGAAATTATTTTCCATCAATGTAGCTCAAGCATAAGCCAATTAAATGTCCTCCTTGGCTTTGCCATTTTGAAGTGGGTTCTGCAAATTTCTTTACCAACATGTTAAATGTGTCTCAGATTACCCAAAAGTTGCAGATTGTGCATACAGACGTGAGAAGGGCATTACAAACATCTTCAAGGCATTAGGGTTGACTTCAGGCTCATATTTCATCCTATGCTGTGATGTTGACAGTGATTCACAAATATTCTAAGTGAAATATATATACCCAGTTATCTAATGCAGGTGAATGATATTGTTTAAATAATTAATAAATAATTAATTTATCAATAAATAATTAAGTAATTAATAAATAAGTTCAATTTTTTAAAAAAACCTCAAGCATGACCCATGGACATTCATTTCAGCACTTTGCAGGTTGATAGGGTGCCAGGGCACTGGAGAGCTGAGGCTTTGGTAATAAACCCACTTCCTCCTGGATGAGATTCAATTTAATGATACGGCCCATCTCAGCCGCCCTCCCTCAGCCTCAGCCAGATGACAACTGACTTGTGGAAACAACACTGGAAGACAATTCCACGGGGCATTTTGTTTACAGTAACTGCATTCCTCCCCAGGCTTGGGGGAGGGGAGTCCTCCTAGCTATGTGAAGGTCACATAGCTAGTGGCCCCTCCCCTGCAAGGACATTCCCGAAGACCATTCTGGTCCCCAGCCTCCTCCCCGCTCATAACCCCAGTGGCTCCATGAATGCCCATTCTAAGTCAAAATATTCTCTAGAAAAACATAGATTAAAGTAAAACCAGCTGCTCTTTGAGTAGTGACCCAATTCAGCATCACAGCAAGCAGGGCAAAGCCAGGCTGGAGCTGTGACGAGAACGAAGACCCCAGGAAGCCACTGCACTTGGTGACAACCATTGCCTCTTATAAGCCCTCTGGACCTTAACTCCTTTGTGAGCCCGTAGGATTCCACTTCGCAGAAGGAATGGGATCTACACAGAGACTCACTTTACCATCAGCCCAGAAAACTCTTGGGAATGTGTCGTTTGTCATAAGACAGAAGGGCGCTTGTTTTCTAAGGAACAGAGTCCGGCTCATGGCCTGGCTCCTACACCCTGCCCTCTGCACCCCACAGGTCCCTGTCAATCAGTTTGAGAACAAAGCACCACTGGCGTGGAGGAGAAGAGCAAGCCTTCTGCTCCCTAAGACCCCTGGGAGAAAGACTGAAAGGGATCCTGCAGAGGAAGTCAAGGAATTCAGACACCGTCACTTTGGTTACTTGGCAGATCTCATGTGGAAGGCTGGCCTTCTCCCGGCTCTGCGCAGTCAAGTCTAACCCGAGTTCCTCTCACTGCTGTTCCAGTCCCACAGCAGCCTGTCCTGAGAATGCGGTAAGTCAGGCTGGGCTGCAGCACGGATGGAGCAGGCTTGCTGTTTGAAGCCATCACCCCATTCTCCTGTCAGATCCTGGTCAGATGTGTCGCCAGCCCTGAGCAGCAGCAAGGCACAGATGCTGTCTCCTGTCCACACCACATCACCATCAGCAAGAGGGACAGAAGAGTGGAAAATCAGCACTCAAGCCTGGGCCGGCAGTCTGCACCCCAAGGGACTGAGGGGTCCAAGGAGATACGAGCCGTACTGTCCTTCCATCTTCCAGGGGTTACGCAACAGGAATGGCCACCAGGATAAAGATGCCTCCTCCCTAACGGAGTGATTCACCAATAACTAACATCATGACAGAAAGCTACTACATTCAGAGGACTTAAATCAGAAAGACAGAAGCCCAGACTTCCTAGGGAGAGCTCAATTAATGGCTTCCAGACCCCAGTCAATTTTTGCTAACACTGTTGATCTTCCCATGTGAAAATTAATAGGAAGAAAGTGCATCTTAAAAGGTTGGTATTCTGATGAGACTGCTCCCAGCACAGTTAGCTGATAAAGACATAAAGTAGACTTGCCTATCTTTGAACTGTCACGCTCCACAGAAGACCTGGAGAGCCCTTTAAGGACATAAGGGCTCTATTGTCCAAGATTGAACCTTCCCTGCAAGCAGGCAGCAGAAAATGACAGCCCAGATGAGAAGTAAGCAGGAGTTTAACGGTATGTTCATAACATAAGATCGGATATGCAAGACTGAATGATAACAGTTCTCAACTGCTTCTTTAACGGGACCTGGGAAGGGGAGGTTGTCAGTTCTCCCTTGGATCAGGAAACAGTGTATGATTATCTCCGTGAACTGCGAGGCTCTACATTGTCAGGGAGGCTCCCTGCTCCTGTACACCCCGAGGGCCTGGAGGGGGTCTCAGGCAGGGGCAAAGTCAGGGGTCTGCAGGGCGTCCTCTCCAACTCGCACAGCTCCAGTTTTTGCCTTTGACCAGGGGTCCCCAGCACCCCTTCTCCTCCAGCGCAGGCTACCAAACACCAAATACCAGCATCTGTCATGCTAAAGGTGAATGAGACCTGTCTGACTCACTTGTGTTTTTGTCACCCATCGTTTGCAAAGTCAATTCAGGGAACACTAAAATCTATATATCAAAAAGATAATACATGTAAATACTTTTTCATCTTCAGCGTGGAACTTAACACCTCCTCTGCTACCCGAGAGTCCGGATTCCTTAACTCATTTCCAAACTGCAGAGCATGGAAAGGAGAAATAGCAATGGGACAGCAGAGAAATTTAGCAGCTACCACCCACACCAAAGGGTCAAGGATGTCACCCCCCTGATGCCATGTTGAAGCCGTGCACCCCTGATGTCAGGTGATGCAAGAGAACCTTTGCAGTGTTATGTCCTCCGCCTCCCAAAGTTCCCCCAGAGTCCCAATGTAAACAGAGAAAAACACCAGAAAAATAAAATCAAGAGAAATCCTGTAAATTGCCTGATCTCCCCAAAACTATGACAGTGGTGGACTGTAACAAGGAGGGACAGAAGCTGTCACACACAAGGCTTAGGAGGCAGACTGAGAAAATGCTACGCGCACGCCTGGGTGAACTCACTGAGGATTCAGTGACATTCAAGTAGAATCTGGCGCTTAGTTACTAGTAATGAGCCACTGTTTGTGTCTTAGTCTTGACAACTGTGCACGGCCCCGTAAGATGTTAATATGAGGCACATGTGAGCCCACAGTGGGACCAGCACTAGGCAAGCAGACACCGACAGTGCAGACGTAGGGACTTACTCACTCTTAGGGTTTTATATATGCCAGCCATGCATGAAATTATGTTAGCTTTGCAACTTCTTTGCAAGCCTAAAATTGTTCCAAAGCAAAGGGTTTATTAAGGAAAAGAGCTCCAGGGGATCTTGCGGTTTTCTTTTGAAGATATGAAATCAGCACATTCTCAGCAAGGGAAAGAGAACATCTGACACACACTGTCCAGACAAGTCCTGCCCACTCCAGGCCTTGGGGTCTGGGGTCATCTGACTGTAGCCACCCTCAGACACACCTGGACCTGCAGTAAATTGTCCAGCTCAGAGACAATGGTATTACATGTTCAGGCAACCAAATCTTAGGCAGAGTGGTCAAATGGGAGCTCCCCAGAAAACACATCTACATTTAGCAATACCCAAAGGGGGCCAGGGACTTAGCTTCATGGCTTAAGTGCCTGCCTGGCAAGCACAAGGTCGTGAGTTTGATCCCAAGTACAAAAAAGTGATCCCTTAATGTGGGACACATATGTCACTAGAAGAGTGTTAATAGGTTAACAGAAAGCAATCTACAGATTTAATGAAATTCATCACAATGCCAATACCATTTTACAGAAACAGAAAAATATTCAAAACCATGGAAGAGCTCAAATAGCTAAAGAAATTCTTACCAGAAAGAACAAAGCTGGAGGCATCACAACACCTAACTTCAAAACATATTACAAAGCTATAATGATGAAAGCAACATGGAAATGGTATGAAAACAAACACATAGTCCAACAGAATGGAACAAAGAAGCCAGGAATAAATTCACACTTTAAAAGGCACCAGAACATATTCTGGAGAAAAGACAGTCTCTTCAGGAAGTGGTGCTGGAAAGGTTGAGTGTTCACCAGAGGAAGCATCACACCAGACCCTTCTCATTCATCATTTACAGAACTCAAGTCAAGATGGATCAAGACTAAATGTAAGATATGGAATGATGTAATTAATAGAATAAAACATAGAGAACATTCTTCAGGACATTGAGCTGTGTGAATATTTTTTGTATGTGACTCCAAAAGCATAAGCTACAAAAAAAATTGACAAATGGAATTACATCAAATCACTACAGAGGAAACAATTTTCAGAGATAAGAGAAAATAGAAGAAATATTTATATACTGACAATGAGTTCATATCTAAAATGCACAAGTAATTCAAACAATTCACCAGCAAGAAAAAGCAAAACAAAAGTCTAATTGTTTTACTGTGACAAATGACCTGAGTCTGCATTTCCCGAAAGAAAACACATAAATGGCCAACAAGTATATGAGAAGAAAGCTGATCACCTGAGATACTTGAATCAAAACCACAAAGAAATATTCCCTCATCTCAGTTAGAATGGATGCGAACAAAAACGTTTTTTAAAAATGAGTAATTGTGGCAACAATACAGAGCAAAGCAAATCTCACATTCACTCTTGGTGGGGATGTGAACTGGACAGCCATTAGGGAAAACAATGTGGAATCTCCTCAAAACTCTAGAAATAAAACTACCGTTGGGCCCAGAGATCCTCTACTCTGTAGAACACCCAGATGAGTACAGAGTTTCCTTATCAAAGAGACTTCTCCTGTCCTGTGTTCACTACAGTATGTTCACAGTAACAAAGCTACAAGAACATGCTAAACATAAGGAAGCTCACTGACCATGTCTTGTGTGTGCAATGAAACATTAGTGAACCAAAACCAAGCCAAAACAAACAAACAAAAAAAAACCTATGAAATCCTGTCATTTGTGGCAACATAGATGATACTAGAGCATCATATTATGTGAAAGGAGTGAGGCATAGAAATACAAAGACCACATGCTCTCCTGATACAAGTAAACTTCAAAAACTGACCTCACGGAAGTAGAGACCAGACAAGTAGTTACAGTTATGGTTCTTGTCTAGATGTCTTCCAAGTCCTCTCACACTCAAAGATGGGTCTTTGGGAGGTGGCTGGATCGTGGGGACTCAGTACTCAATAGTGGGTTATGGGAAGCAGAGATTTGTTGGAAGAGATGACTCTGGGAGTGTGGCCATGAAGGTCTGTCCGGCTCCTCCACCCTTGATCCCTCTTCTGCTTCCTGCCGACGTGGCGTGAGCTGTTACACCTCTGCCATGCTGTCCCGCCTTGAGCCAGCTGCCTATAGACTGAAACCTCCGCAAACCGTGAGCCAAAATAAACCTCTCCTCCTTAGACTTGTGAGTGTCAGATTGTGTCTCAGAGATGAGGAAAGTAACTAAGAGGCCAGATAATGTGAAACAGGACGTAGAGGATGGTTAACAAGTACAGGGTGCATCTGGATAGGAGACACAGCTTCCACTGTCCTGTAGCCCAGTAGGGTCACTATGGCCGACATCCAAAGAAACGATAAATGTTTAAGGTGATGGATCATTTACTCCATAAAGACACACAATTAAGATTATCTTTAATTTAAATATTTTTTAAAAGGAAGTTCATCTTCTGTCCCATAAAAGAACTAACTCTGAGACTTCTGAGACTCGTATTGCTTTGACCACGTAAAATGTGGACTGCTTGGGATGCTGCTATTGGGGTGCCTATGGCCAGAGTTCCTCTCAGCCTGCAGTTAGTCATCACGATGTGGACCATATTCATCCTGGCCATCCTCCTCTGGAGGAGGAACGCTCCCTTTGGCCGTGTCCTGGGTGGGCAAGAAGAAGGCACGGAGCACGATAAAGGGAGAGAGGGAGAGAAGAAAGATATTTAAATTCTCTTGAGGGAAGAGTCACCTCCTACTTCCCCTGATAGCTAAAAAGAGTTCTCCCCTGTGTGCAGTGCCGCCTCACTTCCGGTGGGACAGCACCAGCACCTACGTGTGGAGCTCGCAGCTGCCAGTTACTCCTCCTCCTCCAGGACCCAGCTCCCAGGAGCTGAGGGGGAGCCAGCCAGCTTCTTGTGCTCACGCTGATAAGGACACAACAGTATAGCACTTCTCATCACTGACAAGGGGAAAACCAGACCTAAGGTTAGAGAACCCTTCCAGGGGAGTAGCTGAATGTCAGTGAGGAAAAAGAACAGCACATAAACCCAAGATATGTTTTCAGGAAGCCCCCAAAATGCTTTTTGCATAACATTACATCTCCTTCTGCAGCAACTGCCAATTTTGAGTTTCTCACTATTTTTATTTTCTGGAGAACTGATCATTTTATAAATAGCCTTTTAAATGTCAAACTGGTGGAATAACATATCTCTACTTCCTACCCTGCACAGGGTAGACCTTGCTTCAATTTCTTAGTCCTGTCTAAAGAGTAGGGGAGGGGAGTGGTTCAGAAACAGTCTTCCAGAGGGAGTGGCCCTTGTGGGCCAAGGCTTTGGCTTGCTCTTCTGTCCCTGCTGGTGAGGGGCTCTCCAGGGCAGGAAGGGGGCCATCTTCTCAATGTCCCATTTCTATTTGGCTCTGATTGTTCACAATCTCCACAGTCATTCCAGGTCAATTCAGGTAGGATGGAACCCACAAGATGCAATGTTCCTTCACAGGGACAGCAAGACCTTGGCTCTCATCCCTCAGAGCAGCAAGAGGCTGCTGCCCAGTACTCCTGTCCAGGCCAGGCTAATCTGGGAAGATTTCCAAAGATCCCCATTTAGGTTTTTGAAGCATTCTTTGGGTACCAGGGAAGTTACGAACTCTGTGAACTAGGGTGCCCCTCCTTTGGGACTGGATGGCCACCCAGTGGAGCTTCAGACCCCCCTGGCAACCATGAGGGTGGGAGGTGTTGTGACCACAAGCCAGGCACCTTTAATCAGTTCTTCTGTATTGAATCCTGGTGGTGAGTGGTGTGGGCTCTTCCTCCATGTGTTGGGGGGTGTGCCTGTGGGTTCCCCAAGTGAGTCCTCCTCCTGGGAGAGGAGGTCCTGAAAGGGAAGTCACTGGCTCTACCACCAGAACTGGATAAAGATGACCCACTGGTAACTGCCACACCACCACCTGTGACCCCTCCACCACCCTATCAGGTGACTTGTCACACTCAGCAGCAGCTGTCGCAAGAAGTGGGGTCAGACTCCACCTCCAGAGACTTAATGACTGTGAGATCAGCACCCCTCCTCCATTACACCCAATGCCAGCAGCTGGGGAGGGAAGACAAGCCTGATCCGTTATGCTCCATGTCCCTTTTAGCACAAGTGACTTGTACAACTGGAAGGCCCAGAACCCACCTTTTTCTGAACAGCCCCCTACCTTAATTACTCCTCTTCAGTCAGTTTTCTGAACTCACCGCCCCACTTGAATGACTGTGAACAGTTGATGCTTTTCGTTTCTGAGGAAAAAGGTAGGATATGGAAAGTAGCAGAAGACCAAATTAGGAAAGAAACTGTGGGCACAGAACAGGATAAACAGGAAGCCATGGAAGAGATCCTGCTCAGTAAAGCCCCAATTTGGGACCCCAATACTGCTGTTGGTATGCATTTGCTGGTGGCTTACCATCGAACCTTACTTACACTGTAAGCTGATCATAGCAGCCTGACAACCCCAAATCTAAGCAGGGTAGTGGACATGGTTTAGGGACTGACTGAGAGTCCAATGGTGCATCTCAGGCACCTGCTGAAGGCTTATCGGACTTACACTTCTTTTGATCAGAGGCTCCAAGAACACCCAGACTTTTAACATGGGTTTGTCACTCAGTCGACCCTTGACATTCAGCATAAATTACAGAAGTCAAAGGGGTTTTCAGGGATGAAAATATCACAATTGGCAGAAGTAGCCCAAAATGTATAACACAATGAGGAGGAAGCCACCAAAAAAGTGCAAGATCATAAGGAAAAGGATGTCAAAAAGAGCAGGTGAACGTTTTGGAGGAAGATTTGAATGTGCTGCTAAGCCAGGGGTCAGTAAGGTAAGAATAAGGATCTGGATCAAGATCACGTAGGTCTCCTCTAGATCCAGACCAACATGCCTACTGCAAAGAGAAGGGACATTTTAGAAGGGAATTCCCAAAGCTGTTTAAGAAGGAAAGGGACAAAGTTTTGATGATGGAAACTGGAAAGACCTCAGACTGAGAAGGTCTCAGGTCCTGGCCCTTCAGCCCGAGGGAACTCTTGATAATGGTAGATGTGGGGTAAAAGTCATTTTGGTTCCTGATAGACACCAGGGGAGAGATTTCTGTGGTCAGCCAGTGGTACCAACCACAAAGCAAAAGGCACACATCCAAGGGGCCACCACGGAAACCTCCACTGATTTGTTCTGTGTACCTAGTCGGGTTCCATTAGGATGCCAGTTGGTTAGCCACGCTTTCCTGTCAGCGCCTGACTGCACCCTGCCTCTCCTGGGATGAAACCTCCTCTAAAAATTACAAGCCCAGATTTTGTCACCCAACAGGAGGCCACCCTTTCAGTGGGGAAACCTGCCTTAACCCATCTGCTTACTGACGCCCTCCCACGAGGGAGGAATACCTTCTCCAGAGAGAGGGAACCTGGCCACCGCAGATGCTGTTTCCCTTTCTGGACCCATCTGTTCCCCTCAGTTTGGGCAGAAGCTATCCTACTTAGGTTGGCAGCCCGCATCCCTCCTGCCCTTGTCAAAGTAGTAAGCCATGTCCAACCGATCATCTTAAGCAGTAGCCCATGACTCTTGCAGCCTAAGAAGGAATTAAGTTCCATATTCATGGGCTTCTAGAAGCTGGAATTCTGCATTGATATCACTCACCCTAGAATATTCCCTTTCTATCTGTTAAAAACCTTGAGACAAGTGAGTATCACCCTGCTCAGGATTTGCATGTGGTGAACATCTTGGTTGTGACTCTATACCTGACTGTTCCTAACCCCTACACTGTACCTGCCATCCCATACCTGGTACACAGAGCTTATCTTCAAAGATGCCTTCTTATACTTTCTTAGCCCTGGTTTCCCAAGAGATATTTGTCTTTGAATGGGGGGAACACAAAGAAGGATATAAATATCAATTAGCCTGCACAAGGAAAGACTTGGTGTCTTTCAGCCAGGAATGTCCTAATGTTGCTTTGCTTCTGTATGTTGGTAACCTGCACTTAGCTACAAAAACCAAGATGGTCTCCTGACAAGGGACTAAAAACTTATTGGGCCTTCCCCAGGACAAGGGCTATTGAGTGTCTCAGAAAGATTCAGATTTGTGTCCAATCCATTTGACTTCTGGGATTTGTGCTTAAGGGTTGGAGCTGGGTGTTGTCAGGGACTTGCACCCAGGCTATACAAAATTTCAGGATGCCTACCTTGTGAAAAAAGCTTAGAGAATTTCTGAGAACAGTATGGTACTGTAGACTTTGGATTTCCAATTTTCCTGCAACTGCTAAGCCTTTGTATGAGGCACTAAAAGAAAGAAAGAGTTCTTCTGTGAGCTAAGATACAGAATGCCAACAGACTTTTTGATGCATTCAAGGAGGCCTTGTCAATCTCTCCCACCCTGACCCTCCCAGATATCACCAAGCCACTTCAATCCTTTGTACATGAAAAAGAAGGAATAGCTTGGGGTGTACTAACACAGACTCTGGGGGCATGGCATAGGCCCGTGGCCTACTTGTCAAAAAACTGGACCTGGTGGTGGCTGGATGGCCTGCTGGCTTACAGGCTACCGCCACCTCTGCCATTTTGGTCAAGGAAGCTGACAAATTGACTTTGGGACAATCGCCCCTCGATGTGGTAGAAGCCTAGCTCTGAGGTCTTACTGATAAACTGCTCTGATAAACTGTTGGGAGCTCTCCCCACAGACCTGCCTGACTGTGGGAACCATCCAGGCCCTCAATCCTGCCACCTAGCTGCCCTCTCTTTGCATGTAACTGCCTGGAAATCAGCAAGATGGTCCACTCAGCCTGTGCAGACCTCCCAAGACTTCATTTCAGGGTCCTGTACTGGTCTCATTTCCAGATGGCAGCAGCATGGTAACAGAAAGAGTTTGAAGGGTCGGGCACTGGTAGCCACCCTGGACCAGACTGTCCGAGTAGAGCCCCTAGTTAAGCTTGCTTGTACTCACTCTCTGCCTCCAAGGGTGGTGTCTCACATTTTTCTCAGAGCTCAGGCTCTGACGGTCACCAAGCCCCAGCATGAATTAACAGAGTATCTGGAAATACAAGACAAATCTGTGTCATGGTTGGCTTTAAATGGTAGAGTCAAGCTTTTCACTAAAACCCTAGTGTTCCACTGCTGTCACACCCACCTCTGACAGGGAAATGACCAGAGAAGACCTCAAAAACCTTCACCCTTAGTCCCAAAAGCCTCGCCCACTGTGACAGAAACTTGAGAGCTGAGTCTGGGGGAGCACATCTGTAATCTCAGCACTGTGGGAGCCTGAGGCAGGGGGGTTACAAGCTCAAGTCTGGCCTGGATAATTTAGCAATTTAGGGAGACCCTGTCTCAAAAAAAAAAAAGTGTGAAAGCCCTGGGTTCAATCTCGGGGGCAGGGGGAAAGAAAGAGAGAGAGAGAAAGAGAGAGAGAGAGAGAGAGAGAGAGAGAGAGAGGAAGAAGGAAAGAAAGAAAGAAAGAAAAAAGAAAGAAAGAAAGAAAGAAAGAAAGAAAGAAAGAAAGAAAGAAAGAAAATAAAAAGTAAAAATCAGAGCAAAGCATAAAGCATCAGGGAAATTCCAGAGCTAAAACTTCATCTCTTGAACAGCCAGAGGTACATTATAAAATAAAAACTCATTTATTCCTCAATTTGCCAAGTAATTTAGGTCCCCAAGGGAGGATTTAGTCACTTCTGTGTGTGGGTGTGGTACCCAGCATGCAGCACCTGATCACCCAGTGACAATCCGCAGAGTGTTTTTGCACAAGTTATCCATCCACGGTACAGCCCGAAATCACGTGCAGGTAAAGAATCAGCCTTCCCAAGGCTGGGGGATGAAGGCACTCAAGGGCTTTCAAGTCCCCACTGCTCTGAGAGCTGCCATCAGCACTTCCTCCCAGTTCAGTGACTCTGAATCCAGTGCTCTGTCACCCCCTGCAGCCCATGGGCTGAGCAGAGCTGGAGGATGGGGACCATGCACTTCTTCCCCCAGCACTGTGCTCTGCCTCACAGTGAGACGGCTTGCAAATTTCAGGGACCCACAGCCCTGAGTCCAGGAGTCAGCAGGGCTGTGCTCTTCCCAGGGGCTCTGGGGCAGGCTACTCCTCGCCTCCTCCTGCTTCTGGCAGTCCGGGCTTCCTTTCCTTGGCTTGCAGCTGTTTCAGCGCCATTCCCGCCCTGTCTGCATTTGGCTTCTCCTCTGTATCTCTGTATCTTCCTCGGCCTTTTATCAAGACGTTCTTGCTGGATTTTGGGCCCACCCTAATCTGATATAGTACCATCTTCATCTTAATTATATCCACAACGACTATTTCAAAATAAAATCCAATTCTGAGCTTGCAAGACATGCATTTGGGAGAGAGGGACGCACTGCAACCCCAAATACACAATTCGTAGGCAAAATATCTCCTCGGATCAATGCTACACTGAGGATGTTCATTACTGAAATTTTAGAGCAGAAGTCCCAGCTCTGGGCGTCCGTGTCCCACAGGCCAGGACCCTTAGCAGTCCGAGAGAGAAGAGCTGGCTGGGCAGGAAAGGGAACTACAGTCAGTACAGCCAAGCTGGAAAGCACAAAAGTCAGTCGTTGAGGGCCTGACAAAAACTTTGGGGTTTTCTAGAACAGGGGAACCGAGGAAAGAGGGGGGAATTTGCGTAACTGTCAGTTAGCCCACTCTGGTTAAGCCATAGTCAGGTCCGAAGGTGTCCGTGACTGGTTCTGAGAGGTACTGGGAGAGCCAGGGATCAGTTCTGGTCCCGTGATGAGATGACAGCTCCTTTGAGCGGGCAGCCCCAGTTCGGTCGTGCAGTCCTTGCTCCTACTTGGCAAGTGACGGCGTCCTGGGATGGTCTGAGAGGCTCTGCTTTTGCTGGAATCCAAGGTGGCTGCAGGTTTTGCACAGTGGTCTTCCGGGTATTCCGGGAGTCAGGATGTCTAAGGCTGTGAGTAGAAGCCCCTGCAAACCCTGCTGCTTATTTTAGTTACTCTTACCATGGCATCCTCACTCCTAAGCAGGGTGAGATGGCCAGGCAGATTAAGAGCTAGGACACCTCATCCTTGAGTGATACCCAGGCCTCCATTCAGAGCTGCGCAGGGGTCTGAGCCAAAGATTTAATGTAGTAAAGGAGACAGGTAACATGGAGGCAGAGATGCCCAGCTTGGTCCTGCTTTTAGTGGCTCACCAGGCGCCTGCAGACCCCTGCTTCCTCTGAGAAGCACATCCTAAAATCCAGCCAAGGTGACGCTTAAAGGTCACCTGCCTTGTGATCCCTCTACTGCAGATGCAGGTATGAGTATAGCCAGCTTCCCTTCTTTCATATTAATGACCCTATGCTTCTCCACAGCTCCCAAAGGCTCATCCCCAAGAGAAGCTCCACCTCAACTAGTGCCAGAGGAAAGCTGGATCACCACCGCAACGGGACTTGAATATCCTTGCATCCCAACTTCCGGGTACAGCTGGAGGTCAAGCCTGCTGTGCCAACAGAGCCAAGGGCATGCTGAAGCTGTTATGGTGAGGTAGGCTGGATGCCCACAGCTGTGCCTGCTGCCAGGAAAGCCTAGGGAGCTTGGTATCTTGGAAACCATTCACAGGGTATATGGATAAAGGGGCGAGAAAGTGTCTTGCAAGTTTCCTGCACTTCCTGATCCCGTGACCTAGTGCACAGAGAAAAGCACTGTTCTGCTCACTCAGAAGCATTTAAAGAAACTGCCTTCCATGCAGTATTTCTGGGTAAACAGGAGACGTCCGCTAAGCCAGCACAGAACCCTCCATCCTAGACAACCTTGAAGCTTTCCTAGAATGCTTATCCCCATGCAAGGGAGGCAGCCCACTGGATGCATTTCCTGTCCTGCACACGAAAACCCAGGAGCTCTCCAAGAAGCTGCAAAGGGAATCTCGTGGCCAGATATGCCTGGATGCCAGCTACCACTCTCCACTGCCCTGCAGTGAGCAAACTCTTAGCCAGTTGTGTTAGACCCCCGCCAGGGGTCCCATGGAAACCCCCTGAAGCACAGCACACACCTGGGTGTCCCTCGAAAGACTGCTGCCTTGCCCCTTCTCTGTACCGTCGCTGGGGGCGAGGCACATCTTCTCTGAGAAAATGAGACTCAGGGGAGGAGAACTGCTACTGGTCTTCCCTTCCTTCCTAACCAAGCATGGCCAATACCTCCTGGGATGAGACTCTTGATGGTCATCTCAGTTTTGGACAAATGTGCATCCATGACAGCCTTCGCATCTCCTAAAGGGTGGTTTCCAAAAGCACACTGGCCATGTGTACACGTGCTGCTCTGACTGGGGGACAGACGTTCTTTCCTGTCTCCCGTCCCCTCTCTCTCCTGTGCTCTACAGACAGCGCAGTGGTCTTGAGGTTAAGCTCCAAGCTTCTGGAGGAATGTGGGCCACAAGTTTCTTCATTCCAGACCTGAGTCTCCAAGGACCCTTGTGGCTCCTGTGAGATAAGCCAGGGGCCTGGCACACAATGTCACATTGACCAAGGTCGTTCAGAATTTGTACCACAGAGGGAGAAGGACCTGGAAGCACATGAAGGTCACCACCATGCAGGCCAGCAGTTTCCTCCTCTAAACATCAGAGAAAGGGCGCCATCCACGGGGTTAACAGTGAGTCCTCAGGAAAGCAGGCAGGCCATGGGGCCTTCACCTTTCATGCATTTAGTGGCAAGTTAATATATTTAACATCTTGCTTTGGCAAATACAAATAATTTCGCAAAAGCACAAATGAAGTCTTCTAGCTCTGACCTGACGACAGAGTCCCCTCTGGGAGTAGAAGAGGAGGGAAGGATGCTGAGCTGGGCTTCCCTGGAGATGGCAAATCTAAGCCCAAAAAGGAGGGTCATTGGGGAGCAAGGCCACATCACAACCACCTGAGCTGGCGTGGAGGAGCAGGTGGGAAAGAGGGTACCTGGACGTCAAGTCCCATCACAAAGACAGCCCAGGAAGGGGATGCTCCAGGTGAACAATTCTACAAGAGGACAAAGGCCCAGAAACAGAAGAATACTTCTCACCAATGCAATTCTGCTCAGAGAGCCGTGGGGACACTCCTTGGGCAGGTGGGAAGGTCTCCAAGGGACCTGGAAAGAGCTCGTGTGATACCGTCACTCAGCTCCAGAGGCGGATGGGGACAGGAAGGTGGGTCGGGTGAGCTCAGGGACAGTGAACAAAGAAGGGCTGCTGTGAGGGAAGAGATATGTCCATTGATGAGCTGGGAGCCTGAACTTCAGGGACCTGGGGGGGGGGGCGGCAGGGACTGGAGACAGACCGTAGGCAGAATCTAGACTCAACAAAGCGAAGGAGTTGGACCACCCTTGACCTCACTGCCTACCTTACAGAAAAGCTAAGCCAGAGGGAACACTGGTCACACAGGATATTTGCAGAGTTAGGAAGCCACTACCCCACCCAATACTCTCTTCTGGTGTCTTTGAGGGCGAGGTATTGGGGAATAAAAGCAGTCATGGGGCCCCAGCCTGCAGTGCGGAAAGACCTGGCCAGTTCTTGTCCTCACAGAGGCCTCTCGGACCTGCACAGCTTCCCACCAGTAATTTACAGCACATTTCAGCATTACTTACTTCAAGGCCATGCGAGCTAATTTTGCTCGTCACCTAACTGACAAATGATCCAGATCAGCCTATTTGGCAGGCACGAGACAGACTCGGTGCTGTGATCACAGAGCCCCAGACAGTGTTTATCAGTGCCACCACGGTGGGGAGGGCGCGGGAGAGGATGTGGGTTAGAGGGGTCGGTGTCCCTGTGGATTCCCTCTGGCTGCCTGCATCTGGAAACAGTGCTGGCCGAAAGCCTGATCAGGACTCGTTTCAGTTTTATCCGTAACTATGTGTTTGCTTTCATCACACTGAACCAGGAAGACAAACCAGGCGACTGACCTCAGGAAGCCCTGAGATCCGGTGCACGTTGATTGTCTCGCTCTAGCACTGAGCTCTGCATGGGAGCAGCTGAGGTCTCACTCCAGCCTTGGCCTTGACCCCTTCATCCTCAGGCAATCCTTTACCCCCTCCTTACAGCCTCCTGACTCCAACTGGGCCAAATCTGGCCTCTGAAGGTTATGGCCATGTCTGGGGATATCCCGGTTGTCACACTGAGAGGGCTGCCTGCGGCTGTGACGTCTAGCAGCTGCGGGTGGGTGACCCTACCCACTTCCTAAGACACAGCTGGCAACGGCCCACCCCAAATCTCACAGGGTTTCCAAACTGCAGATATTCATTCATTCGAACCAATCCAAAGGACCTGACATATTTAAATAATGATATTCTAGAGACCAAAAGACTCTGCTGCTAGCAAAGGAGAAAGCATAAAGGCAGGCAATAATTAATCATTAACTTTCCGGTTGGCAGCCATCAAGACTGGACCATCAATCTTACTGCAGCATAATGTAAACACGAAATTGGGTCCCAAATAAGATGAGTGTTCTTTCTGACTCTGTCTCGTCCCCGTGGCCTTCCCCTGACATGGCTCACATTAGAAAATGTGGCAGGAGCCCAGACTACATGGGCCCTGTAAATACAATGTCGACCGAAGGAAAGGCGTGTAATTACCCCAGGCAGGAGACAGAGCTTACCAAATTACATGTTTTTCCAGCTTCCCCCTTTACAATTTAATAACATGTGTAGTTACACGCTGCTGCAGCCTGTGACGTCACGGGTGCAGTCCAGCTCCCTTCGGGGCCCCTTTCAGCAGGAGCGCGGCACTCACATCTTCTCCATCTTCAAGAGGTGCAGCTCTTTCTATGGATCCTGCTAGTAAGACTAGAAAAAGAAACCACAGGGCAGCTGCCCGAAAGGGCCCCCTTGATGTTAAATATTTCTGCTTCCCGTGGTGTCGACCTCTTGTGCTTTATGGAACCAACGTGAATTCTGTGCAGACCTTGGCAGGGCTCCTGCAGGAAAAGCAGCCCCAGCTTTGCAGCACAGGATCAGTCTGTGTCCTGTGCAGGCCCTGTGTAGTGGTGTCCTTGGGCCATCATACTGAGGCCATGGGTTTAAATAACAGAAACATATTACCTCTAGTTCTAGAGTCCAGACACCCAAGACCAAGGTGGGGCCAGGCTGTGCTTCCTCGGGGTGCTCCAAGAGACCTGTCCCAGCCCCTGCCCTTCACTCCTGGACAGCCGGCTTCGCCATCTCATCAGTGTCGTCGCCTTCCCCTAGATGCCAAACCTGTGTCCAAATTTCCATTATTTCACAAAGACATGGGTCATATTGATTTATGTCTTTTGCGAAGATCTGTTTGTGAAGATCCTGTTTCTGTGTAAAGTCATATTCTGCAATACGGGAGGTCAGCTCTCCTCATAGAGGGACACAATACATTTTTTAAGCCCTCCTTTTCTCCATCCATTCTTGATTAACCCACTGCGTGGAGACACATTGGCCTGCGAACTCCAGGCATCAGGAGTCCTTTGTCCACATTTTCAGAAATAAGCCGCTGCAGCCTAAGTGGACACCCATTGACCTGACGTGATTTGTTCACACCACTAGAAGCTGTAGCACCAGGATTAGAAACGGGATCTGGCCAGCTGTAAAGCCCATGCCCTTCCCGCTCCAACCTGCTGCTCCCTGATGCTTCTCTTTATCCTTGCAATTAAAGTAAATCAGCTTTAATTTAGCTCTTATGAGCATCAGCTTGCCCTGAGCTCCTTGAGAGGAAACTGGAAACCTCTTATGTGTCACAGACCTGTCATCAGGAAACTCTCTTCTACACTTTTAGATTTTAACTTAGGAGCAAAGTACAAGCCTTGGGCTTTGTAGTTATTCTTCTAAGTCCAGGTATCATGGGGCTGGAAATCTTGCCTGTGGTTACCTGTTTTCTAGCTTCGATGAAAGCGGAATTCCTTGGCTGCAGAGCAGCAGATAGTGTTGTACAAATCCAGGCAGGAAATTCCCACTGCATCTCAGAGAGGGAAACCCCCAGCCATCGCCACATGAACATGAGAGGACGGGGTCCTGCAGGAGCCACGTGCTGCCCGGCGCCAAGCTTGAACTCACAGCTCCTGATGATTTTATTACTTGCTTTTTCCATTTCGCCTGCTCACCCCGATCTGCTCATCGGTCTGGGCAAAACTTAACCTGAAAGGTAGATCGTGTACTCAGTCTCACTGACAGAGATACCTACATCCAACCAGTGACACACCACCATGTCCCCGAGTGAAAAGGCTCCCGAATGGAAATCGGAACACCATCATCATTTCCTGGGGCAGCAGTGGATGGCGGCAGGCTAGGGATTCTTAGCATCTTCATCTCTAGCACTGCAGACCTCAAAGTTCATCCCTGGCCCCTGAAATCACGCACATCACCCTCCCCGTCCCCTCTTCAGTTACCCCTGCACCTTCCTCACAAGTTGTCCCGTTTATGTCCTCACACTTTCTGCTACGAGTGGAAGTTGTGCTCCTCAAGAATAAGTGGACGTCCTCGCCCCTGGGACCTAGAAATGTGACCTCCTCTGGACGCAAGCTGGAGTTAAGATGAGGTCCTCGGGGGACCAGCTCCACCTGAAAAACAGAAGTGCCGAGGGCTGGTAGACGCACACAGGGATAGCACATTCTATAATGCGGCCCCCTGCCCACACCGGTGAGGCACAGTCATTTAACTAGAAGTCATCTCAGGAAACTTTGCTGGTGGTAAAAAGCTGAGTTCAGTTTAGGAAGAAAATCAGACATTTCCTAAGTTTGGAGGACAGAGCACACCACGTTCCACCTGCCCGTGATGCACCATAGTCCTTTGCTTCTGCCCGTGGGTTGAAGGGGATGGGCGGGCACCCAGGCCATGAGACGCTGGGGGAGTGGCAGGGCAACCCTGGGGCACCCACCCACCTTGGGTGACGCCCATGCCAGCCACCTCCTCTCCCCTATGACCCCCACCTGTGGCCACACCAGGTCTCTGCCTGGCTCACATTTTCCCTTGACAGGGAGGCTTATGTGAGAGCACACACATACTGATGATCAAAGAGGGACTCAGAAAGCACACAAAATCCTTAAATCCACATCTCTGTGTGAAGCGTGATGGCAAAATAGGGTATGTGTTTCAATGTTTTAAAACTTTTTGCAGAATCTCCTTCAAAGCACTTCCCTCATGTCCCACACGTTTATCCCGCCCCTCTGGTCACTTTCTGCAGCAGCTCTGGGGTCCTCTTTCCTGTGTGTCTTTAGTCGCTCTCTCGTGGCTGTCTCAGGGTCCTGAATGAATCACGGCACCTACCTTTCATGCTCATTTTTCATTTGGGGAAGAGCCAGCAGTCACAGGGTGCCTGATCCGGGAATGACAGTAGATGAGGACACAGCATCACGTTTCTGTGATCCTGCCTTCCAGCTGGAGGGTGCCTGCTAGCAACATTTGCTGTATTTTTGGTCACACCCTATGAAGACACTTGGGGAAGGGGACTCTGGAGCTGCTTCTGCAGGTGACAAGTATCATGGGGAAAGCGTGTTGAAGGAAAGGGGAGTATTCCAAGGGACAGTCACGGCAACGTTTCCTTAATACATGTTAACAAGGTGAGCATTCACCATGTATTCTGATCACGCCTCTCCGCCTCGTCCTAGAAATCCCTCTGTGACACCATGGACCCAAATGTGCAGGTGCTTACCTGCCAGGATTCTTTAATAAATGCCATTAATGCCCACGTGTTCGGCCTTTGGAAAAACACAGGGGAAGTGGGGGTCTGGCTGCCTCTGTTGATCTCCACAAGCCCAGGGAAGCCGTCTCCAGCATCCTGCTGTCCCAGAGGAAGGCACTGTCTCTGCCCAGGGCTTACAGGGTGGTTGGTTCTCACACTGCTGATGCTGATGGGCACATCAGTCTGGCAGGTGTCCAGGGTCCCTGTCTAAGGCAAAGTGTCATCTGCATCACAGACAGAAGCGACAGGGCAACCTTGGAGGGCCCAGCCAGTGCACCCCTCCTAGGGCACTGCTATGTCCAGCTGGCTGCCTGAGGACCCCAGAACCCAGGAACGGCCCTGGAAGGGGTCACTGTCCACACAGAACCCCGGATTAGCCACTCAACCCTGCAGTAACTGGGCAAGGAAGATTGGCTGTGTCGATGTGGTCTAGAAAGACTGAGCATTCACAGGAGGCAGCACCCATCAACCCTCCGCTCCAGCTCCTGTGCAGCCCTTGCTGAGGACCCTCAGTACCCCTCCAGCTTCCCCAGATTCAAGGCCTCCTCCTCCTCCTCCTCCTCCCAGCACCCTGCTACCTATGACAGCCATTGGCTCCCCCTTGGGGAGTGGTGTCCCCACCTCTCTAGTGAGGCCCTGATACAAGGCTGGCCAAGCTTTACACCCGGGACATCTTCAGATTATCTGTGCTGTGCCTTACGCAAATGGGGCTGCCTAACGAGCCCTCGAGGGGCTGGGCTTCTGCGGGAGGGCCCCACATCCTGGTGGGTAGGGCCCAGGGTGGGGGAGAGATGCCCCAAAAGGCCCTGCGTGGGTTCTGCTTTACTGTTTCCTTTCCTTTTCTCTTTTTTCCTTCCTTCCTTCCTTCCTTCCTTCCTTCCTTCCTTCCTTCCTTCTGAAAGACTGGCTAGGTCTATCACACCTGACAAGGCTCAATGAAGGAATGAATGAAAGCTTTCTTTGCTTCCTCAAAGAATTTAAAAGCAATCGTCTTCCGGAAATGGAAATACGACATTTGCTGGTCTGTCAAATTGTGATCCTGCAGAATTTGTCATTTGACACCAAAGGGGAAAATGTGAGCAACAGGGCAGTGCGTGGCTCACACCTGCGGAATTCATTAGAAGCAGGCGAGTTTGCACATAACCCAAATAATCTGATGTTCTGGTTTAAGGGAGAAATCCAAGACTTGTGGAAATAGGAATCGATGAAAGCTGTGAGTGGACAGCCTTCCTAACAGGGACATTTGTGAGTGTGGCAGTGACACTGAGCTCCTCGATTGGTCCCCACCCCTGCTCTTGGGCAGCAGGAGCCCCAGAAAGTGACCTATTAGTCATCAAGCTTCAGACAAATGGGGTCTCATTAAACTCAATCAGCAGATGCAAACATTTATGCGGTGGGGGGGGATTCATCAGACAGATTATGAAATGATTCCCACACATGTGAGTCATGAAAGAGAAGTCTAAGAGGTCAGGTGATGTCCACCCACACAGGAGCCCCAAGCTCTTCCAGAGAGGGTCCAGCCAAGCCCCTACTTTACAGGGGGCAAACTGAGCTCTGCAAAGTGAACTGGCCCAAAGGATGCAGGACACACAGGGAAACGTGTTTGCACGAGGAAAATGAGTCTCTGACTTGTTTCTCCTGCGGGAGTAAATTTTTACTTCTTAATATTTTTATTCCTGGATACTCTCTGTGTTTAAGGTACATGGTGTTGATTCTCCTGCCAGGCCCACTGGACTGAGATAACCTCGAGGACATGTTCAGTGTCCAAGGCCGACTGACTGGTAAGCACAGACCTTGGCATCTGATTCTAATCACATCATTGTGACGACACATGCAGGTACGCACAGGGATGGAGATGAGCTTGTACATTACAGCTCCACACACATGGCAAGGGTTTAAATCTTAGTAAGAGACACACTGCTACTGACCCCCTACAATGCTCCCTCTCGCTCCAGCTCATTTGCCCATCACGTCGGCCACTCTCTGAATCAGTTCTGAAAGTCCTCTTTCCTGAGTGTCTTTACGAGGTGTGATCAAAAATCCAGGGAATGCTGCTGCTGTGCGCCATCCCACAGAAAGGCGGGACCATAAGACCTAACACCGTGTCCCCGTCCATCTTATTCACTGGATCTGGCAATGGTGAACCCTGCCTCCTCTCCAAAGTCAAAAGGGCCATGAAAGGTGAGTATTTTTAATTAATTCAGGACCTCAAGGCAGCCACAACAGCACAGGTAAAGTCCTCGTACACAGTGGACTTTGAGGACCACTTTAGAAAGTGACAGAGACAACGAGATAAGCATGTTCGAAGTGTGGGGAGGGTTTGAAGGGGATTCCTAGCCATGCATCTTTTTACTGTAATATTTTCATTGAAGCATTCACTGCATGTTTCAATCTCACCATATATATATATACATATACATATACATATACATATACATATATGGATGTATATGTAAGTGTGTGTTCAATCTTTAAAGGTACATCATACAGGAGACCCTAAATCTCTCTGCACTTACCCAAGACAGGTTTAACCTTTTGCCATTTGACCTAGACTGTTCCTAAAGACCTCTAACAGGTAGATGGATAGATGCAAGGGTGGGCGGGAGAACTGATAAACAGGTCCATCAGCAGAGAGCTAAGGACCCTCAGAGGAAGTGGGAGGGGGTGCAAATTCCCTTTGCCAGCAGTTTCCGGTAGAGGCGGTCACCTCCTCAGCACTGCACACTTCTTTACTGGCATTTCTCACTGCTCAACACTATTCCACCCCAAGGTGGCTCCAAGCAGATCTCAAGCGCCTTTTCCTCTCTTGGCCACGTCAGGCCCCTGTCAAGGCAACCAAGCAGCCACAGGGTGCCATCTGGAGAACCCTCAGGTGTACCACAAGGCTCGAGTTGACAGCTAGTGTGTTGGTCAGCTTTCTTCTGAAAAAGGAGAAAGGCTGGTTTGGATGCACAGTTTCAGAGGTTTCAGGCTGTGGCCCATCGTGAGGCTGAAATGTTGCAGTGGGTACCGTGGGTGGGTAAGATGTTTACTGGCAGTTGAGAAGAGAGAGAGAGGGAAAAGGTGGCGTCCCAGCATCGCCCACACTCACCTGCATCCTCCCACTAGGCCCCCTGCCCCTCGACACCACAGGATGGGACCCAGCCTTCAGCCTTTGGGGATGTTAGAACCTCAGCCCCTTCCAGCTGAAGCAGGGGTTCTTTACCAGGCTAAGCTTGCTCCCAGGGGTTGAGAAACATCTGTGACATCATCCATTATCACAGCTATGTTTGTGGGTGCCACTGGCTTCCAGTGAGTAGAAGACAGGGAAGTCCCTAAGCACCCACCACTGCGCAGGACACCCCCGTGGCCAAGAACCTCTGACCTGTGGAGATGCCTGGGGTGAATCGCTGAGGACTCAGGTCTGCAGTGAAAACAAAGCTGAAAAGAACCGCAGACGTACACTGAATGGCTAGCATGTCATCTACTTTGGAAATTGTCTTGGTTACTTTTCTCTCATTGCTGGGACAAAATACTAAAATGAAGGAAGGAAAGGTTTATTTAGCTCACTGTTTGTGGAGGTTTCAGTCCATCATCAGCTGCTCCAAGGCAGGGTGGTGGGGCACAGGGGCAACACTTCAAGGCAGCAGCCAGCAAAGCAGCCAGAACAAACAGAGAACAAGCCTCTTCTCCTGCCTCATACTGTATGCAGGCCACGCCTCTACCCCATGGCAGATGTAGCACTCTCAAAATCTCTGTGCCCTTCTCTTACACAGAATGACCATATTTACAAAGTGGACCCTGGCTCTCTGCTGAGTCCCTTAGTTAAATTTCTAAACTTCACACAATTATCCACCATAACAGAAAAGTGGTCATATCTAATACCCACTGCAATCACTGTGCATAGCAATCAGGCTTATTCTGTTGTTATGAAAACTTCACTTTCACTAAAGTTAAATGACTTGCCTCAAATTAAGTAGCTCTCAGGGTGGTGTCCAAAAAATAGACCCAGGAGGCTATTCACTAAGATCTCTTCTTAAAATGTCTCTGCAGCCATGAAAAATACAAGTTCAAGGCAAAAGGAAAGACAGGCTCTTATGTCAGGGCTCAGAGGTGACCAGGAGCTGAGTATAAACACAGCATAAGACACGGAGTAAACCTGTGGATAAAGGCATGAATGCCATTCTCATGGGAGGGTAGGCTTCCTGTCTACATCTGTGACATCAGAAAGAGGGTCACAACCTCTGGAAACCAAGAGGCCTAATTGTGTGTTTCGTACTCAAAAGTCAATCAACGATTGCTTGTCTGATCAGTCTGAAATTCCTGGTACTCTCTAGTGAAAGACAAACTCACATGGAATGGATCACAGATTTTTCCAGGTTTGACAATTTGCACACCTGGATGTTCTGATTTGAAAAGAAAGAAAAGTGGAAGGAAGGGAGGAAGGGAGGCTGGGAGACGGAAAGCGAGGGAGGTGATTAAGCGGATCCCAGGCGAGTTTCCCTTGAGCAGATGGCAGGATACTGGGTAGTTGACTTCATGATAAATAAGCAAGGCTCGCCCAGCGCTTCAAAGATCTCATCCTTCAGACGCGAATATTTTCAGGCTTCTCTTCAGAACTTTTTTCCGTGTATGCATTCCTAAATCAATACTGTTCCCAAACCTGGATAGTTATAAATTTTAAAATTGTACAAAAGCCGGTAAACCTTGACCTTCAAACAGTTCATCTCCCTTGCTTCGTCCTGGCCTCAGACGTCACCGGCCGGGCCGCATCTCCTCTCTGCGCGCAGCTTGCTCTGTGTCAGGGCACCGCTTTTGTGCAGACAGCTTTTAAAAATAGCCCGGTTGGGTTCCAAGCCTGAGCTGGCTCATCACTGCTTAGGCAGTGAATTGGAGAGGTTCCCAGGCTGGAGCGCTCGGTGGTGGAGGAGCCGCTGCGGTGGAGGAGCTGCAGAACCCAGCCAGCGCCCATCCGTCCGCACTCGGGACCTGCTGGCAGAGATGTGGGAGCTGCTTTGGTCACAGGATCCCCAACTGAGGTTACTACTTGGGAGCTGCAGGTAAAAAATAGGGTGACCCCAAAACTGATGTCCAGGCCCCAGGGGGAGGAGCCTCAGCTGGTACACAACTCCTTTCTGGTCTCAAAGTCTCCTCCCTCCCCTTTCCAATGGGAGCTTGGAGGACAGCAGGGAAAGACCTTCAGTCTCCATTTCCCTGGAGCCAAGGCCTCGCCCACCCTGTTCGCTGTCCACCTTGGAGAGCAGCCTGGGTCAGCGCAGCCCAGAAGGCTGTGAGCTCTCCAGGGGCCGGGTGAGAGATTGTTGTTGAGCTCTCCATGGGCGCAGAGGGCTGCAGAGGAGGCGCTGAGGTGCTGCTCACAGGATGCAAGCTGCCTGGTTCACAGCCTGCTGGGGGGGTGGGGAATAAATGAGCGAGCCCAGAAATTAAATGTGTCATCAGAAAGAAGGACAAAGAATGACAAAGGACCGCAGCGACATCCAGCCAGTGAGAAAGGCTGAAAAGGAAGCCCCAGCTTCCCAGAGTAGGCAGGGAATCCACACCAAAGACACCAGTTACCACGTGGGCCCACGGATGCCCCTGGGGGTTTGCAGTCATTTGTTCAGGCCGCTGTAATTTGTTCAGGCGCCACACCCCAGATGATTTACACATCAGGAAGTCAGCGCAGTATCCTGCAGTTCTAGAGACCTGAAGCCCAAGACCAAGGGGCAGGCAGCGCTGAGTTCTGAGGCTTCTTCCGGTAGCTCCTGAACGTCCTTCTTTTCCAGTGTCTTCACACGCCCTTCCCTCTGTGTCAGAATCACTGCGTCTCACAGCCACACCTGTCACTGGATCGGAGCCTAACCGTGTGACCTGCTTTAACCCTCATGTCCTCATTAAAGGCCCCGCCTCCAAATAACGTTACATTCTGAAGAATTGGGGGGGAGAGGGTCAAACTTCAACATAAAAAGCCCAAGAGGGATGCAATTCATCCTCTAATCCTCTGTGCAGTGGGAAGGACAGGGCAGTTACAGAATTTCCCCCTTCCCCAGCCCATGTTCTTTTAAACATGGTTGTGTAGAAACCAAACAAATCTGGATTAAGGCATCTTCCATGCCTGGGTGATGAGTTTGGCCCAAAGCACACGATTATACATAGTAAACTGTACCCTAGCCTGAGGTGTGAACAAATTTTAATCTAACCTAAGGGTGTATTCCTTTTGTAACCAAGCAACAGAATTTCAGCGAATCACAGCAGTGGAGCTGCAACCAATCACAGGCTGCTGGCGATCAGACCATATCCATATAGGGAAAGTGCCCCCTGCAGCCAATCAGGTGGTTTGTGTATGCCACTTCCTCCTGTCCGGCTATAAATAGAAGCTGCACTGTGGTGCGGGTGCATTCTGGTCCATCTTGGGTCTGGAACATTGCCTGGTTCTAGAGCCTTTCACTGTAGCTCAAGTACACCAAAAGACTGAGCTGGTGTCTATCTTTTTTAAACAGCTGTGTTATCCAAATAATCAGCACTCTTACCAGGAGACCGAAGGTGATTGAGGACGGTGAGATAAGATGGTCCCAGAGACAAGTAAGACTCTGAGGTTATAGGTGGATCATTTTTAGCATCAGACAACATAAGTAGGATGAGGGCAGGAGGAATGCAGGAAAGGAAGGGGCCCTGCAGGAAGGAGAGGCCTGGACACCAGGGTCAGATCTCACATGGATGATATCGATCACTAAGGACAACCTTCCAACCGAGTGGCTCTCCTTCTCCTCTAACCCGTTGGAAAATAGAAGTATCTCCAGAAATGCTCTCCATTCTGAATTCTTCTGGGGGAAAACCAAAAGCTGTTTATACAATGAATTGGAAAATAAAAGGAAAATGTTAGAAATCCTTTATAAATTCTGATAATGATATTATTCTGTGCTGCGGCAGCCTAATTATAAAGCTGTACAATAAAGCTCAATTCCAGCACTGATCCTTCTCTATCAGGCAGATGGTAATTGCATTTAAAATTGTGTGTGTGTGTGTGTGTGTGTGTGTGTGTAGCTCATGTCTTATCTGTTTAACTTATGTGTTTTAAGAAAATAACTATCTTTTTAAATTACCTAATTCTTTATTCTGCAGACTAACTCAGAAAAAAATCTCTTTTAAGAAAAATATTGCTGGCCTAGACAAAAAAAAAACCCTTTTTTTTTTTTAAATGACGGTATTTTCTTAAAAACAATGAAATAGCAGAGTGTTACGACTCACAGGGGAAGTATTTATCATAAGCTTTTGGTCTCACATACTTGTGAATGCAGAGAGAAAAATTAAGATTTTAGCTATGCTGTCTATAACTGCAGGCTGGGTAGGTTGCAGTGGGCTCCAGCCAGGCTACAGCCCTGGTAAGAGAGAATTTTGCTAGTGTTGTTACTCCAAGGTCTTACCAGGACAATTCCCTTTCTTTAAAAGATGGCTTCCTAGGCTTAGGGAGTTAGCTCAGTGGCTTAAATGTCCGCGTGGCAAGCGCGAGGTTGTGAATTTGATCCCCACTACCAAAATAAAGAAATTAAAAATAGAAATAAAAAGTGACTTCATACCCGTAGCCCAGAATAATACTGCCCCTCTATAAAATGTTTCCTAAAGTTGAATATTTGGTGAGTGTGCAGACAAGAGATTAATTTATTAAGGAAAAGTGGTGTAGAGTGGGCTTTTTATCACTGTAGATAAATATCTATTGCATAGAAGTGAGGTCCATGTGGCCTTTTCTAAACAATGAAATATCGTGGCACCTCAGTCCATGAATTTAATTTGTTTAACAATGTTGGGGGCCATGGACGTGGCTGTGTTTGTCATACAATGTGGAGTTTGTAAACAGAAGCAAAATTTGGGTGAATGCTTTTGTTTGAGAACCAAATCGCTCAGGAATGGAAGTGTTGGTGAACTGAGGTAATACAGTAATAGGATACTCTAACTTTTTTAAGGATAAATAGCAATTTACTCTGGTGTCCAACCACCCACCACCCACCACCCACCTCTAACCAGGATAGATGTTTCAGGTGCTCCATTCTGCTAAGAGGAGGACAGAGGTAGACGGCGACTCAGAAATTAAATTTTGCATCTCACACAGGACCAGGACCTTCGACAGGGGGATGCCCGTAATCAGATGGAAAACTGCTCAGGGGACCAAGAGTGACAAACAGGCTGTCCTGGCTTTGCTCATGGCTCCTGAGCTGGCTTCGGGAGTGACTGGTGTGACGCTGTGTCCATCCACACCCACCCAGGCCAGCTTCCCCGGGGCAGGGGGACCCCGAGAGCATGTATAGGCAGGGGTTTGTTCCCTTCTGGAGGACGATCGCTCTCTCTCTCACTGTTGCGAGACTCCTTATCCCATGCATGAATTTCCTGCATTAATGTTTGTGATTCAAATTTTCATTTTGAACAAGATAAAGGACACCATAAAACTTAAATAGGGGTACAGAGGCAGCTCAGATTCAAAGCAGGCAATCCAAAACATCATTTGCTCCTAAAATAAATGTTTGAGGTCTCTATTCACACCAACATCTCACACCCCTATGTATCCAGATTTCATTCAGTTAAATAAATATTCTTGAGCTTTGGTAAACTATTATGTTCTAAAGTCACAACAAACCTCTCCACTGTGGAAATGACCATAGAGCTAGACACAGCACTTCATCTAAGCTAAGCTAAAATTTAGTTGCTAGCCCTCCCCACCCTCTCTGTGCCTGTGAAGGACCCCGTGGACACTGGTGTGTCCATCAAAGAGGTCAAGAGCAACTGAATCAACACAGTGAGGACCCAGAGCTCTGCTCTTCCCTTCTGGGTCTGCACACAGGAAACTGCTCAGGTCACTGAGGAGAGTACTATGGGTGGGGATGGCTCTGATTAGAACCCAGACTGTTCTATTTAGGCATCCGTTCCAGGGCTAATCCACTTAGGCACACAGTCAGTCACCCAGTAAGAATGTATCCAAAGACATTAGGCACTATCAGTTAACAGACTGAATGTTACTTCATGGCTTTCCTGGAGATATCTCTTGTGGATATTAAAATCCTCCATTTTCCCCCCAACTCCCATTCCTTCCGGTGTTGTGGCTGTGTTTAGGGTTGATTTTCCTCATGCACAGGTGGGGTCCTGCTGCCTGCGAATGTCTGGATGTTTGGGGTGCCTGGAGGCCTGCTCTGTATTTCTCATCTTCCATTTCTCTGGAATCGCCCCAGCATCAGTCGCAGAGGACTCCAGTGGTGGATGCTGGCTCTGTTCTTTGACTTAGCTGAACCTAAGCTGTGGTCTTCAAAGGATTCCTCCCAGATTCCAGCCTTCACATGGTTTTCTTCCATGTTTTTTAGCAGCTGTGTTGGTGGGAATGCACAGGGCTATAGTTAGCAGAAGATAGTGGATGTTTACCAAGCCTTTCACAGAGCAGTAACTCTCTCTGAGAGGTGAAAATATGCGCCCAAAAAGACTTTGTATGTGACCAGGCTGCAAACCTGGGAGCAACTTGCATGTCCTTCACAGGTGACAGATGAACAGGCTGTAGTGTGTCCATACCTAGAATGCTATTGACCTGTGCAAAACAAACTTCCCACACACGACATGACCCAAGCTCACCGTGAACCTACATATGGATTTTCTATTAATTGATGGGAGCTAGATATTAAAAACTACATACTGTATTATTCCATTTGTGCGATATAGACAAAACCGAAGAATGAATTTGTGGTGGCAGAAATCAAAACGGCCTGCCTCCAGTGGAGAAGTCCAGGCAGGCTTTCCCAAAAAGAACATTCTAGAATGATGTCAGTATTTGATGCCTGACTGGGGTGTAGATCACGTGGTCCCACATATTTTTCAAAACCCACCAAGTAAAGATCTGTGCAAGCCAGGCATGGTAGCTCACACCTGCTATCCCAGCCACTCCCTGTTAGGAGGCTGAGGCAGGAGGATTGACAGTTTGAGTCCACCCTGTACTACGTATTGATTTATCAAGTCTTTGTATCAAAATAAACACAAAAAGCAGCTGGGCTGTAATGAAATGCTGGTGCCATAGGTTCGATCTCTAATACAGCCAAAAATTTTGTCTCGGCACTTCACTGTGTGTGAGTTAATCCTTCACTTAAAATGGTTTGAAATTGGATATTGTTTCTGAGTTCCAAAGTTGGAGAACTTAATTACCTTTTTCAAAGCTGACAGGGGAGCACTAAGACATTTGCTGTCATGCTCTGCTGGTAAACAGCAAAAATAGACTCCAAAGACGCCACCACACTCTGATGTTTGGAAAATGCGGAATATACACAGAATATTTCCACTAATTATACTGCTTCCCTCCGCGCCCCTCCGCGGGCTGGGGACGGAACCCAGTTCCCTTTCTCACACTACTATGCCCGCCTATATTTAGCCTCGATGTTTGAGGGACGTTGAATAGAGACACCACCTTGCCAGTCTCAGCTGTCACTTCATACTTCCCCACTACCAGAAAGGAGCTGTCTGTGCCTCAAGCAAAGATGAAAAGGACAGAAAAAATGAGATTATTATCTCTAGAAATCTCTTCAGGACCAGGCGGTTTCTTCTTCAGAAAGAAACGCATGACTCATCTCCTCATGCAAGAGCTCTTTCAAATGCCAGAGAAAAATCTCTCTTCCCAGTCACCAGGCCCTGCGCTCAGCTGCTTTGCCCAAAGGCTGAGAAGAGAACCTGTGAGAAGTCACTTCATCACTAAGGTGGCCCATGGAGAGCCCGCGCCCCCGATGCAACCTCCTGTCTGCTGGAGGTCAGGGGTCAACAGAGGAGCTGGCAACATCACAGCCAGAGATGGGTGGCCATGCGGGCCCTAGCAGCCAGGGCACCAGCCCTCTGCAGCGGTGCCCGTGTGACACCAGGCGTGGCCTTTGCTTTGGGAAGTTCGCAGCTAAATCTCCTTTTTCACCGGCTCTGGCAGGGTTTCCTTGCTCCTTGGGTCCTGGAACACTCAGCATTGGAGGAACTGATTCCCTGGACTAAACCTCTTCTGTTGAAACACCTAACGTATCCCATGTTCTTGACTGGACTGGCACCCAGGGCTCCAAACCAGGGGCGGGGTCAGAGGCAGAGGGGACAAGAGAAATACCTTGACACCAAGCCGGGTCACCAAGCTAGCACCCATGGGAAATGGGACAACAGAGGTGAGTGCAGAGCAGGGGCCTCTTGGTCCCACCAGGAGCGGTACCGTGGTGGCCAAAAAGAGGTGCACACAGAGAAGAGAGCCCTGGAGAACAAGCACCAGCCACCACGCTTGGCCACTGTGGAAGGAGCAGCCAGCGTGGGTACCTGGGGTGACCTTTGTCTGCCTGCGCCTTTGGAAAGTACATTTTAAAGAGAGACGTGGATGGCGATAATTCCTTGCCAACCCCAAGTGCTTCACCGTCTCAGCTACACAGCAGCCGTCAGCTGGGCAGTTAGAGGAGGGGGAAACTTCTGCCCTGGGACCCCACCTCACTCACGGAGCCAGGGATGCAGGCGCGCGCTGGGGCCAAAGCTGTGGGCTGCCACCCTGCCTCGGCCCAGTGCTTGCCATGTGATTAGGCCCAGCTTCCTGTCCCTCCGTGCCTCAGTTTCCCATCTCTAGAGCAGCAGTAGATACAGAAAGGCAAAGCAGGCCACAGTATGCAAAGCGGCACAGTGGCCTAATGCGGCCCAGACGCAGGCTCTGTGGAAGAGGAGGGAATGGCGCACTTGGTCCTGTGACCCTGCATCGGGCATGGCTGTCAGCATCCATAGTCACCCTGACATCTTAGTCCAGGAGAATGGACGACATGTCCACACCTGCACCGGGCCTCAGAGGCAGTACAGTTCAGGTCTTGCTGACCTCATGAGATTGGGCTTTGTGGGGGAATCGGAGGTGTCAAAGACCCGGAAGGGAGTCCAGTGAGACAAAGAATAAGCAGCCAAATCTGAGCTGTGTCTGCGGAGGCAGGCCGCAGAGGGCAGCCCCGGGGGCCATGGGTTGACCGAGCACAGGAGAAGCTGCCTAGGTGGTGACCAGCCTCCTTCGTCCCTTTTCCTGTCTTTCCCTCCCTGGCTTCCTCCCCTATCAGATGGGATCAGGCTCTGGCTGCAATGCCCTACTCATTGGTCTTCCCTACCCCGTCCTAGCTGAGACCCCCAGTTGTCCTTGAAGATTATCTCATTTAGCACAGTGCCCTCTGTTCAACCCACCCAGTGTTGTACATTTCACCTTAATGCAATGTTTTTTTTAAAATTTGGTTACAATCATTTTCACTATGACTACAACACATTCTTTCCCAGACTTTTGAAAAATCAAGTAACTATAACAAAGTGTACCCTGCCCCACTGCCAGACTGGATAGGTACGGTCTGCTCACTCTTCTGGAGAGACAGGACTTTCTGGAATCTTCTAGAGCAGGAGGCCAGGTGGCAATCCATGCAGAGCCCTGGGCCTACCTGGCCTTACCATCTAGTCACTAAAGCAAATATCTGGGCAGAGCAGAGAATATTTCCCTGCTCCAACAGAATTCAGAGTCTCACCCTGGCCTTTCTCCTACGTGTTCCATAATCTGCACAACTGAGCTATAGTGTAGAGAATCTGATTTCTTGAATTTTCTCTTAAAATTACATAGATCACAGATACTTCCATTTTTGCGATGTAATCCTCTATTGTTGCCGTATAACATACTCTCAAGTGGATTAGGTCTAATTGTCTTAGCCTTTTCCCTCTTAAGCTGATTTGCGATTCTATAGGGGAAACAGAGAGGCCATGAGACGGCCACAGTCCCCTTCAGGTCAGTCCTCAGTGGACCTCTTGGCCCAGCAAAAGTATTAGCCATGAGCTTTTCACTCTTGAACAAGTTCCTGGGTTGCTGTGTTAGTCTGTGTTCTGTGGCAATAATAAAATACACAAGGCTTGGAGACTTGTGAAGAAAAGAGGTTTATTTGGCTCAGTTTGAGAAGCTGAAAGTCCAAATGGCCTGGCACCATCTCTATCGGGGCCTGTAGGCTACATCACCTCACAAGCAGCCTCCTGGTGGGAGGACCTGGAAGAAGAGATCACAAAGAATACAGAAGCTGGAGGTGAGGGAGGGGACAGTCATGAGCTCCTACCAGGGGGGCCTGGTAACTTCGCCATGGTAGGAGCCTCATGATTTACACAAGAACCTTTGGGGGACACACAAGAGATTCACACAGAAATATAGCACTCAGAGGCAGCTGTCTGCCCCTGCTGACCTGTCCCAAGCCACACCCAGCACCATTTCTGTTCCAGAGGGCCTGTTGCATCATCCCTGCTGCCCAGAGGCCCTGAGGCCTGGTCCACCCGGTGGGCTCCAACCCAGTGCTCACCCACTGGGCAGGGTTTTCTCTCTTCCTGGGCCTGAGACTCAGAAGCAACCAGGAGGGCATCGGAGGAAGAGGTGCTGGGGCCCAGGGTCACTGATGAATGTGGGTGTGCATGGCTGCACCGGGCCAGCTGCTGGGCCTCTTCAAAGCTTGGTTTCTTTACCAACATAATGGGTCTGATAAAAACCTGGGGGAGTTTCCACCGAATCTGCTTCCTCCTTCGCTGTCCGCCCTTTACAGAAGTGAACTCAGGGCATCATCCTCACCCCATCTCACCAAGAAACAGAGCTGGACAGAATAGTCCACGAGCAAAACAAACTGAGAGCAGGACAAACAGACCTTTAATCTGTTGCACCGCAGCCTGGTTGTCCTGGGCCACCTGTCCTCTTGAGCATTTCTTTTTCTGTTTTGTTTTGCTTTGCTTTGCTTTGTTTTTATCTTTGAGCCAGGGTCTCATTATGTAATCCAGGCTGGCCTTGAACTCACTACGAAGCCCTAGCCTGGTACTGGAAAGGATCCTCCTGCCTCAGCCTGCCCTGTGCTGGGATGACAGGCGTACTGCAGGCTCCCTTTGCACCAGGTGGGCACCCACCCTCTCGTGCTCCATAAACTCAGCGCAGACTCCTGTTATGCATCCCCAAAAAATGGAACCTCAGGCCTGTGTCTCCAGCGTGCCCTGCACTTACTTTTCACAATTCGAATGTCTAATGATTCGAGGAAAGTAAAAAGAACCCAGAGACAACATGTTGGCACTCGGGATGAACACACCCTGCAGAGAAACAAGAGGATTCCGGAGTTCAAGCCAGATCACCAAAGCAATGGGCACCAGACTCCTGCGCCACAGGGCTACACCCTCCAGCCTCGGGTGACGCGGGCAAGGCGCACAGAGCTTCGCGCATACACACCGGAACACGCACGGGCTCTTGGGTGCCACCGCTGCTCCTGAGGTTCCCAGAGTGTTTTTGTTTGAAATTTCGCTAGATTAAAAACCTGAGTTTCAGTGAGCTGAGGGTCTGAAGATGGAACCCAGCCCCTCTCCTGCCCGCAGATCAGCCAAGAACCTGAGCTGCACTTGCAGGGACCCTGCTGGGCACACCCCAACCCCTTCCAATTGGGCCAGGGATGCGCCTCTCTGCAGCGGCCACTGGGAAATGAGTCCCTGACTTGCTCGGCAGTCCCTGCCCCGGAGACCCCTCCTCGGACCTCCGGGACTCCGCGGTGCTGCCTTGGGAGGATGTACAGGGGAGCCTCTTGCCTCCCTAGAGTCCTTTTTCGGGTGGAGAAAGAGGGGCTCCGCGTTTCTTGCCCAGCCCTGATTTTTGGATCGGTCCTTTTCCAAGTGCCCCAGCAACCAAACTGCTGCGCAGGGACCCAGGCGAAAGGGATCCAAGGGAATCGATAAACAGGTCGCTGTGCACCTTCCCCCTCCGGATTGTTCTAAATGGGTTATATGGGGTCTGAGACTCGGACTGGGGGCCACACGAGCCAGGCTCCGGGGTGCAAGAATGCGGCACCCCGCAGATTCCCATTAGCGCGCCACGCGGATCCTGCCCCAGCCCTTGCCCACTCTCTCCCTCCCTTGCCCTTCCTCCCCTCCCCTCCTCTCCTCTGTCCACCAAGCCTCTGAGCGAAGCCAGCCGGGTGCGCGCCACTGCCGCCCCCCAGCGGCCGAGCGCAGGTCGCCGCGGGAGCCGGGAGCGGGGGCGGCTCGGCGCTGGCAGCCGGCAGCTCCGCCCCGCACCCCTCCCCCTCGCGGCCCGCGTGCCGCTCCCTCCGCGCCGCTCTCGGCTCAGACGGAGCCGCCGCCTCTGCAATGTCAGCAGGCGCAGCGGCGGCGACGCGAGCGGCAGCGGTCCGGGCCCCGCGCTAGCCGGCGGCACGGCACGGCCCGGCCCGGCAGGCGCGCACCGCGCGAGCCCGCGGCCCCTCGCTGCTCCGGGCGCCGGCTCTGCGCGTCCCGGCCCGACCCCGCTGCGGCCGTGCACAAAGCATCGCGGACACCGAGGACCGGGGCTGCGCCCGCCTCTCCACCGCGCGCAGTCTCCCTGCCGGCGCGGCCAGTGCTGGGACCGCGGCGACGCCGCCCCCCGCCAGCGCCCGAGCCGTCTGCGCCGCTGCGCCACGGACACCGGCGCCGGGGGCGGCCCTCGCTGCGCGCGCTGAGGACTCGCGGGTCGCTGCCGCCGGCCCGCGCGCCACGGGGACGGGAGCCCGGGGCAGCCTCGCGCCGGCCCGCGCCTAAGATGGCCACGCTGCTCCGCAAGATCGGGCTCATCCGCCTGCACAACCGGGACACCGAGGACCCCAAGCACCACCACAACCACCGCGGCGGCGGCGCCCCGCAGAGCGCGTCGTTGCGCGGCAAAGGCGGCGCCAAGAGCGGCGGCCACAAGCAGGCGCCGCACCCCGGGGGCGCGGGCGACGCGAGTCCCGGGCCCGGCAAGGGCAAGGGCAAGCGCGCAGCGGAGCTGGCCCCGCGCGACAAGCAGCAGCCGCCGCCACCGCCTCCGGGGGCCGCGGGCGCGGTGGGGGCCTCGGGCGCAGGGGGCCCCCGGGAGCGGGCGGCGGGCGCCAGGGCGGGGCCCGGGCCCGCGGTGGCCGCAGCGGCGACGGCGACGGCGGGCGGCAGCCTGGTGCCCGCGGCTCGGCAGCAGCACTGCACGCAGGTGCGCAGCCGGCGTCTCATGAAGGAGCTGCAGGACATCGCGCGCTTGAGCGACCGCTTCATCTCCGTGGAGCTGGTGGACGAGAGCCTCTTCGACTGGAACGTGAAGCTGCACCAGGTGGACAAGGACTCCGTGCTGTGGCAGGACATGAAGGAGACCAACACCGAGTTCATCCTGCTGAACCTCACCTTCCCCGACAACTTCCCCTTCTCGCCGCCCTTCATGCGGGTGCTCAGCCCGCGCCTGGAGAATGGCTACGTGCTGGACGGCGGCGCCATCTGTATGGAGCTGCTCACGCCGCGCGGCTGGTCCAGCGCCTACACCGTGGAGGCCGTCATGCGCCAGTTCGCCGCCAGCCTTGTCAAGGGCCAGGTAAGGACCGCGGGGCCTGGGCGCAGAGCCCAGCCGGCCCTTCCTGTCCGGCCTCCGTGGGTCTGGGCTGCACGCGCGGGCGGGCGGGCGGCCGCGGGGCACAGACCTCTGGCTAGAGCGCCAGCCCCTTTGCCCTATCGCTCCCCTGATTCTTCATCGTCCTCCGGATCCCAGCCTGGCTCTGGTGCTGGCCCTGGTCTCACTAGTGCATCCGTCCCAGTCTGTCCTGCTGTCTGTCTGTACAGCTCTCTTTCTCTCTCCCTCATTTCCCCCTTCCCTTTCTCTCCTCTCCCCAGCATCCTCTTCCTCCCACTTTTCTGCCCTGGCTCCTCTCTTCCCTACCTCCTCCACCCTGAGCACCCCTGGTCCCGCTAGCTTTCCCGTCCCCGCCCCTCCAGAGTCCCCCACTCAGCTTGTCCCTCTTCTCCTGCTCTGCCCCTGCGTCCTCAGCCCACTCCCAGCCCTGAGGTCTGTGAGGGTGGGAACTTTTTGTGTGGACCAAGGTCTAAGTGTCCACCCTAGTGAGACCCACTCACACTCACATTCACACACCCACACACACACACAGGTTCCCTCTGCAGACCTCTGGGGCCAGCTGCGGTGCGCCCTCTGTCCCCTTGCCCTTCTTCTGTGAGGTGAACATCAGGTGCTCTTGAGAAATCTCTCCAGAGAGGCGGAGGGGTGGGCTGAGCCCCTGTGTAAGGGATCAGGCCTCCCCTCCTGCCCCAGCACCTGTCCCTCCTGGGCCGTCACCTCCTGGGTGGATGCCAAGGCTTGGTCTCTTCCGACCTTGTTTCTTCCTTTTGTCCCCTCTTCCCCCGGGGCAGAGTGCTTATCTGTGCTAAAGATTTTAGCTAAACACCTAGAGGGAGGCTGAGCGCTGTTGGTTCTCACCTGCCACATCAGGGAGCAGCTGAGGGAAAGAAACCCCAAGACTGAGTCCAGAGAGCCTGAGTGGACACGTCCTGGGAGACACAGTCCTGCCTGGCTGCAGGCTGGGGCACGGTGACTCTGTCTTCCCTTGTGTTCATGACCATGTGCAAATTCCACGGTGTTCTCCTGACTGCACATTAAACCTTACTTCCTGAGATTACATTTCTGTCCCAGTGCCTTTACGATGTATGGACAACTCCTATTTTCTTTAAGAGACCCGGAGGTCCAGTGACCTCTGTTTGGTCTTTCCACAGCCGGCTCCTGAGAGGCGATCAGTTCCTCTCCTGCTTGTGTTAGTCCCTCTCACTGCAGGAGGCTCCACACTCATCAAAGGGTGCTCCTTCTGTCCATCTCGGTGGACGTGGAGTCCAGGGATTCCCAACAGCGGCCTCCTCGCACCAGCAGAGAAGGCCATTCATTCCTGCCAGCCCACACTTGCTAGGCTTCGGGTTTTGCGTGTTTCTCGAGCCAGCAGTAGGACGGATGGGGCAGCTCAGGGAAGACTCAGCGGGCAAGGCTCTCATGTCAACAGCCCCTTCCTCACCCACCTGGCACTTTGGCTCCAGGGCAAGGCACATGGGACTGAATACAGGCCGGGGCAGGAGGGCTCTCAGTTCCATTTTTCAAACAGGACTTAGTTAAACAGTGCGGAAGACTCTGTCCCCGAAGTATCGTGGTTGTTTCATAAATTGTTGTTAATGAGAACTCTTCGGAGTAGACTGTCCCTGTCTCCTGGTCTTCCCAGCAAAGGTCAAGGAAGAAGAATGCAATTTTTCCTTCTAGAATCCCAGAATCATAGCATTTTAGATTTACCAGAAATCTTAGATTACGTCATTTGTTCTGGAAGATTCAGGGAAATAAATATGCCAAGTGAAAAATGAGAAAGTTGTTTTTGAAAAAAAGATGTTTTCAGTAACTATAATGTGTTTGCATTCTTACATCAATGCCGTAAATAGTGAGAGTCCCCTTGGCACCTGTTTACTTCTATTAAAACGAACAGGTCTTGGGGTGTATATTCCCAAATCAAAAGCCATGCATTCATTTGGCAAGGTAGAGACTTTGTTACTGAAAACAGTGATGGACACTTTCATGTATTAATTTGATAAAAAAAAATCTTAAGTGGACCCACCTCCTCCTACCTCGCTACTAAATATCTGAAATGCTGGCAAAAGCTGGGCACTTTGTTGAAACACCAGCTCAGTTACTTTGTATCTTCTGTACTGGCTTCAGCATAGAGCTCTCCAAAAGAGAGTGATGTGTGACACACATAAAATATTCAAAACGCGATGAAAAGGACTGAAGAAATGAAGTCATTAATGTTTCAGGGTCCTGTGCCCGGAAGGACCTGGTAGTGTTTCAGTAACCTGAGCCTTATTCTGCCTTTTTGTCTTTTGGCAAATTTGTGAGTCACAGGTCGCTCGGTGCCCATACGGTAGTTACCAAATTATTTCCACAGTTAAAAGTAATGTGCTTTGGAAAAGCAATCAAAATACCTGATTAGATATTCAGAGAGAATCAGGAGCACTGCCAGACCAATAATTACTTTAAAAGAGAGAGTTGTTAAGACTCCAGTCATGTGACTTGGTTCATGGGATTTCTTTTTTAGGGTTCATTTTGTTAAACTGTATAGTTCGAAAAGGTTTGTTTGCCTCTCCAAGCAGGGAGGCATTCCGAGCTTGGATCAGCTTCCCAAGGGGAAGGGGCCACCACTGCTGAACCTTCAGAGAAACCACAAAACAATTTTAATCATCCAGGTCACGTGATAAAAGTGTCTTCTTTAACAGCTTTGTACACAGAATAAAAATTTGAAGTCTATTACGTGATAGGAAAAATTCAGTCATTTCATGAGGGTTTGAGCTGATGAATATCCACCCTGTGTTAAAATTGGTATCATGATGCATTATGAATTGTGGTTATTTTAAAGGGATATATAAATGTTTTATATGCTGCATTTGTAGAAATGGAAACAGAAGTCACTAGTCCTGTGTATCTGTGCTGCCTTTTAATTAGCTGGAGGTGCTGTAGGTGGCCCTTGTTAGTTTTCTAGCTGCAGGAGAAACTCTCGGACTTTTATCAGGAACCAGTGAGGATGCTGGAAGTATATTTACAGGAAATCATTGCATCCCTTCTCGTTTACTGATCCAAAAGAACGCACTGTATAACTCTTGCATTGGATTTTTGCCACACAAAACTGTAAGGTAGAACTGAAGGTGCCGATCAAGGTAGAGTGCTTGCCTAGCATTTGCAAAGCCCTGGGTTCAATCCCCAGCACTGGAGGAAAGAAAAAGCTGTAAGATTTTTGTCTGGAAACTCAAGGAAACTAACGCTAGCTCAGTGCTTGCATTAGCTGACAGCGTAACCTACAAAAGCTGGTTTTGTGAGGTAATGCTAGACAAATGGGCACCAGTGTGGCAGGCTGTGGCACAGAGTGCCCTGAGCTCACCGGGCGTCCACCAGGTGTGGAGCTCTAACTGGCATGAGCATCCAGCAGCCTGCTCTTGCAGCTGTGTGAACAGCAGGGTCCGAAAAGCCACTGCATTGTGCCCTGCCTTGGAGCCCTGCGTTCACACCTGCCCTGCTGCAGGGCATCCGCCTTTCTGGTTAGCCGGACATTGCGGGTGGCAGGGAACCAGATGGCAGCTGAATGCCAGCTCCTCGCCCCTCCCCTGGCCCTGCAGAACTAACCACACAGCCTGGCGTGGGCACAAGGGAACAGTGACAGCAGCAGCAGCCGCTCATCCTCCTGTGAGCCCAGGACCCGCTCGGGGAGCTGCGTGTCCCCTGAGGTCTGCTCTTCCCGTGCTCGTCGCCTAGGGGCAGAACCTTGTGCTGTGGCCTCGAGTCCTTAATGTGGCTTCACGTTTTCCAGACTGCTCCTGAGCTCCTGGGCTCTGAAAACCCATCAGCAGGAGCGGAGCTGTCGGGAAGGGGCTGTCTGCCACCTAGGCACCTGCTGCTTCCTGGCCGTCGCTTATTAATGGTGACCTGCGTGATAATCATTCCATCTGCACAGAAGAGGCCCACAGCCGGTCAGCAGCAGGAGTCCCCAAGTCACGGCACCGAAACATCCCTGGGTCTTAGTGTTTGAATTAAGGATGGGCGCAGTTGCAGGCCAGTTCCATTTGCCTGACAGCACTGGTTTCTGGGCTTTCGCTGATACACGAAACTGGCAGATGTCAGCCCTTGTCTGCTTGGCTTGCTACAGCAAAGGGTTGTGGAGCTCGGCGGTATTCAGGGATGAGGGCAGCACTGAGGTCCATTGCAGAACTGACCGTGGTCTCTACCAAGATGTCACTGAGCAGAGTGCTGGTGCGCACTTACACATATGCTCGTGTAAGTAAAGCCTATCTTTAGAGCATCTTTCAAAGTCCTAGACCCAGAGACGGCATGGCCCTGGAGACAAGTGCTGCATCTTACTACAGGGCAGTAGAAAGGAGCCCTTTGGGCTTCTAAGATCTGTGGGCTTGTACCCCCATAACAGACACAAGTGCATTGAAGACCCTCTTGGTTTGGTAGAGTTGCAGTAATGAAGTCTCAGAGACCAGGAGGCTTAGGTGACAGAAACTCATGTTCTTGAGGTTCTGGAGGCTGGAAATCCACACTGAGGATGTGGCACGGCTGGCTTCCTCGGCTTTTAGACCTCCCGCTGTGTCTTTGCTTGGTCTCCCTTCCTCATCCCCTCTTCTTACAAGGACACCAGTCCTCCTGTCTTAGGGGCACTCTGATGACCTCACCTTAACTGGATCCCCTCTGGTAGCCCCTGTCTCCAGAAAGTCATAGTATATGGTGCTAAGGGCTGGGGTTTCAGCATGGAACCTGGAAGAGGAAGACAGTTTTCAACAGGTAACCAGACAAGCCAGAGTTAATTAACCAGATCCCCATCTCGCTTCTCCAGAGGTCGTTGCTGATTTGAAAAGCGACATAAATGAAGCCAAGGGGAGGATAGCAAACCTGCCATCAGAAGCCTTAAGCAGAGAAGCACACACATTTGGAGGGGACCTGGGGGGGAACCAGAACGTAAACAGTGCTGGCCAGGAAGCAGGCGCCACCATCTGATTCACCCGAAGAGACAGTGATTCGGGTTCTTATGAGTCATTGTGTTGTTCTGTCCTGTGCATGAGGGGGACAGGGATAATTACCAGGAGCGATGACTCTGCAGCTCCAGCTATCGATATGCCTGACTGTTGGGAGAAGAAAAAATAGCTACTTGTTCTGCCACCAAGTAGGACAGGCTGGAGGACACAGACAGGACGCTGCATCCTAAAAATAGCCCCACACCAACAGGGAGAGCTCGCGGTCCCTGGGTCCCAGGTTCCTGGGACAGTGTATAACAGAGGCCACTTGCTCAGGCCGAGCATGGCCCGAGTCTGAGCTCTACACACACAGCATGTGCGTGCAGCCACTCAGGCCTCTGACTTATGGGGCATTTGTTTTTCTTTGGAAGGGACAGGTAAGTTGGTGGCTGTCCTTTAAAGGGATGTGCCCACATGAGAGAGCAAGGCAAAGTTCTTAGGGAAGCCTGACTCCTAAGCTGGGTGTCTCCTTTCTTATCCCCGGGAAGCAAAGTTTAGAGAAAAAGCAGTGACGATGGCTTTCATGGTAATAATAACAGTTTACAGAAACTTCAGGCCTGGCAGTAGCTTATTTGGGGTGCATTTTAGATCTCTTTAAATCATACAGAGGTGATTGAAAGGTACGGTGAAGGTTTAAATTTAAGAATTTACTACAGCAAGAGGTTTGTTTCCGTGAGTCCCAGTATTCCTGTCTTCACACACACCTGTCACATCACGGTCTCCACTTTCTGAAGAAGTTCTGGAAGTCGTCTTTTGTGAGCATCTTTATGAGGTGTGATTAAAAAATACAGTGAGTCCTGCTACCCAGTGCAAATCAACAGAAAGACAAGCTTGGAGAATCCTTGGTGTGTCTCCACCTGCCTCGTCCCCCAGTCGTGGTAGTGTGTGAGTCACAGCTCGACCTAGAGGCCAATGCTCTGAATCAGTTGGGGACACAGAGGCAGGCAGGACGGCGCACTAAAGACACTCAGGGAAGGGGCACCCCAGACCCACTTCAGAAAGTGGCAAGAATGATGGGGTGAGCGTGTTCCAAATGACGGGAGGGTTTTGAGGGGAATTAATAGCAATGTGGTCTTTAATAAAGTTTTTAAAAATGTGAACATATATTTCAACCAGACCACTAGAATCTGCTGTCCTGGACATGCTGATAGGGTGGAGGGGTGTGAGGATGTGCCAGGGGACTGTGCTGGTCTCTCTCCTCTGCCAGGGTTCTCAGTCCTCGTGGTGGAGAGGGTGCCCCAGGGCGTTGGTAATGTATTTTAGTTCCAGGCCTGCAGAACATCTGCCTCCGTGGCCAGAATGAGACCCTTGGCAGAGGCTCACTGGGGAAGGTCCTCTGTGGTTCTGGTGGGCACCTGGAGTTGCAGTGCCATCCTGAACCATTCACAGTCTAGGGATCCGGCTTCTTCAACCAGCAGCCCCCCAGTGCAAGCTTGCTCCCCACCGGGGGTGCTCTCCCTGCTCCAGGTCCATGCTGACTCAGCCTCTGGAAGCCCCAGTTCACAAGAAGGCCACTGTCAGGCCTCCCAGGTCCTGTCCCACCCAGGACTGACTCCGACTGAGATAGAGGGTTGTCCCCAGCAGAGAAAGTGTGCCCCAGACAGTTCGCTCACCACCCCTTGGTGAGACCCCGCTGCGGAGGTCAGGAGTGCAGGCTGTGCAGACCTACGGATGACTTGTGCTTGACACGGCTCTTCCAGAGCTTGCCACAGAGCGGGGCTGGCTAGGCTGCAGCAGCACAAAAGGTGCAGCATGGCACCTGCCAGGCAGAGCTCCCTTGGTGCAGTGGGGTGTGGCTCAGTCATGCTTGTTTTATGGTTTGTTTTAATTTTAGAAAGCAAAGTAGAAAAAAAAAGGATAGAAATAACTCAGAATTTGAAAAATATTATCTTAGAAGTAGTTGTTCGGGTTACAAGATCTAGGCACAAAATAAACAATGACAGCACAAAGTTCTTTTTGATGAATGAACAGAGATTGATAGTATACCCGTCTTGCATACAAATACATAATGGAATGTTACTCAGCTGTAAAAAAGGATAATCTTGAGGCTTTTATAGGTACGTGGAGGCAACTTGAGACCGTACTTGTAAGTGAAATCAAACTCACATTTATAAATATATTATCTCCCTCGTATAAAAAATGAAAGGCTGAAAGAGTAATAAAATCCAAAATGCACAGTAGGTATTGTGATAGTAAAAGGGAAAGAACATGATAAAAAGGAAAAAACAGCTGGGATGGGGAAGGAGAAAAGGAAGAAGGGAGAAGGTCATGCTTGTGTCTGGGGTTGTGTCTGGTTACCGTCTGGGGAAGCCTAGACGCTTTGCCTGTCATAGACCTCACAGTTGACGGTGGCAAAGGTATGGACTGCGGATTTGGGCCAAGTGAGGTCCTCTGGGACATCATCAGAAATCAGACTCTTGAAAAGTGGCCAAGGCCTGATTTTGACACCCGAATGCTAGCCCATCCTCCTGACCGCGATTCCCTGCTGATACGTGGAAGATCAGACATTCCTCGGAGCCAACCAAGAAGCGGTTTCGTGTGAAAGTCTCACAGCTGTGACTCTGCCTCCCGCCAGTGAGTCAGCGCCTACGGCTTCGCTGTCCAGTTGTCCCCACAGCCACTCACACCCTTCACTCGGTCATTCGGCTCCACTGCTGACAGGCCCTGTGACTGGGACACCAGAGTGATGTGTGACCCTTGGGGCTCCCGTGGTGATGCTGTGTCTTCCTCCAGGCCCCCTCCTTGACCTCGAATTCTGTGAGGCAGGGAGAGCAGCTGAGCGGGGAGACCAAGGACACCAGATTGGGAGAGCGGCAGAGGCACAGACTTGGGTCCAGTCAGGGCACAGGGTGGCCGAGGGGGCTGCAGGGGCTGCAGAGCCAGGGAAGCAGCTGCCCAGCAGCAGGAGAGTGCGCAGGAGGGGTCTGCGCCTCGCCCAGCCCTGGCCCTCGCTGCAGCCGCACCCACCTGGTCCTCTGCAGGTCGCTGCTCCTGTACCACCCACCCCACCTCCCAGGCCCTCGGCCCCAGCCCAGGGCCTGCCTGGGGCTCCTTCCTGGCCCTGTGCTCCAGGTGAGCGTCCGAACCCTCCACTGCAGTATCTTTCCAGGTTGTGTTCGTACATGCCCCACCACGCCCCTTCCCTTGGTGGTGGCCTGCAGCGGGTGTGCTGGTAAGGATACCCGCTTACCTGAGTTGATGCCAGGCCCTCGCCCTGCCCTTCGTGCAGCGTAGCTGAGGTTGAGGAGGTGCAGCAGGCGCCTTCGGTGGGTCACTGCACTGAGTCCGTGCAGCAGCCCGGGAGGCAGGTGCTGTGCTGAGTGCCGTTTTCCAGATGAGGGACTGAGGCTGGCAGAGCTCGAGTCCTAGGCCACAGGGCACAGAGGTGCGGGGCGGAGCCACACACAGCACCTCCCGTGAGCCCTTCTGGTGGCCCTCAGCCAAGGACTACTTGTAGCTCGGTTGTTCCCCCAGGAGCAGGTGAGCGCACCTTTGCTGCTACCTAGAGCTCACTTTAGCCACCACACTCGGAACCAGTCCATGCGCCAGGCGGGCACTGTGGCCCATGGGAAATGACAGCTGGCCCTGGGACGTCAGCAGAGGTGGACCAGTGTGTTCCTCCAGATTTCCCATTAGCTTTGCGTGTCTACTGTGGGAGACAGAACGTCTTAAGTTTTTAAAACTGAATGGGAAAGGTAATCACTGCTGTTTTATGTCTTCTAGAGACAAAAGAGAGAGGTGTTTTAAAGACTCTGAAAATAACCCACCAAACAGCTCCAGACAGATACTGTAAGGGCACTTCCCACTGTCTGATCTTGAAGATTGGCGTTTCTGAAAGTCAGAATGAGGAGCTAGCGAAGTGACGGGAACTTGGTGTTCTGTACACACGAGGGTTAAAGTGGTTGTGTCAGCTCTCCTGACGTGTGTGCTGGGTGGGATCTGAGGCCAGGGTGGCCCTGTGTCGTTTCCTGTGATGGGACAGTCAGGAGTTCGAGGCCATCAATACGATAAACGTTAATTGCTGCAAGGATCAGGTTGTGCTGGGGTCCGGGGCTGTTAGCAACCAGACCTATTCAACTCTGATTGCTGGCCAAGGGAAAATAGGAATAAAAATCAGGGATGTGGGGACGAATTATCACAAGCTTACATTAGTTGCCAGTAGTGGAATGTTACACGGTGTCGAGTAGTGAGATTTTATAGTGTTACGCTTTAGGAGTCACTAAAGTACTATATGAATCACAAGTTCTTCAGCTTTGCTTTGTGCAGAGGAGACCCCTGCGAGTTCCAGTCTTGCCTGCAGCCCTGGGGTCCCCGGCGCTCCCTCTCTGTTATCCTGCCTCCTCCCACCTGTCTCCACCCCTCTCCTTCCCCCTGTACCTCTCCCCTCCTTTGCTCTCCCCTCCTCTTCCATTTCCCACCCCTACCCCCCCTCCTTCCCAAAAAAGGTGAAGAACAGGGCGGGGTCCCCCAGAGGTCCCCCTTAGGGAAGCAGAATGTGTACCGAAATAAGACAGGGGTGCCCATCATCCCCAGTGAAGTGGGGAGACCAGAGGGCTGGAGCCACTGACCCCCAGCCCGGTAGAGACCCACCTCTACAGTGTAGGTTAAGAAACACCATCCTCTCTCACTCTAAGGCCAAAACTTATAAAATGACGTAAAGCTTAAAAGACTTTGTCATAATTCATAAATAAAACTAACATAATAAAAAGCAAGCTCAGACTCTATCGAATTGAACTAGGGCGTAATTCTGTTAGTAATGCCTTTGGAAGGGCCTCCTGACATCCGCCTTTTTATTAATAAGAGGGATGGAGTCTCCTATTGGTTATTCCCGAAGATCAGAGAATAATGCTTTCCAGAGCACAAGATGAAATCACAGGATTTCCTGGGAAACTGTAGGCTTAATACAGTTACCACTTTTTAAACTATGATGACTGAAAGGTGAAATAAACGTGAACACAGAAGTAGCCAGACTAAGAAGCGCATCCGACAGTTCTGCTAATACAGCGGTAACCGGCGTCAGTGAAACTCCCAAGCATCCACAAGTGGGATGGGATTTTAAAAAATCTACTGGGGACAAAGCCAAAGCATTGCTAGTACCGCTGTGATTTAGCTCCTGCAGTTGTAACTAAAGCCACGGAAAATGAAGACACTTTTCCACCCAAATGTGTGAGCCCTGGGAAGCCCACAGGCTGGGGCTGTCCTGGGAAGGATTTCAGGGCTTCTTGCTTCACCACTGTCCCCTGACCCCCTGAGCAGAAAGGTAGGGAGGGAAAGCCCTGCTGCACAGGGGGGTCATGATCCCTCAAAAACCATGTGCACACGTGTGAAGGAAGGAGGGCACCTTAGGGAAGCAGAATGGTTACCGAAATAAGACAGCAAAATAATTGTGGCCACAAGCCAGTACCACGCTTAGGTGTAGCATCCACCATGCAGAGGAGTCCGCCTTCATGAAAGTGAGTGTTCACGGCCACACTGACATCCAACTGGATGTTTTTTTTCTGTATTTGTACCACAATTTTATAAACATTCCCAAGGAACGCAAGATCAGCCCCCTTTTTCATCTTCTTTTATAACTGATACCTCTCGTTGTGGTCACTACCTCTGTCTTTCCCTCTCAGGCCACTTCGCATCTACTGGAGCTGATTTCTGAGGGTGACCTTGGATCCTGTTTTATTAATATTATCTTTAAGTTAAACTTGGTTTTCTTGAACTTCTAATTTAACTTGGTGTTACATTAGAAAATCACATGGGAGAATATTATTATTTAAAACCTTTACCCCGCTAGCCTCTAACTGCACACCAGATATCCTGGGTAATAATTAACCACTGCTGGGATTCTCTCTGTGCTCCACAATACAGGTTCCCCTTTAGGTTGACAATCTGGTTGATGCATCAGGTTTTTAATGCTGAGGTTTTGGTGTCCAGCAGTTATCACAGGTCACCCAGCATGAACGTGGACTTTTATAAGAGTAGAAAGAGAATGTTGTGAAGACTACAGTGCCTCCTAGCACTTTGAGGACGGGCCTTTTCTCTCCTGAAGTCCAGGGGAGCCTCTCTGATCTGCAGAAACTGTTGAGCAGTTCGCGGGGACTTCTGTGATGTTAGAGGTGGTCAGTGCTGGTGATTCAGAGCCCATGAGCAGTGATGCCAGGACGGTGTCACCTTGTCCTCGCGGCTCCTCAGCGACCCTTGGGTTGACTCAGGACTTAGGGCTGGGCTTCCTGTACTGGGCAGCAGCTGGACCAGCCGTCTCTAGAGTTCCTCCCAAACCTCAAGGCTAGGGGTAGGGATACAGAATCAACATTCGCACAAGCAGGGGCCCTGGTGCAGGCCAGGTGGGTCCCCCAGGTTTGTGTGCTGTTTGCACCGAGTTTTACCAGTGTTAGAATGTCCACACCTGAGATCCTGGGATGCGCAAAGAATTCTCCTGTGCTCAGTGCTCAGTGCTCAGTGCTCAGTGCTCAGTGCTCAGTGCTCAGTCCTGAGCTCCGTTTTAAGACAAGACTTTGTCTTGTACATGCAAATGGGGTCTAGAGCAGCGTCTGCATCAGTATTGGGAGCCACATTGCGTTGCTATGACTACCTCTGCGTGTCTGTGATGCTTTTAGCATCATTGTAGGGAAACAAACACATCTACCCAGCAACTCAGACTATTTCCTCATATTTATTTGGGCCTCTTTTTTACTCCTGTGAAACACATTACTTCACTGTCATCTGATGTCTTGGTTGAGATCACGGCTCCCTTTCCTAAGGGAAATCCAATGGTCCCCAGTCCTCTGTCACTCTGGCCGTTTTGAGGTCTCCGGTCATGCAGGGTGTCCTGGTGCCACCAGCTATCCCTTCAGGGCAGCCACAGGACCCTCCCAGCACTCAGTCTTCTCCTCTGGTTGGACAGGGTGAGCCCCGTGCACTCTGCAGCAGCTGGTAATCGACGCTTCACATAGTTCTTGTCTGTACCGAGCATCATAGGTCGGATGAGCAAAAGCAAAGATGACCACTGATTAACCAAGAGGCCATTTGTTAGATGGTTCTGCAGCCAAGGATGCTCGGGGACATCAGAGCTTGGTGTTGGTCAGGGCCCAACCACGAGAGACACCTGCGAAGCAGGACCCAGAGCTGAATTCGGAGTGGGGGGGTAGTATAGAAGATGCTGTGAGCCAGCTTCCCCAGGGGGCGCTGCTGGACAGATGGGCTTGGCAGAGGACTCTAGGAGACCAAGGTCACCCCGTCACACCACATGTGGACAGCACGGCACCCCTCCACGACCCCTGAGGCACAGTCTCTATGGAATCCAGTGGAAACTTCCACACTTTGGTATTTAAAAATAAACTGAATAGCCCAGAAAGCTTGAAGGAAATGTGCAGATCTCCGCTGCAAGAAATAACACTGACATTTCTGCTCTGAAGCCTACCGTGAAAGGCTGTTTGGTCATTTGATGTTTACAAAACAATATGAGCTGGTGTTGGACGTGGAGCCCAAGTGGCGTGGACGACCAGATGGGAGGGGCACGTGCTTCCCAGGCCGCCCTGCCGAGGTGTGCACCTCTAAATCTCCCTTTCCTGCTCTGCAGCAGTTCCCTTTGCTCCCCATATTATTTTTTCTATATAATTGCGGCGAAGATCTTCGTTTTCTTCCTTTCCTTTCAGTCTCTTCCATGTCACTATTTCCTACTCTCTTAAATCAGTGTGTCACAATATTTAGATCAATACTGTTTTCAAAAATCTTTGGGAAGATTCTAGAAGATTCTACTCTGTGACTGAGTAAATGATTTAAAAGCTATGTTTTCAGAAGCCTGGGAAACAAGCGCGCTTTGCATGTGTGAGGCAGTGACTCTCAGGAAAGACTGGGGAAGGAACGTGAGTTGGGGGTCGGAGGTACGGGATGCGCCCTCCGCCGGGACAGCGTGGCACCACCCCTCCCCGACCTGGCTCACGGGCATGGACTGCGTCACACAGGTGGTGGTGACTGCGGTGTGGCAGGAGTTCCGGGAAAGCCTTGTTCCTGAGAGCCTCCAAAGCTCAGGTCAACTTAGTATTTGCACTGTGATTTTATGTTGAAGTTTCATTCCAGAATATCTTGAGGGCCTTTTTAAAAAACCAGTATCGAGAATCAGATAAAACAATCCCATGAGCGAAGCTGGGGAGAGCAGGCATGGGGAGCAAAGTCACCTGGAAACCAAGGTTGAGTAGCGTTTGCCGAGCTGCAGGCGTATGCAGCGGCCTGGATGCACTTTAGCTGTCATAAGCATTCGGAGCCAGTTCCTTTCCCGATCTGTTATCAGTGAAAGTTCCAGCACCACAGAGACCTCCAAGTCCTTGTCACACAGAAGTCCCAAGTCAGAGCGCTGAGACATTGTCATAGACAGAAATGAGCAGGGGTGACCCAGCACGCGCGTCCCTGTGGTTGTCGTGTTGCGGTCTGGAGTCCTGCGGTCCTCAGCCGAGGTGGCTGACTCTCCCGACCCAGGAGGACTAGAGGAGGCACAGGGCTTAGAGAGAGAACAAGCAGGCAGCTGCTCCTGCCCTGGCTCCCTCATGGCCACGCAGCCAGCACTGTGCAAGTAGGAGGCACGCTGGCCGCGTTGGCAGGTGCCTCAGCAGCCTCGGGAGCCCAGCGAGGCTTTGAGTGCCGGGATGGTGTTTCACAAATAGACTGGTCTGGACATCGGGTGCCGCTGTTTTCTACTTGAGGCCCTCGGATCTGTGCAGTGACCACAGTCAGAGCTCTGCAGGGCCACCAAGGCTGCTGCCGAGTTGAGAGGCGAGAACTCCAGTGGACTGAACATCGTTCTTGTCTGGGTGTGGGAGTGCACGCCTGTAATCCCAGCACGCTGGGAGGCAGAGGAAGCAGGACCTGGAACCCAAGCCTGGGCCGGGCAGTTTAGCAACCTAGCAAGACACTGTCCCAAACAAATTAAAAAAATCAGGGCTGTGACTCAGTGTAAAGGCCCTGTGTCCAATCCCCAGTACCCCCAAAATTATACCTTTGTTTTCACAGGATGCTTCTTAATGGGTATTCCACCTGAAATTTCAGGCCAACCAGCGCAGCAGGCAGGAATGAGATGGACCTGTTTTTATTTTATTTTTAAATTTGAAATTACTTTCAAGTTTTATTCGTACCTGGTTACAGTACCGAATAATTCATCCACTGTGGGAAGTTAATAATTGCATATAGCACACCTCCGGTCTATTTACATTCCCTCTGCCCCGCCTCTGTCCTGGTCTCCTGCCCATTTGCAAAGATCTACCGCCCTGTGTGCTCTTACCCTCTTTTACTTTGCTCTTTGATTTACTTAGACTTCAGGTTTCTTATACAAAAGAAGCCACTGCATGTTGAAGCTGGTCTCTCTCTGGCTCATGTAACTGAACCTGATGGTCTCAGGGCGCACCCACTTTCCTGCCAGTGATTCGAGTTTGTCCTTCTTTGTGGGGAGTAGCTCTCCATGGTGTGTAACTGCCCCATTTCCTTTAACGGCTCATCTGCTGACTGACAGACACACAGGCTGCTTAGCAGTGAGCTGCTGTGCGCTGTGCACTGTGCACACCTGGCTGTAACAGGGCGTCTTAGCTCTCTTGAGAAGGGAGTTGGAGGGGGACTGGCTGGGGTGAGCCCAGTCTCCACGTCAGCTTTCTGAGGATCTTCCACACAGATTTCCCCGTGGCTGCGCCACCTTCCCTTCCCAGCAGCAGGGCAGAGGGTTCATCCTGCAGCAGAGGCCAGGTCCTGAGTAAAACGTGTTCCTCACTGAGTCAGTCACGGTGGGACCCCGTGACCCAAAGCTTCCGCTCCCTGGTGGTGTCTTGGTAGCTCCCCGCGGAAGTGACTGCCAGCCCCGCTCCATCCCAGCCCCATGCACCCACCCTGGGGCCACATTTCGATGGCTGGCACACTCCGCAGGGCAGGGCACACACCACCATCCACTTGACTTGGGAGGGGGCAGCAAGACTCACCTCCCATTTCCTGCTCCAGAAACCAGAGCAGGCATCTACACCTGCAGCCCTGTGAGCACTCAGCAAGCCTCCCCTCAGCACCCCGAGGCCAGCAGGTCCCACTGGACCCCACCGTCCTCACAGCCTGTGTCCGGGGCATGCCAGGCCCATGTCCCCAGCACTGTGCTCCTCCTTAGGGGGACGCATGTGCCTCCGCCAAGACGTATCCTGTGTCCCACAACTGGACTGGATACTCTCCAGCCGGGCAGGATGGTGGGGGCTCTTTGGACAAGCCTAGCCCCTGCCCCTCTTGGGTGCCCCACAAATGCCACTGCAGGCCGTGCAGTCGCTGTCCTTGAGACTGGGCACGACCGTGAATCATCAAGGAAAGAATGAGGGTGTCGAGCTCTTGTAATTGCAGTGCAGGCACGAACATTTTTAACAACAAAGTGGCACTCCATCACAGGACGTTTGGGGGTTGACACAGAGGACGAAATAACTTCGCTCCCAGCGCTGTGTGCCTGTGTGCGGTGCACATGATCTGAATTTTGTTTTGCTCGACATCACATTTATTGGTCCTGGTGTTTCAGTAGCTGGCAGGGGTTGGGTGGGGTTTGGTTTGAAATCATGTGCCTGGAAGCAGCGCCACGCTCTTGGCCAGTAATGGCAGCAGTGGGTCCCCGGCCCCTGCCAAAGGGCTGTGTTCACAAGGGGACCCTGCAGCAGCCTGCTCACACCCTCGGCGGCAGCGTGCTCTCTCTGGTGCTAACTGTGCTGAGTTTAGAGGAAGGGGTGATTTAAAGAAGCTCTCTGCGAACATCTTCAGGTGTTGTTTCTGTGGTCTTCCCTGACTGGTGACGTATTTGCTACCTGTGAATTCATTCTTTCCTTGCGCCTTCTCTCCACCCAGCTGTGACCGAGCATGTCAGCTGTGTCACTAATGGATGGTGTCTTAGTCCCTTTTATGTCCCTGAGACACAATGCTCAATACCCCCAGCTTAAAGGAGGAGAAGCTTGTTTTGGCCCACAGTTTAGAGAGGTTCAGTCCATAGTTGGTGGGCTCCGTGACACAGGGGCCTGGTGGAGCAGAGCTCTCACAGCGTGGTGGACGGGAAGCAGGGAGGGAGGGAGCTAAGCCCTCTGGGCCACCCACTGAGTGACCCTCTCTTCAGAGCAGGCCCCACCTCCTACAGCGATTCATATAGAGGTCCCCACAAGGCTCTGGGGGACATCTAGATATAAACCATTACAGGGGACCAAAGGACCCAAGACAGGGGCTTCAAGAACAGAGATGTCTTCTCTCGAGTTCCAGAGGCTGAAGTCTGAGACTAGGTGTGGCGGGGTGGCCTCCCCTGAGGCCTGTGTCCTTGGTTTCTGTCATCCACCACCCTGTGTCCTCCCTCAGCCAGTCTGTCTTCTCTCTAACTGTCTGGGTCCTGATCACCTCTTCTTGTAGGACACCGGTCAGACCAGATCAGGACCCAGCCTGGGGACCTCATTCTAGCTTAGTCTCCGCTGCAGACTGTTTCCAAATGCAGTCAGGTCTGAGCCACTGAGCATCAGGACTGCGATAGGAATTTGCATTTGGGTGCGGGAGGGACACATTCGGCCCGTATCAGAGCTTTCACCGGACACCTGTGGGCTTTGGCTGCTGCCTTCTCTCTCACCGCGTTCCCACTTCTCACCTCCTCTTCTGCGGCCTTTATTGGGCGCCCTGCATCAGCAGCTGTCTCCCCTGTCTCGGGGCCCCCTACCTTTGGGCAGAGTCCCCACCCACCGAGGACCACGGTCCCCCAGCTTTCTCATTTCTCCACCTGTCTCGCAAACCCTCTCTGCCTTCTCTTTGCAGACCCGTGATTGCCTCGGTTTTTCATATTTACTTTTCCTTCCCGGCTCAAGGCTCTCTCTTTACCTTGTCGGTGGAGGCTTCTTTCGTGCTTTTATTAAAATCGATGAACAGGAGCCTGTCTGTCTTCTTTGACATTTCCTTATTATTATTTTTTCTCCCGCTTTATTATTTCGTGGTCTCTGTAAACCTCCCCACCATCCTTATTCTCGGGCCGCTCCCAGGAATCTGTCCAGAGCTGCCAAGCAGGGCATTTCCTCCATTTCCCCCCAGCTGCTGCTGGACCAAGAATGCCCTTGCCCCCTGGCCTGGTCCCCAGCCCGAGCCTCCTCCCGGGCTCTCAGTGTTTCTCCTCCTCTGCCGATCATGCAGGAAGCTGGGCTTCTCCTCCCCAGACACAGCTGACTCCTCCTCCGGCAGGAGGCCTGTAGACAGAGCGAGAATGTGGTAGAGAGGGCCAGTGCAGACATCAGGGGCCCAGGAAGGAGCAGAGCCACCTTGAGAGGCGGCGTGGACGGTGGCACAGGTGGGCCAGCGGAGGAGGGAATGGCCAGGGCGTTTTCCTCCGATTGGTTTTGATGCTGATGTGCCCACGTTGACGCGTGCTTTGATTCAAGTTGTCTTTATCATGCGGATGCCCTTAAGATTTGAGGTTCCGTACTTTCTGAAAGCCCTTGACTCCACTTTTTATAAAAAGTCTTTTGGGCTCACCAGTAGTCCCAGCAGACACCAACTGGTAATTTTATTCATCAACCTGGCTGAAACGAGGGCTGAGCAAGAGCAGGGAATAATCAGGAGGTCACAGGGTTCCTGCATGTGTGTGGGTGGGGAGGGGGTTACTCAAATATTTGTACTCTGTAGGGATTCTTATTTTACTCAGAAGTAGAAAAATTCATTACATTGTCCCCCCAGGATTGCCACCAGTCTGCACCGCCCGAGAACAGCCCCGTTAGGGTTCCTGTTAGAAATGGGAAGAATTGTCCAGCCCTCCACCCCCACCTCTCCTTCTGCCCCGTTGTGTCTCCTGAGCTCTCTGGCAGGCCAGCAGACATGGCTCCTCCTTGCACATCCACGGGGCACCTGAAGCTGCTCGGCCCGGCTGGGCACACAGGTCGGCTGGGCACACAGCACAGGGCTGTGTCCGCACACCTGGGCATTGAGGCTGAGCCTGTCCCAGATGTTTTAGGAGTAGAGAGATTCCCCATAAACCTCACAAACACGGAATTCTATCAAAATAGCCTCAAGGTTATCCCTATTGTATATATGAACACACATAAGGGTTGGTGATAAAATATGGCATTTAAATTTAGAAAGTTATTACACAGCTGGGCAAGGCGGTACATGTCTGTAATCCTAGCACTTGGGAGGCTGAGGCAGGAAGGACCACTGTGAGTTTGAGACCAGCCTGGGTTACAAGAGGGTTTAAGGTCAGCCCAAACTGCATAGTGAGACCCTGTCTGAAAAAGACAAAAAATTAATAGTTACCACAGCATAAGGCACACTGCCGTCCATCCTGCTCAAAACCCTGATCTGAACACACTCATCCCCTCGTTCCTGCTGCTTTTTGAAGCAGCTCCTGAAGTCTTCTCTCACCAGGGTCTTTTCCAAGAAAGATAAAACCACAGTGAACGCTGCTGCAGGTCCCAGAGCTTAAAAAAATCGCTGTGCGTCCTTGTCCTCCTTGTTGACCAGCTCCAGCACCGTGTGACTTCTGGGTATTCCCCAAAGTCAAAGTGAAGGTTACGCGGAAGGTCAGCACTTTGAACCGATTCAGGACACTGAGGCAGCCACCGCAGGGAAGGGAAGAGCTCGGATGAGAGAGGACTTCCCGAGCTGCTGCGGGAAGCCGCCATGATGCTCAGCGTGCTCGGAGGCTCGTAAAGATCAGTAGCAGAGTGTCTTTCACTGTGATAATTTTTTTGTAATTTTCAGCATTCACTATATTTAGTGATCACACCTTGAATACATGCATATAAACCAGACTCTAAAATGAAATTGCTTGATTATTTATTCTTTTTTGAGCAACATACATTTAGATATTTACATTTTAATCTAAGTGTGACATCCCTGACTTTTGCAATACCATAATTAAAGTGATTTGTATGTGTTTTTTCCTTCGTTTAGCTGCACTTAACCCAAAAAGCCAATTAAGTGCAATCTTCTCCAAGGCTGGCAGCTTTGGTCTGCCCTCAGGTAACAACTTAGCAGAAAAGTAGGCTGCTTCCAGCCTTCAGTGTAACAAATTTCCCAGAGCTGGCATCATGCCCTTCTGTAGCGAGAGTGACCACGGGAAATTTTTTGTATTTGCTTGCTTGTTTTTTCTTTTTGCAGTACTGAGAACTAAACCCCAGGCCCTCTCACTGAGCACCCAACCCTTTTGCTATTGATTATTGATTATTTTTGAGTTGAGGTCTAAGTCACTAAACTGCCGATACTGGGCTCATATTTGCTATCCTCCTGCCTCAGGCTCCCAGGATGCTGGAATTACAGCTTGCTTATGTTTTCAGACTGGGTTTCTCACAGGACCTGGTGTTGGTGTGCAGGACCACAGGTCCAGAGCACACTGGGGAAGCTAGGGTCTAATGCCACGCTGGGGTTCCATGCACCAGAACGGGGCTCAGAACTGCTGCAGAGACCCAAGGTAACTTAGAAGGTGGAACTGGTCCGTGTCTTTGATCTTCAAAGAAGCAGTGGTCTCTCAAAGACCTGTGAGGCCAAGGGCAACTCTGGCTACTGCTGTCCTTCCTTGCAGTGAGCCAACTGTATGATTGTGTTCATCATCACCATCTTAAAATCATGCTGTGAGTACCTGTGCTTAGGTGTTCGTGCAGGGGCCTGGACTAGGGCTGATTGTGTGATAAAGCAGATTAGGGTGACGTGTGTTCTTTTGTTTAACATCTCCAGCTCTTAGGACGTTTTCCTGATTATAGAAAACAGTGCATGGGAGAAGGGTCAGGACCCCGAGACCTGGAGGGAACCTGGGGGAATTGGAAGGCAGCCCACACAATATGTGTTATCTCGTGAAGGACAGCCTGTGTCCATTACACTGTCTAACTGGCACCACTGACATATTGGGGAAACCATGGTCTCCCTGCCCCATGCACTGGCCATTCACTGCCCAGAAATGGCCATGTGGCCAGCGTGGTTGAACGAAAACAAAAATAGAAGAAACACGTGGCTGTCTGTGGAATGCTGCTTGCTCCCTAGTAAATCAGGTTCCCAGGCAAGAGCTGGGCTTTTATGTTTTTCCATGTGGGCAGTTCTGTCTCCTACTAGGAACGAAGCTGCCCTGTTGCTGCGTCTCAGTGACGTGGAAAACCCTCCAATCCCACCGCAGGCAGGCACACGAAGCCAGGGCGAGCTGATTTTGCCTCTCCAAATAGATTAAAGAAGCTCAATTCTTGTTATCTTTGAATCTTAGTGTGAGGCAAGGTAAACATCATAATAACAAAGCCAGGAGAATTAATCTCCGGTGCCAGTGTGGAAGCTCGCCCACCGTGGCTTCCCGTGCCTGGAAACAGGTTGCCCCGATGTCTCACTCCTGAGCTCCAGGACATCACAGCGCACAGCCAGAGTGCTTCAGGCGAACCTGGAGGATGTTACCATGCAGCACCTGTGGTCGGAAAATGTTTGCCACATAAAAGACGCTCACGGGGAAGTTGCGGTCCGGACCTGAGTGTGGCAGAGGGCAGGGCCTGCAGAGCTGGAGTGACATCAGCCATGGTTGGGGCACCCAGGGCACAGCCCAGGTCTGGCAATGTGACTGTGTGTTATGTGACTTCTGTGTCACAGAGCTCGCATCCTTCAGAGATGGACTGTGATGGCTGGAACCTGGCTGGCAAAGTGGGAGCCGGGTATTCTGAGCCGAGCGGGGACCAGGAGGCTTCGAGGAGTTGGTGGAGCATCCAGGCTGCTGGCCCTGCCTCACCCTGACTGCGGGGCTGCTCGGGTGGTGCAGGGAGGCACCACTCACTACTTCCGAGGCCACACAGCTGTGTGACCCCAGCTCCTTGCTTCATCAGCTGTAGAATCGCTAGGAGCCTGTCTTTGGGTGGGATCAGAGCAGACACCGCATAGGAAACGCCATGCAGGAGCCACACCTTCCTCTCCTGGGGATCCTGGCTGTGCTTTCCCCCAGAGCGCAAGCAGGGGTGTTTCCACAGGGCCTTCACGGCTCAGTAAACACAGGGGCGCACCCAGTGGGTGCTGCTGTGTCATCTTGTGATGCCCACAGGGGGACCCGAGACCCCAGGAATGAGCAAACGTGCCCTTGTCTGGAGAGCTCGTCATGACCCTGAAGAGAAGTAGTCAGAAGATAGCCGTGGCCTGTGTCTCAGTTTCCTCATCGTGAGGAAGAGTCCAGAAGTCTCTCTGGAGAGGGGAGGGAGTTCATACAGGTGGAGGTTTAAGACAGGGACTGACACCAGCTTCCCTGCATCACACTATAAGGTGTGTACTGGCTGAAGGAGTCCAACGATGTTTTACAACATTCCATTGAACTCTCCTCTCCATGTAATATGATTCTTACCCAGAAAGCAAGGGCTGCATGAGACACCTAAAAATTACAGAATTAAAATCAGAGCAACTCCCAAAGTAATGACCTAAAAGTAATAATAGCCATCCCAGCTGCTTATAGTGAACTCTCCTTTTCAATTTTATTAGGTCAAACAAAATCAGTCCCTTGGTTTTCCAAGCTTTTCAACCAGAGACTGAGAATTAGAATTTAGACTGGGCTTCTGTGCTTGATTACAATCTCAAGACTGTTTGTGGTCTTTTTCCACATCATCCCCAAGCTATTTTGGCAACACCAACTGAGCTGTTTGATGCCATGTCTCTGCCCTGTGTTTCACTGCAAACACGGAAAGCATGTGCTGGGTTTGGGTGCCCTGGAAGCATCACTAGCAAACACAGCAGGCCAGAATGAACTCACGTTGCCCCGCTTGCTTTGAGGCCTTGGCTTTCCCCTGGTTGCTCCTAGCGCACTGCAGTGTGGATTCTCCTGTGCTTGGTGCTCCAGTGTAACAGGAAGCCAGCGGAAGTGGAGCGTAGTAGGTGGGAAGGCAGGGCTGGGGCGATGGAGGGGCGGAAGTGAGGAGCAGGTGGGAGAGGCTGGACAGGATGAAGGCACTGACACGCTGGCCGCAGAGAGATGCAGAGCTTGCAGGGCCACCCAGAGCTAAGGGGGCTTCCTAGAGACTGCGCCTGTGCTGGTGGCTTGGGATTTTAGCAGCAGGCCAGCTGGAAGGCAGGCTCTGGGCAGTCTACTTCTTTGTGCAGTAAAGTGCATGTGGATTGCTCATGTTATGTGTATCACATCCACAGAAACTCTTCAGGACACTTAAGGGCCTTGAAATCGGGCGAGGAGAATCTGGAAGCCAGGGGCTGGCAGCTCCTCACCCCCAGCAGCAGTGGGTCCTGACCACGGCAGGGAGGTGGAGGCCTCATTGTGCCCCAGGTCAAGGTTTCCTCCTGCACCAGCAGGCTGGTGCCTCCTTAGCCCTGGCGGGGAAAACACGGGGAGCCAGCTCCGGCTTCCTACAGGGTGTTTGGTGGTTAAAAACTTCTCAGCACCACCCGTGCCCTGACAGACCACCCTGCCCTGTGGAGGGCCTCAGAAGCATGGGCTGGCACTTCTGTGACCACAACTTTGGGGTCTTCTTAATTTTTTAAATTTAACTTTATTTATTCATTGATTTTAGAGATTAAAACACTGAGCTCCATCTTTTATTTTTTGTTTTGAGACAAGGTCTCTCTGAGCTCACAAACCTGCCATCCTCCTGTCTCAGCCTCCCAGAGTGCTGGTCTGACAGGTGTGCATCCTGCATCCTTCAGTTCCAAGGGTTGCACAGTGCCGCCTGGGCCTGTCCTGTGAAGGTCTTGCTTCCTCAGCAGGGGAGCAGGGAGAGTGGAAAATGAACCCCACGTCTTCCTCCACTGGAGGTTCATAGCCATCAGTAGTGATTTGCTGGCCACAAGCTGCAGGGAGAGGAGAAAACATCCCTTTCCTGAGAAACCAGAGGCCCCAACTCCAGGGACTCAGGGTCCTGTCCAAGGCACCCTCACCGAGGCCTGAAGTCCAGGCCAAGGGCCCTTGGTCACATGAGGATGCCCTGCCTCTGGGGCATTAGGCCACCAGGGAAGGAGACAGGACAGCAGCATGGACCCCCAGCCTTCCCCCCCCCCACACACACAGGGACTGTCCACAGCTCTCTGGAGAGGCAGAGATGACTACGATGCGGCCTCAGACTGACCTAGCACCTGGTATTCAGAGCCTGATGCCTCCCAGGTGTCAGTCACCAAGTGTGGCCTGGGCACCATCTCCTCTCTGTCACCGGATGAGGAGCAGCTGCCATCTTGGCCCCACCATAGTTGTCCTCACCACCAGCTTTCTCGGCAAATCCCTGGAGCCCAGTCTCTCAGACTGGAGTCAGCAGTGGAGACCTGCTGCCATCCGATGGGCTCAGTTGAGACTCTGCCAGGACAGCTGTGGCTGAAGACCCGCAGGCTGCACTCCTAGCCCCAGCCCCAGCCCCAGGGGTGAGAGCCGTCGGCAGCCCTCTTGGTGCCTTCGTAGACCTTGGAGGAATGGTTGGCCGGAAGTTGGTTTGGCCCCATCCAGCCATGGGTTTACATAGAAGCTGTGAACAGAAAGAGGACCGGGGACAGGAGCAAAGTCCCCATGGAGACACAGCACCTGCCGTGGTGCAGGGGTCTGTCAGGAGGCGGTCAAACGACTTGCCATGGGGCATGTGGAGGTGGGAGTGTGGCTGCCCACCGCCCCCCAACGTGGTACGCGTTGATGGGGACACACCAGACATCCAGACACACTGCCCTGCTCCATGAGCCTGGCCATGGGCTGCCAGGCCAGTCCAGGGGCCTTGCTGCTGGGCAGGAGTTAAACCTCCCGTCTCACCGAGCACTGGACCTTAACTGGTGAAGTATAAATAGATGGACGAAGTCAAGACTCTATGCAGAATCTTCTGTATTGCTGTGTTTTTACAGCAAAAACAGCCTGGCCAAAAGAGTGATGTGTGTACATATACTGTGTAGCAGTCCCCAAACCACACCGCTTCACACTTAAGCTTTCCCCGAGCACACATCCCAGACCCACCAACTGGGTGTGGTCGGCCATTTCCTGACAGTCATGCACAAGTCCTTCACACCTTTGACGACACCCATGTGTGGTCACGAGTCCCACTGCATGGAGCGGAGGCTGTGCATTGTCAGCCAAAGCGCCCAGGCAGCCGTGGCTGCTGAGGCCAGAGCTCATCCATACACAGGATGAATGCAGGAGCCTTAAGCTCCCACTCAGCATGGTGCCCGCAGGACCTGGGTTCATGAAGCGCCTGCGAGTAGTGTGTGACTGCCCCTGTCCTGGTGGGTTCGTCCCTGCACTTGTCCCTGGTCCCTGTCACCTTGGCCAAGGACATCCTTGGCCTCCTTCATTCCTCTGGGTTTCCCCTTAGGGACGCTGTCATGACTGCTGTCTGCACAGGTGGAACCAAGGCGGAAGCCTGGAGTACAGACCCAGCCTGCTGCCCTGGCCTGGCACTGGCCAGCTCAGCAGCACAGTGCAGGGGCTTGGGCCGCTGTCCATGCTGCCTTGGGAAGCTGGCCTGCTGGGCTGTGCTTCCTGCTACTCAGAGCCTGTGCCCGCCGCCCAGGCATGTCCACAGCTCTGCCCATCACGGTCACCTCCCTTCCAACTGCCTGCCTTGCAGCGTCAGGAAAGTCCTGGGGAACCCTGAAGCCTGAATCACAGCCCATGACATATGCAGACAGGCTTGGCCTAGCGGTTTGCAGCAGGGGCATGACCCTGGCTGGTGAGCAGAGTCAGCCCCACAACTGGGGTACAAATGACGCCCCCAAGAATGGGTGGGGCACTGTGGGGAAGAAGCTTGATTCTCAGCCTTTGTAAGATGTGCTCCAAAAAGAAGAAGCATGGTCCCCTAAGGAAGACCTGCATGGTGGGCTGGGAGAGTGCCACTCTTCCTGTAAATCCCTCACACAGCGTCAGACAGATAGGGCTGTCTCCACTCCATGACTTGGGGGGCTTGCACAGGCCCTGCTGTATGCATTCCTTGGCAGAGGCAGAGGCACCAGCTGACCTGCCCACACGGGCGGTGGGAGCTCAAAAGGATGCTTCCAGAATCATCCTTGCAGGAGAAAGCATAGGAGGAGTTGTGGTTTTGCACAAAATACATGTTTTAGCCTTGAAAATGGAACACAGTGTCCTTGGCTTGCTGCATGAAAAGCTGCTTCCTTTCACGTCATGTGCTAGAAAGAGTGAAAAACACAGATTGTCCATGATCTCGGGTGGGGCTGAGTACACAGAGCCCAAGGCAAGGTCTCACATCCATCCCATCGCCTGGCAGCAGGGAGGGGCCTGGGGCCCACACAGTGGGTATGGGCAAGGTACGGACAAAGTCCCAGGGCAGACAGACCAGGCACCCTGGGAATGCACATATTTGCACGAACAGTGGTGAGATATAATGGGGCGCAGGCAGGGAGCTCTGGGGGTGCAGAGGGCAGTAGGCCACTCCCTGCTGAAGGGAACTCCTGACTGCAGGAGCATCACTGGCCTCCGCCGTGAATCTGAGAGCCGGCCTGCCTGGGTCCTTGAGTGGCTGCTGAGCAGAGATCTGCATTGGAATCCAAGTCTTTGCCATTGCTGGCTGGAATGGGGGGCTGATGTTAGCCTGGGGTGCCTGGGTGTGTTTAACAGGAGGAGCCAGCCCATCCTAAGGACCACGACTGCCCTGAGGAGTCCCATGTCTGTGCTGGCCTGTGTCTCACTGTCACTCAAGCATCTTACGTTGTGTGCTGACACCCCCACCTTGCACGGGGCTCAGAAGCAGAACGCTTTTGAAATGATCATCTGAGACCACTTACATTTTAAGCAAAAAGTTCCTTTTTCAGCGTTCACTTCCTCCAGGAAAATGTCTGTTTTGAAGCAGATTCACCCATTTCTGGGACTCTTGGCAGCTCAGAGGGGGATTCGAGTGTGCTCAAGGAGCTTGGTGCTAGGGTGGCCAGCCAGGGGACCCCAGCAGTGGGATGTTTCTGGTGAGCATCGTCAGGATGGACCAGAGTGGATGGTGGCTTTCACATCCTGTGAGGCTTCGCAGATCTAAGACCCGATGCCCAATTGTGTGCATTACTGGATAACTGGCAACAGGTTCAGGGAATGTGTGTTTACGTAGCGTTTCTAGGGGAGAGTGCAAGAAGGTCCGACACAAAGCTGTCCTGGATGCGTCCCTTTACTTTCCCTGAAGGCATCAGAGTCCTGCGGAAGCTGCAGCCCCAGCCGGGAAGCGTGGAGCCACCGGCTGTGCTCTCTCCCTGCTGCCACTATGCCCACTCACTTCGTCCAGCCACCAGGCTGGCCCAGGCCAAGGCCTTGCATTCTGTGTTCCTCTTGGCTCTCCAGGCGCTCACCCAAGGCCCATGGAGAGCCATGTACCTACTCAGCCCGTGGGTCCTCCAAGCTTTTATCTTTCAACTTCTTACAGGCTGAGCTATACTTTAAAACAACAGATAGTTTTTTCAGTGTGCAAAGATTCCTAAAAAAATCAGAGCAGGAAGTGTTTTGGAGGGTTTGGAGGGAGTGGCTGTCAGTGCAGTGAATGTCCCGTCTAAGGTACCTGCTCTTGGAATCTCTGGCACGGGCATCCTGTGGGCCAGGGCAGGTCACTGCAAGGGACCCAAGCCATGCACAGCCTCCTGCAGCCCCTCCCAAGAAAAGCTCTGCCTGGTGGACTCTGGGTGCCTTGTGGGTCCCTCCCCTGATGCCTCCTTCCTGGTCCTGCCAAGGTCTTGTGGGGTCCCTGTCCCGCAAGGAGCCCTGGCTCTCTGTGGCCTCTGACAGTCACCAAAAGAAAGTCTGCAGTCTCAAAATGCCCTGTGGATCAGGGGAGATTTACTGCGATGGTTGGGGTGTAAAGGTCCAGGCTGGAGCCACTTACAGCGCACACAGGCTGGCAGTGACCATCACGGCAGGCGTGTTCACTCCAGACCCGCCAGGACTCACACTGGTGCCACCGCATGCAGTGTCCTTGTGCTGTGCCCCTTCTGTCCCTTCTGCCCATGGTGGAGTCCATGACCACAGGCCCAAGCCCACCCAGGCCCCGTGCACACGGATGCTCCAAACCAGCTCATGAGCCTGGGTCTCTGCCCACTCAGCCAGTGATTTCCCATGCTCTACCTCACCACCGGACTCTGGTGAGTGGCCATTGGGCTGCACGGCACTCACTTCTGGCCCTGTGGTTCCAGTGCCACCCCACGGCCACACACATGTGCATCACATGCGTGCACACACACACCTGCAACAGGGCTGCTTCTGCTTTTGCTCCCCAGGGTCTCCATGGGCCCTGGGCTGGACCTGAGCCTGTGAGTGCGCTGCTCGAGAGATCCAGGAAAAGCCAAGAGCGAACGGCACAGAGACAGGCCTGGTGTGGCTGTGGGCTGAGGGACTCCTGGGCCACCAGAAGCAGGGGGACAGCAGAGGGACCCATGCCCACTGGCCTCGGAATTTGGGGAATAAGTTTCTGTGCCTCAGGCTTGGATCCAGGAACACGTGTCTGTTTCGTCTTATTTCTGTTCTTGTTAGCGCACGTTTGTGGGCCACAAGGTTGTGATACATTCCCCTGGGGAGTCAGAACATTTACTTAACACAAGTAATTCTTTTTACGGCCCCTCTGCCCACCTTTGCCCCCTAGTTTCTTGGCTCCTTCCCCTTCTGTGAAACCTCCACCTGCCTGGTTCCGATGATCTTTTATCTTGCTTTCCTTTGTTTCCACTTTGAGTTTTCCGTATAATGGAAACCATGCTCTGTTTATGCTTGTGTCTGGCTGGCTTACCAGCAGGTCTTGGATGCTCTGTTTTCCTCCCGAGGCCTCGGGTGTACCTCCCTTCATGGCAGAGCGGTGCTCCCCAGTGTGTGAACGCCACATCTTCCCTAGCCGTTCACCTGCTGGTGGACATGCAGGCTGCTCCGAGATTTCCAGTTACTGTGAATTATGTTGCTGTAAACACAGGTGTGTGGGGGTCACTGTGATGTGACGTCTCTAACTTTCAGCAAGACACCTGGAAGGGAGCAGCTGGGTCCTGTGGAATTCTACTCTTAGTTTTGCATCTTCTAGTGGTTTCTGTAGAGACTGCGTCCCCTTACACGCCCGCCAGCATGGCCAGGCTTCCAGCGTGCATCTCGAAGAGGTCATGTCTGGCGTGGCATCTCACCTTTTGTCAGAAACGTCCAGATGGACCTTGTCCAGGATTTGCTGTACTGTTTCACCTGGCAAGAAAGGAGAAAGCTGCTGCCCCGCCCAGGGACTCCTTCCAAAGGCACAATGGCCCAAAGCCTCTGAGTGCTAGCATCACCCCTGCTGGCCATGAGACCTCCACGGTGGCATGCACAGCCAACCTGTGTGGGGTGTGGGCTTTCCAAATGGTTTTAGACCAAAAGCTGCGATTTCAAAGACTCTGAGAACAGGGTGGGCCGGGGCCGTGTCAGGAACCTCAGAGCTTTAGGGCAGAGTCCGGAAAGTTTAACTTCAGAGGGAGCTTAATTCTCAGGCAAGTGCAACCACGGTGCCCAGAAGGTGTGTTTATAAAAAAAAAAAAAAAAGAAAGAAAGAAACATCAGAAATGATTAATGTATCCATATCAACTGTTTAAAACGGGCAGTTTAAAAGACTAAGTTAGCCGTGTAAGTACAATGTATTACGTTTGCCTTCTCTGTGGCCAAAGCTGAGTAACCATATCCATAGGAAAAGACCAGTGAAGCCGCCTCTAGCCAGGAGCTGCTCGGATCTGTAAGTTTAGAAAGTAAAAAGCCTATGTATAGGTTTCACCTCGGCAGAGGGCCACGCGTCTTTTATGTTGTAGCTTCTTAAATCCTCACTCTTCACACAGAGTCCCATAATACTATGATCCTGCTTCTTTTGCTGATGAGAAACTGTTGGTCAGAGAGGGTGCTCAGGTTGGGTGGGGCTCTGAAGCTGGGCCAGCTGACATCCAAGCTCCTCCTGGTCAGTTTTCCCAAGCGCCTCCCGGAGACCCCTTTCCAGGCCCCCACACATCCTTCTCTTGGTTCAGAGATGGCCGGCTATGTCAGGCCCTCCACGGGGCTGGGACTCAAGACTCAGCTCAGGAGCTGTGCCCAGAAGTCTTTACCAGCGCTGACCCCTGTTCCTACCTTGCTCTTTCTTCCTGCCTTCCCAAGAAGAACCCCTCAGACGCTGCGAGATGCACACCCTCCATGAGGATTAGCATCTTTTTTTAAATTCAAATACTGGGGATTATTAAACCCAAGGCCTTTGCATGGAGCTGATTTCCAGCCCCTTTTATTTTTTGTTTGGGGAAAGGGTCTTGGTGAGTTACCCAGGCTGAGCCAGCACTTGAGATCCCCCTGCCTCAGCCTTTCAGAGTCCTGGGATTACAGGTGTGGGTATCACAAACTGCTGCCACATCCTGTCCTTAAAACCTTCCTCTGTTTCCACCAGGAGAGAGCTACAGTCAGCTGGAGGGTGACAGGGACAGACGCACAGCTCGGGGCTCCCTACCACATGGGCCAGGGCTTGTCCTGCAGGGACCTCTTGTAAAGGGTAGGGAAGAGCTTGTGGTACACACTGGAGTGTTGCAACTGACTCTGGTGGGCAGAGGCCCAGCCACTGTCGCACCTCTTCCGTGCAGGACAGGTCAGTCCGTAGTGCCAGCGGCACCAGGGAGAAGCTTCCGCAGCTGCCTGCCAGAGGTGGCATCGCTTTATCTTCTCTAAACTCAAGTAAATGAGGAGCCTGGGCCAAGAGCTGGGACACGGGCAGCCAGCCCAGAAGGGAGACCCCATGCGCGCCAGGACCTGAAGCTACCAGAGGTTGGGGGCTGCAGTGAACCCCCATGCCATGGCCACCTGCCACCCCCAGCTCTGGTGCCCAGGAGGCCAAGGGGCACCGGGGTGCAGCCACGAGGCAGTGGTGGCCCCCGGAGGCTCACAACTGCCTAGTCCCCATCTCGGCTCAGCGGAGGGAGTGCCAGCAGTGAAACTCCCTGTAAGAGCTGGAGGCGGGTGGTGGGGGAGGCGGCAGGTGTGCAGGCCGGGCGGGCCTTGGGTGTCAAAGCAAGTAGGAGTGGCTAAGGAGAAGGACATCCTGGACTGTGCTGGGGTAAGTGGTGGGACAGACAGAGGGGCGAGTTACCGAGGACTAGGAGAAAGAAAGTCACCTCTGAGTTACGCACAGTCCACGACTCTCAGTGTTTTCAAGGTCTCCTTTTTTGCATGTACTGCGTGGGTCAGACCAGAGCCTCAGACATGCCAGGCAAGGGTCTGCCCTCTGTTTTATCTTGAGGCAGGCTCCCACTACATTGCCCAGGCTGGTCTCGAACTTGCAGTCTTCCTGTACCAGCCTCCTGAGCAGCTGGGGTTACAGGTGTGCACCACCGTGCCAGCTCGAGTTCATTTTCTTATTAGCCATTCCTAGTTACACTAGAACCTGGGGTTTGCCTGGACTTGAGTCCCCAAAAATCCAAACTTCATGAGACCACATCCAGAATGAGAAAGAATGGAAGCCCAGACATGAGTCACCACGATGGGATGGAGTGGGGGACTGTCCCCTCTCCCCTTCCCGTGCCTCCAGCACCACAGTGGACTTCAGCAAAGACCACGCAGCCACCCTGACAGAGACGGAAGCAGAAGGGAGGGTTTTGAAGCTCAGCATTTCTCTGGGTATTGTTTATTTATTCGTCTATTTTTGGGTTTTTTGAGACAGGGTTTCCCCATGCACTTCAGGCTGGTCTTCAACTCACTGTGCAACACTGGCTGGCCGCAAACTCACAGCAATCCTCCCTCCTTGACCTCAGTGCTGAGATTATAGGTGCGCACCTCCATGCCCCGAGTCTCTGGGCTAGTCCTCGAGGACAGGCCATGCCGGCAGCAGGGTCTGCATGCTAGGATCACAGGTGTAAGAGCATTCTTGTTCCTAGTTCCTGGCCCCTCGATGATGGACTCAGCCCTCAGGCTTTGAGTACATGATTCCCCAGGGAAGAAGAGGCAACAAAGAGAGGCCTGTTCCTCCCAGGTTTTGTTTGTTGTTCCTTGGAACAATCGGGGCTTTCCACAGAGAATAGGCGGAGTAAATATTGAGGCCAAAGTGAGACTGTTCCAAGCTCATGTGAGCCTGTGTTGGTCTGAGTGTTTTTAGTTCAGAATTCTCAGATTCACTGCAAATCCTCACCGTATTACAGTGAAGAGCGATCAAGATGACCAAATAGGCACTTTTTCCAGAGGTTCGAGGCCTTGCCACCGGCTGTTCCAGGAGCTGCATGCATTCAGTGGCTCCGCTGTGGTGTGTTCAGTGGCATTGCTCTGGTAGCCCTCAGCCAGGGCGAGGAAGCCGAGCGCGTCTGCAGTGTAGCAGTGGGCATCGCTCTCATCAGCAGACGCACACCACGTGGGCAAAGCGTGGGGCGAGGACATTAAAAGTGGGAGTTGAACCCTGGAGCCAGGTGGAGGACTTGCTGGCCATCCCAGAGCAGCTGCTTGTCTTCCAGTCTTCCTGGCCCTTGGAGGGGGCAGCTGCTACAGGAACCAGCAGCCTAGCAGAGAGGAGATCACTGCCCTGGGTGGCAGCGGACTCACAAGCTGGAGGCTGCACACAGAGAGGGTGCCGCCACTGGATTTTTGCAGAGTGGGAGCCTGGCCCAAAGTCACTCATACTGGGGGTGGGAGAGGCTGCTGGTGGGGGGTGGGAGGCTGCTGGGGTGAGGTCCAGCTCAGTTCACAGGGCAGCCCCTGTCCTCCTAGCACAAGAGCTAGGAGGGGGTGTCTTGCACCACGCACAGCCACCATCGGGCGGCTCCCAGCGACAGCAGGCAGCTGATGAGGGCGGGTGGCAGCCTGCTCATTGATGAGGTGCGGCTGGCTTTTCTGAGGTGCTTGTGCCCCACGTTGGAGACACACAAGGAAGACACGAGGGCCCCAGGAAAGCAAATGTGAGCTGATGGTGATTTGGGGGATCCGAGGTTCCTGAGGCAGAGTCAAGGCCAGAGCAGTATGAGCCACATGAATCTGTCCCGTCGAAGCCACCATCACCCCCACTCCTGCCTCTCATCCACCTGCTTCCACCACTGATGCCCGATCAGCCAGCTTCCCCCAGGCTGTGCAGGCTCACAGCAGCTTCTCACCTGGGTCCTTAATTCTCGTGGGCTGCAGCCTCCTGGTGCCACCCGCAGGTGGACAGTGCCTCTCCCAAGGCCTCAGTCCTGCATGCCAACACACGCTTGGTCACTGCAGGGTGTGACCCCTGTCCTGTCCCCACCCACCTCAGGGCTGTGTAACACTCCAGAGGACTCTGAAGTGACATGGATTACAGGAGTGCACCAACAGTCCCACGCTTGGGTTTTAAAAGTTAGATGTTTTAATTTGAGATAGGGTCTTGCTGTGCAGTTCAGACTGGCCTTGAACTCACTTTGTAGCTCAGGTTGGCCTCAAATTCACAGCAGTTCTTGTGCCTCAGCCCTCTCAGTGCAGAAAAGTTAGATTCTGAAGTACATATGTGAATGTGTAAATATACTTGTATATTTATCTCCACAGCTATCAAAGAGGGACTCAGAGTTATACTTAAAGAGATTCTTTTTAAAAAGAAACAGATGATAAAAAGTCAAAATTTCATAATTGTTTTCAAACTTCAAAGTGTTTTGTGCTCAGTAAACAGAGTCTCACACATGCACATATGCCAGAGGTTGGACACCCAGTGAACAAAATTACAATGCCCCACAACCTCTGCCATCCCTGAGGAGGGCAGGGGCTGACCAGGAGCTGGAAGAGAGGGCAATGCGTAGTTGCTAATGGCTCATGTACCAGTTCAGCGTCTCTCCTTAAACCGAAAGGCGCATTTCTCAGAATCTGGAGCGGAAGAAGACTTCTCTGTCTTCTGCCCTGCATTTTCCTTGTTGCATGGAACTGTTTTAGTGCGGTAATGTCAGCAGCAGTGCGGTCATAAATCATCTCACCTGCACTAAAGAAAAACCAAAACACTGCACAAAGGATTTTTTCAGGAGGGGTGGAAGGTGGGAGCTTCGGAAACACATGCTGAGCTCAAGGTCCTGCTCTGCCCAGCCCCTGGGCATGGGCAGCTGCACACAGAGCCGAAGCTGTGGGTAGGGAAGGTGGCCCTGCACCGCTGCAGGGGTGGAGCCCCTTGGCTCGTCCATCCTTTCTGGCCCAGGGGAGTCAGGCCCCACATCACCCCAAAGAAGACGGCCACTCCTCCTGTGCCCAGCACACTGCACGGAGCAGATGTGAGATATTCCCAAGACTATGCGTCTGCAGTGTGATGGAAACATATGGTGTGCTGAAACTTTGAAAAATTATTACAGTGGGGCCAGGGAATTAGCTTAGCGGCACAAGCACCTGCTTGGCAAGCACAAGGTCATGAGTTTGATCCCCAGTACAAAAAAAAAAAAAAAAAAAATAGTAAAAGACACATTGCTGTAAACCCCTCTCAAACACCTCCCCTTCGCTTTGAACATACTTGGCTCCCACTGTGCTTGTCATTTTCGAAACCAGCTCTGGAGTTCTCTTTCCTGAATGTCTTTAGCTGTGATGTCCTGGCTGCCTCAATGTCCTGAGTGGACTCAAAACATTTCCCTTTCATGGTCACTTCGACTTTGGGGCAGAGCCAGAAGGCTCACGGTGCCAGAGGCAGTGAAGAAGACGGAGGAGGACGTCTGCCAGCCTGGTTGCACGAGCTCGCCTGCCTGTTGGGTGACGCTGGGAAGCAGGGCTCGCTGTGCTTTTGATCCCACCTCACACAGACTCCCAGGAAAGCACTGCAGCGGCTGCTCTGGAGGGGCAGAACGGCAGGAGAGGGGAGGGCCCGGGGTTCAATGGCCATGTGTCCCTCCCCGTAGTAACTTTTCATGGTTTCACGGCTCTGTGTCACCACGTCACCCGTCGTACATCACACACAGAGCCCCGAATGCTGACCTGGTTTCTCTCTCCATCTCCACAGGGACGGATCTGCAGAAAAGCTGGCAAATCAAAAAAGTCCTTCAGCCGCAAGGAGGCAGAAGCGACCTTTAAGAGTTTGGTGAAGACTCACGAAAAGTACGGCTGGGTCACCCCGCCCGTCTCGGACGGCTGATGTCCACCCAAGCAGGGACGCTGCAGCCGCCCCATCGCACACTCCGACCCCGACACATCGCCCCACCGCCGCGCATCCCCCACCCTTTTCTACTCCAGCCGGAACTGCATCGTGAACGCCAGTGACTGATGGGCAGCGGTGTCTGCAGAGAGGGCGCCGAGGCCGCCGGACCCTGCTTCCGTGACCGGTGGGTGAGCGCGTCTGAGGGACTCCGGAGCAGACATGGAGATGGTGACGTTTCCCAGCCTGCCCGCCCTGTCGCTCTGTCCTTAGCTTCTCTCCATGCCAGCAGCTCCGCGGAGCCAGCACGATGCCCATGGCCCTTGCTGGCTCCGTTTCCGTGTACATGGCGCGTTCATCTTTCCCAGGAGCACAGGGCGCCACTGACCCCTGAGTACCACGCCCTGCATCTGCTCCTCTCCCCGGCAGGTCAGCGTAACGTGAAGACGTGTCCTCCTCTCTGTGGCCCGTGGTCTGCTGTGATGACATTTAGATCTCATTTGTGCTATGAACTTTGGCTCATGAAAATAAACTCCACCCGGGCAGGTTCTAGTGATTTAAAGACCACAACTGCCCACTCGGTCCAAATGCGTTCTCTCTGCTGACTTTGTGATGTGCTGCTGTTCACAGATAAACCAGTGCCATTTGACAGGAGACAGGGGATGAGGTGGCCGCCGGGATGCACGGTGGCACGGATGCCACATGCACCCCGGCTCAGAGCCGCGACGGTCTTTTCAGACCTTAGAAAGCGCTCCTGCCACGGGGCGTTTATCTTCCTGTCTCCTCTCAGCCACCAAAAGCAAAAGACAGTTTCCCATTCACCGCGGTCATCTGACTCACTTTACTCTGTGTGCTAGTGACAGGGAATTCCAGAACTGCCAAAGGACACCAAGTGATCGTATGACGATTTGCATGACCAGGCCTGTTTCCTCACCCAGTAGTCACTTGTGTGTCCCCCTCCCTCCCCGCCCCAGGGTTGCGATGCAAACACCCTGGCTGTGGTGTAAACCTGGTATTTAATCTCCCCACAGTTTCATTTCTTCTCTTCTGTTAAGTTCCTTTGCACTTTCTAAGAAACCCCGTGAAATGAGGAAGTACTGTTTATAGAAACATGCGGGAAGAGGTAAACTGTTCATTCCAATCGGAAAATCTTCTTGGACACATTTTAAATAAAATCATGCATACGTGACACACTGCCTCAAGAATCCAGTCATTGTGAGCTCTCCTTGCATTTAAAATACTTGATCAGCTGCGTAACGTCTTAATATTTCGAATACTGCAAAAACACCAAAGCATGCACTCCAGGAAAGGCATCCCCCAGCCAGGATTTGACTCCTAGGAACCCATGTCTTTGCAGAAATCTAGTAGATTAAGACCTGGTGCAGCTGCTGGGAAGACGAGTAGAATCTAACTAAGAGCATTTGCAGATGACTGGGCCCAACTCAGATGTGCCCCTGTGTTGCTTCTTGCCTGATAGTGCACCATTCTTCAGGCAGTGTTGGCTCCTGGGAGCTGTCACTTGTCCAAGGGATTTTAGGCATCTGACAGACCTCGCCTCAAAGGCAGGCGTTAGCTCCTCCCAGCATGTCTGCAAACAACCAGATCTCCCCTGTATTAGAGCTCTTATTTCTTTCCACTATCTTATTGCCCCAGTTACATTAATGCCGCTGGGCTTCCAGGCTGCGGTGACTGGGTTCAGAGAATGCCCAGCCTCCTGCTCTCGTCCCCCTGGGCAGTCATAGTCTGAAACTCAGTGCCAGTGAGCAGGAGCATTTCCACCTGATCCCCAAGTGGAATTCTCCATCCTGGAAACCAGGGCTCGGCGGAAGCTCTCTGAACCCTGGGGCTGGTGGTTTGATGGAATCACTCCATGGGCGGTGAGAGAATGCACTTGAGCTTACTGAGTTACAGGTATTTTCCTCTCCTAGTGTATAATCAGAAGTAACTATTTTAATAGGAAAAAGTACGCTTGCAAAACTAGGTCCCTTCGTTTCGTTCAGTGGCTGATTGGGAAAGGCACATGGTGGTTTTGGGTGGGCTCCATGGGAGGTGCAACAGGAGATAGGTGTGCCACCACCCAAGGGGGCTGGGTCACTGCCACCTCCCAAGCCAGAGAGATTAGGGTCCATCTCTGCTTTTGAGTGCGCCTGGAATTTGATTTATTTAGTGAGGCATTTTCCATTAGGGTTGTTAGAAACTTACAGAAGAAATCAATTCTGTAGTGAAGGAAATGCCACTTTTCATTGAAACTGGTAAGAATTTCAACTTTTCAAAGCAGCAGGAATTAATTTCTAAAAATGCTATTGCTGTGACTGCATTAGAAGTAGGTTCTGGGTCCACACCATGGAGGAGCCATCCACAGGGGAGCTCAGCCATGGCCTGGCTGGCGCTGCTGCCAAGTGGGGAGGTGGCAAGGGGATCCCTGGCTGTGCTGCAAAGAGTCATGCATTGCCATCCCACTTCTCAGCTGGCCCTCGAGGGAATCCCAGGCCACAGAAGAGCTCTGGACAGTCTGGTGACCCTAGGAGATGGAAAGTAACACAATCGGCAGTCCCCTGTAAGCAGCAGGACAGTCACCCAGTGACACGCAATTCTCGAGGCCCCTAAAATCCAAACATAGATAAATCAGCATTTAGACTCAACTCCCCAGTTCCCTGTTCATTCCATCAAAATTTAACCTCATTTTTTTTAACAGAATAAAGAATCCATAGACCAGCAAAATTGATCCACAGTGGAAATGCAAAACCCAAACATATCTACTTGATCCTGGGGTCACTTGTGCCCGAGCCTTGATTCCCTCAGCTGACAAACTTCTCACCAGCTTGGTGGGAGATTTACCCAGATGATCGAGGAAGGCACTCTGGAGACCCAGGATGACAGCAGAATGGCAGCTCCTTTCATGGTGTCTGGTAACGGCCTATAGGTAGAACACACCGGGACCCCTGCCCGGATCACCTCTGCACGCTGCCCATTCTCCATGCAGCCAGCCTCCCCCTCTTAGAAATGGGGAGGGGAGAACAGGGCGCATCTCATCGCTGGGCGGGAAGTTCTCAGACAAGAGAGAGGGCGATGGTCCATGGCATTCAGAAATGACAGACACCATGCAGGTCCAAGCTCCCTTCCGAGGCCTGAAGACATTGTGGAGGAAGTCGGGGTGAGCCAGGCAGGGCCCAGGAGAAATGGGAGCCGCAGAGGGAGCCTGGAGGGCGCAGTGTGGGTCCTCACTAGAAAGGGTGCTGCGGGCCCTTTGCCATGTCTCCTGGCAGGACACACTGCAGTGAGCACAGCCACCTGCAGCCTGCGTGGCCTGGGAGCTGCCGGGCGCAGACCTCGTGTTTAGCTCTCTCCTAATACCATGCAGAACTCTCATGGACTTTGCAGAATTGTAACGGGATGGACTCAGAACTCATGTCCCAGGTATAGCAAGGAACGGGCCACTGCCACACAGCCCACTGTACCCTCAACAATGAGGGGACCCCGCCCCGAGAGGCTGAGCAGCCTGCTTGCCACCCCTGTTTCCTCACAGTGCTGCCCATGGACTGAGTTCCCCTGGCCCACACCCAAGCACAGGCTTCTTCCCTTGCCCATCGAGGATCCCTCAGTCCTCCAGCCTGCGGCACAGCCAAGGTGACCCCTTCTGGGCTAAAAGTCATAGCCAGAGATCCCCCTGCAGCGGCTTTGGGAGCTTGTTCCAATTTTGTCTCCAAAAATATTAAAATACCACACAGCTCTGCTCCCACACCTTGTGCCATGGTCTGCCTCCTTCTTCTCATTTTCCAGCCTTCGGCTCACCTGGTGCTGCACATCATGGAAGCTCAGGGCCATCTGACCCACAGAACCTGGCCAGTGAGCTGGAAAGGCCTGAGGATCACCGTCCACTCTCAGGAAGGCAAGAAGCGATGCTCACCTGCTTCCAGAAGAGACTCAGGAGCCCAGAGTGCTGCCAAACAGACACAGAGCAGAGGGTCTGAGGAGTGTAGATCAGAGGAGCACCGTCATTCTGAGGCTGCTGCAGGGCCAGGCGAATAGCAGAGTGGGCCAAGAGGTCGTCCCCCGGGTCAGTGAGACGCTGTAGGGTGAACAAGTGGAGCCTCACCCCAGCCGCCACCCTGCTGCTCTTGCAGGGTGAAACCCGTCTGCTCTGAGACACAGGCCTGCTGTAGCTCTAGATCTCGGCAATCCCTGGCGATAGCACAGGTGGAGCCGAGACCTGATGCGCTTGGCCTTGCTCCCGCCCGCCTCCTCCACCCACCAGATTTCATCCAGAACGTGGTCACCCTTGGGACCGCAGTAGGGCGCTGATGGGGTTCAACCTCGGGGTGCCTGTCACATTTCAGTTGCTCCCTGCGATTCCCACTTAGGCACTGGTGCACCCTCTTTCCAAAGGGACCCTGCAAATGTAACCCTCGAGGAGAGAAATTGAAAGCATGTGCCATAAAAGAAGTAATTTACCACGGGCAATGTCAGGTGTCTAAGCCTAGTGCCCGGGAGGCACTGCCTTGGTGGGATTAAGGATGATGCGGAAAGGGAGACTGCCACCAGTAAATATCGGTGTGTGGCGTGTCGGCGTGTCCCGTCGGGCTCTTCCAGGTCCCCACGCACGCTGTCCCCTGTGGTCTCTTGTGGGTGGCTTTCTGTTACATGGTGCCCTCTGATCTTTTGCGCTTTGATGCATTGTGTCTTGCCACCTGGGCACTTTGAAGTGTGTCATGGAGTTGTCTATAAATAATCAGTGAAAGGCCACCGAACCAAATCTGACTCTGCAACCATGTAATGCAGAGGACTCCTGCGGCTGCCACTTGCACGATAGGAATTTATAAACATGTTTGCCAAAGAGCCTGGGTAGCTTCTCAATGGAATTGAAATGTGCTGAGCACAAAACTGTAGCCAAAAGCCTACTGAATTCCAGAGACTTCTTTGGAAAACTTTCAGAGTGGCCATCCCAGCAGGCAACAATTTGTAAATGTGTCAATTAAAAGTCTCACAGCTCATTCTTCACCCTGAGCTCAGCTTTCATTTTTGTGTATTAACTTTTTAATTCATTTACACACATTGTAGTTTGGGGCTTGAACCCTCGACCTTCATGCTGTCATACCTCCCCAGCTCTTTCTTGAGATAAGGCTTGGCTAAGTGGCCCCAGGCTGTGCTCCAATTTGCAATCAGCCTCCCAGGGCTCTGGGATTCCGGCAGGCACCACCCCAGCTGGGTTAGCTTTCCCCTTAATCTTGTTTACCACACGACTTCTCCACCCTTATCAGTGCCCAAAACAATACTATTTCAGTACTAAACAGGAGGTGGCTTTGGAATTAAACAGCCTCAAGCTCCGTCCACCTCCTGTCACAGGCAGGTGAGGAGCTTCGGTCCAGTTTTCTATAAAACCTTGAGGGCGCATCTGCTGCCGAGGGCCTCAGTAACCCACAGACCCAGGAAGTGACCCTGGAGGAGGCGACAGACGTGACTTGGGGGGGCTCAGCTGGCTCCAGCTCTTGGGGCTGGGCTCCAGTCCCAGGTAGACCTGCTGCCCGTCCTCAGGGGAAGGCGTGGCACGATTGCGGGCTGACTCTGGGCTTGTGGGGTGTCCAGGCGGTGTGCACCCCACCACACACAGCGGCCACTGTGAGCTGAGGCGAATGAGCTCAGGGACCCGATTTTGTTAGGGACACTCAGACGACCCCTCAGGGGGACGCCCCCCCTGCCAGGCAGGCCCTGCTGTGTCTCTGTTGCCGGCGTCTCCATGCAGAGTAAAGGCCACTGGTCACTGGAAACAAGGTATTTTCCTCCCCTGAGGGCCATGACAGACCCTAGCGGAGACAAACCGTCTGCCCAGGCGGAGTTCAGCTGGACTGTGCTTTACTTGCTCAGCCTGGTTTTTAAAAATTAAATTCTTGTCTGAGTTTTCTTACGCAGTGTGTGAAGTTGCACTCCTGGTGGGAGGCAGCGAGGACCTCGGGTATCCTCGTGCCTCTCCTGCACCGCCCCTCGCGTCCTCCTCCCTCCACCTCCCGGTGCCCTTCCCATTGGCAAAAACTCGCTCGGCCTTTCACTTTGCAATTTCATTTATTTCTCCTTTGGTTTCTTCGGATGAGAGAGCAGCCTGGCGACACTGTAGCTGGCCCTGTGCTGTCGCCCTCGCCCCAGCACCTAGGTGTGACCACAGCTGCAAGTGGGGACAGAGCGGCAGCGCCAGCGTGTGGCACACTGGCTGCAGGACCTGCTGACCTCTCACAGTGTGCTTAGGAGACTCTTCAAGGCTTCTTCGTTTTCTAATAAATAATTCCAAAGGTGAAACCCAACCAAATCATTCTGAATTGCATGAGTGACCTTTCCTCTAGGAGATCACTTGTTTTTCAGGGTTTTTTTCTTTTCTTTTGTATGCAAAGCTTTTCGTTTCACCAAGAACCACATTTTCTTTCTGTCTCTGTAGACAGAGGTGAGGTGGGTTGAGCAGGAAGCGGGCAGTAAGTGGCCCTGATTCTTCTGATCTGATTTTTACTAAAACGCAGTCAACTGCTTCTCCGTGTCACTGAAACATTAAGTCACTCCAGGCGGTGTCTTAATCCCTCTCTTCAAATGCTATTCTGGCTTCAGTGTGTCCTCTATTTTACATGATATCAGCAACTTTGCATCAGTTCTCACTTTCACCAGATTCTATACAAAAACACACACCTGATTTCGACAATCCTGTTCTCATGTTTCCAAGTGTTTTCTAGCCACTTTATTTCTGCAGTTTATGGTGTCACCTTCCGAAACAGCACACACTTCCCTGAGGTGCTGAGCCCCTTCCTTTCTCTTCTGTGACCTCAGCTCTTCCGGGGGCCTTGGAGCTCACTGCTGGGGACTTCATGGGCACCTGTCCCCAGAGCACTGGACATCTTGGCATCCAAGGATCAGCCCTCCCACATTCAGAGTTTGGAATTAGAAGCTGCCTTTGCCAAATGACAGCTTGGAGCATCTGGAATTTCCTCTGGCATCAGGGGTGCAGCAAAGCCTCTGGCTTCTGATGCTGCAGCCAGGTGTTTACTAAGTAAATGACTGGAGAGAGACTCAGTGATTGCTGGACTGACCCAGGCACTGATGTGGGTCCGACCTTCCCCGGACGGAGGCCTCAGCTGTCAGCCTGTTCAGACACCCTGTCCTCTCTCACAGAGGGTTTGAAATCAGCATGGTCCTGCAGTTTCTGCTGGCAACAGGATTCCTGTGACAAGTCACAGCTGCCCGGACCTCAGAAGGCTCAGAAAGTGAGGACTGCAGTCCAGGGTCCTCAGCTAACAGACCGGAAAGCTGGTCACAGAAACTTGACCCTTGTTACTTGCACTCACACAGCTTTAGAAATGGAATATATGTGCACATAAGTGCATGCCTGTGAGAGAGATGTGCGAGTGATCAGACACAGAACTCAAAAGATGTGAGTGTGTGCGGAACAGCAGCCCCTGCAGATGAATGCCCACGTGCTTGCCCCAGACCTGGTGAGGGTGGCATTGTATAGTTCAGGCTGACATTGAATATCTAGGTAGCCCAGCCTGGCCTCAAGTTTAGAACAATCCTGCTGCCTCATCCTACATTATGGGTGGGTGGGTGGATGGATGGATGCATGACTGGCTGGAGAATTGGAGGGATGGGTGATGGGGTTATGGATGGAGGACAGTGGAGGGATGGACAGATGACTGAAAAGATGAATGGATGGATTATGCATGGCAGATGGTGGCCGTGTGGATGGAATGGGTGACTTTCATGGAAACATCTCCTCTCCCTCTCACACTCTCCCCAGGATTGGTGCCCTGTAAGGCCACTGGCAGGGCTGTCAGATCCAGAGAAGGAACCTAAGAAGCTTCCAAACACCAAGGCCAGAGGACATAGGCACACAGTGTTCTCAAGAAAATGTAGTCCCTGCTTAGCAGGGCTCAGGGTTCCTGAAGCACAGGCCAAAGCCCAAGACCCAGTGTCACGCACAGGGACCTGTTCCTCAGCGCCCAGGAGGTCTGAACAGGACTGTTGCTAGAGTCCCCCCTGTGGCAGTCTTAAACCCCCTGCACCTGAAGGATAGAGTCCTGCACAGTCAGAAGTACCAAGCAAGCCGATGGTGTTTCTGTTTGACTTCGTCACTGGTCAAACACTGCTCTTTCGGCAAATTAAGTGCCAAGTAGAAGTTGTTAGAAAATTTATGATATGATGAATTAGGTCCTTACCTGTGTTTCTCTCTTAACCTTTTTGTAAGACTGACAACATACCATTGGCATCTATTAGCAGAGCAGTTTGAAGCTTTATTTTCTGACAGCACTGATGCTGTCTTTTGCACCTCACAAGCGCAGAGACTACGTCACTCTGCCCCTCTGAGAAGCACCGTGCAGGAGGCATCGGGGAAACAGATCTTTTCACTGGCTGTTTCCAAACTGCCCCACTTTCGAGGAGGACACCTCAGGGCCCCTGGCCAGGAGCAATCCAAAGTGCCACTGCCCCTGCCCTGGACACCAGCATCCCACCCAGATCTCATCCGGTGTCAGGGGAGACATCCGGAGCCACAGGGCCCAGCTCCGATGAGCAGAGACAAACCCCGCAGAAGCTGCCCTCAGTGATGGCTGCTCAAGTAACAGTCTGAGCACCAATCCTTTGAGCATCTCTGTTTCAATCTTTGGAAATCTGGGTGGCAGGGCCTTAGTGACAGTGGCGCTCTCTTCTGTCCCAAGCAAAGACCCCAGTGGTATCTCGGCCCTGGGACTCTAAGTGAGGATGGACGTGAACTAGGAAAAATGGGAGGCCTACACAGAGCAGGGCTGGGAGGGAAGGAACACTGCAGCTATGACAGCCATGCCTGAAGGTGACGGCCCTGTGAGCCACACTTCTGTGCCCGCCCTGCCCTTCCACGGGGTAGACCTAAGGCGCGTGCCTAACACCATGCGGCTTCACCTCATGGCAGATGGACTGTCAGGCACGATGAAGAGACTTGGAAACTGCGGTTACAACCTCATCAGTAGTTGGCTTTGAGGAAATCAAAAAGATTACCCAGGTGGGTCTGGCCTAATCATGGGCGCATGAGAAGCTCCCTGAAAGCGGATTCTCCCGAGCTGGTAGCTGGGATTGACTCTGTGGTAGGGCTTGTGCTCAGCATGTGTGGCGTCCTGGATTCTGGCCCCAGCAGAGAGAGAGGCTTTCTCCTGCTGTCCAGGATGGAAGCTGCTGTGCTGTGAAGAAGCCATGTGGACGGTCACAGCAGGGGCCTCGTGGAGCAGAGTGCAACTCCCAGGTGACAGCCAGCTGAGTGGAGACCCAGGTCAGCTGTTGCACTTGCAGGGGCTGCTGAGTCTAAGTACAGCAGCTCCCTGGGCTCCAAAAACCCAAGCTCTATGAAGCACCCAGCCCAGCGTGAGTGGCCAACGCGGGCCATCCTGAGCTGAGGTCACAGCTTTGTTAGTGCCCACACAGGATGGGAGATCATCAGTGAACATTATTTTCAGCTGCTATGTCTGCTTGGTTGCCCAGTGACTGAGGTACCAGGCAAATCTCACGTTCTTGCCCTGATCTGCCCCAGCCCTAAGAGAAAGTCCTGGAGCCCCACCGAGAAGGTCCTGGTGATGGCAGCAGCCTGACCCCGCTAGATGTGCTCATGGGGACCACTGTGCCCTCTGAGATCAGGCTGGAAGTCAAGATCCCTGTGCTGGCCGGGCCATGGGAGGACCCTTGGTGGCTGCTGGGGCCTGGGCAGTGGCTGCCCCGCTCCCCCTTCTCTTCCACCTCCTATGTCTCCATCTGTCCTCCTCTAAAGAGACATTGTCCCTGGGCTCAGGGCCACCTGGATGACTGCTCATTCCTTAATTGTACTAGACCCGACAAGATGCTTTTCCCAGATGACCCCTGTCCAAGGGGTCCTGGGGTAGGACAGACCCACTTGACATCACCGTCCACAATGACTGAATCCACGACTTCATGCTGAGCCTTTTTGACTTTTCTTCTGGGACAAGGTCTCACCAGGTGGCCTAGCTTGAGCTGGAATTGGGATCCTCTCCCTCTGCCTCCTAGAGTGCTGGGATCACAGGCCTAGGCCACCACACCTGGCTTCTGCCTTTGTTCAAATTTCTACCCCCTGTAAAGCAAGGACTCCCTGCTGAGTGGTACCCAAGTCTTTGACCCTGAGAAGAGAAACCCTTTAGGAAACCCTCATCACCATGCACCCCATTCTCCCAAGACTGATCAAGTTCTGTTTTTCCCAGGGGGAGAGGGTTAAGTTCTTCAGCAGAGATTCTACTTGTGGGGGAAACTGAGGGGATCAGCACACCCACAGTGCAATGGGGAGCATCATCCTAAGGGACCCCATTTGCGATCTCCGCAGCACCAGCCCTGTGAGGGTCAGTGTGGGCATCCAGGAGGCAGCAGCAGCTCTGTGTGTGTGTGTGTGTGTGTGTGTGTGTGTGTGTGTGTGTGTGTGTGAGAGCAGCGTGTGTCTCCAGGAGGCAGCAGCTGGCCAAGAGTGCCTGTACTTTCTGATTGGCTCTGCTCTGTCTGCTCCGATCTGAGTACTTAGCTGTTTGCAGAGTCCCTGGCGGAGACCTCAGGCCACTTCTTGGTCCTGCAGGTTCTCCGGCAGGCCTGCCTCACCACTGCTGGTAGACTCTCAGAAGAAGAGAGCGAGAAAAAGATTGGGGCTGAGAAAGCGCAGTCTTGTCCTGCCCTGTGCATGCAGTTTGGTAACCATGAGGAGGAGCAGCTGTGCTCGAGAAGGAAGCCCCTCGTGGCCACGAGAGACCACAGGCAAGGGCTCCGAGTGCAGAGGGCACAGGCAGGGAACCAGCTGCCCAGGCCTGGAAATGAGGAATTCGCCCAATGGGCCCAAATTGGCCAGAAACGAGGCTCTTGTGCCCTGAGTTCAGAAACAGGCTCCAGTGCTCTGCAGTCAGAAATGGGGCTCCTGTGGCCTGGGGTCAGAAACGGGATCCTGTGCCCTAGGGTCTCCTGTACCCCAGAAATTCAGAGACTGCACCCCATGAACTGTTGCTTTCTCATGCTTAAAGGGCTTGCAGGCACAGGAAGTGAGCTCTGTGGTCCTGATTCGTTATGCTGAGGTCTGCTGCCTGGTCAGCAGGACTGAGCCCTATGTAGCCCACGGAGACTTTGAGACCTGGCAAAGGCAGGGACAGGAGGAGAAGGAGAGGGAGCCGGGGAAGGGCACCCAGAGAAGAAGAGAGGGGAGAAGCCAGCAGGAGGGGTCTGCAGGGGCCTGGGGCTCACTGTGCTGTGCAGAGCCTGACCAAGCAGGACCAACAGGGACACTGAGGCGTGGGGGCAGAGGGGAGGGCAATCAAGCCATGCATGCATGGGAGACGACCTTGCCCAGGAGCCTGATGTAGGGACATTCAGTGCTGCCACCAGCTGTGAGGCCACGTGGTCCGTCTGTCTGTCCCCAGGTATCTTCCATCTGCAGCCCCAAACAGAAGGCAGAGCTGGGCGAGCCCCAGAAGCGAGAACTGTGCAAAAGTATCCTGCAGACACACGCTGCGGGTCACGTTCCCTCTCATCTGTTTTATTTCTGACCGTCTGTTTTATTTCTCCTTGTCTGCCAGGCTGGACGCTGGGCGGAAGTGAGGGTTGCAACCACAAAAGCCTCGGGTCACCGGGCCATCTCCAAGTTCCACAGGAGGCCAGCAGGCGGCCACGGCAAAGAGGCCCAGCAGGGAGCCAGCTGCCCTGGCCTGGAAGTGACAAATTTGCCCAAATGGGCCCAAATTGGCCACTTGGCCTTCTAGGTTTCTATTCATGTGTGTTCTTTTGACCACTTTTTTTCCATTTCAGTAAGAGAGAAAAAGCAGTCTATTTCCTGTAATTTTTACTTGAAAGGAACAAGGAGACAGCAGACTGCAAAGAATATACTGCCAGGAGGCTCCAGAGCAAGGTGGGGAGCACTCGACAGCTGGGGCTGTGTGGGTGGCACAGTAGGGCGTGGTGGCGATGACCCGTGGTTCCAGCCAGCGTAGAGTAGAGGGGGATTGTGCACAGCCCTGAGTGTGCAGGTCCAGGTGTGTGTGAGCTCACCTGAGTTAGGGCTCCTGAAGGTCTTGTGCCAGTGACTCAGGGTGGCCCAGGGACTGCTAGCTGGGCCCTGTTCAGCAAGCTCCAGGTGGTCAGGGAGGGAGATTCCTGGGGGTCAGGATGAATCTGAAGATGCATAAATTGTGGTTGAGACCAGCAGTGGCAGGGGTGCAGCCCAGCAGGAGTGACCCACTGTGAGCCCCAACCCTCCAAGGCTGGCATGGGGTCGGGACAACACAAACCCAGCCCAGTGACACAGTTCCAAGGGCACCCTGACAGATACCAGGGCGCCCCTGGGGCAGATGTGTGAAGTCACCATTCTTGAGCCAGGGCTTACACTGGATGATGCCTGGCCCAAAGGCATCAAAGGTCAGAGAGGGAGACAGGAGGGTCAGCATCAGAGGAGAGGGGGACAGAAGGAAGGGTGGTGACATAAGGAAAGAGCCAGGCCTTGCTCTGCGATAGTCTTCAGGAGGAACCAGCCCTGCACACTCCTGAACTTCGGGACTTCCGACCCTGCCTCCCCCACACCCCATAATGTGCCAAAGGTGCCCTGATTTCTGCTGTCCAAATTGTGCTTTGTTTGCTGTTGCAGGAAATCAACATGCCCACTCCACGCAGAGTGTGTTGTGTACTTAACTGCAGGGCCTTGGGGGTCCTCAGGAAGGACCTGGATGGTCAGAAGCCTGGAGCAGGTCCCAGGGCCAGGCGGGGTCCCTGAGGAGCACAGGTTAAAGAGACCCAGTGGGAGAGGATCCTCAGAGGTGTGAGTGAGTGAGATTGGGGTCAGGGGTCTGGTGCAGGTGCATCTGACCTGTGTGTTCGTCGGGTACAAAGGCCAGCAGGATGTACCCCAGCCTGAGGGGACCTGGGAGGACAGCAGCCTTGCTTGAGTGACCAGCACTTGATGAGCCCTGGAGACACAACAGATGAAGCCCTGAGGAGGCTGGCCCATAGCACGAGGGTGAACAGGGGAGGAGCCAGCCTCCACGGCAGAGGGTCCCCTGCTGACCTCAGCACTGCCCTAGCAAGTGCCAAGAGCATCCCAGGCTGGGGAGACTGAGTGGAGATGAGAAGACTAGACCTGCCGGAGGGACAGAGGACTGTGAGCTGGGGAGGCCAGATGCCAGCCTGCAGCCCCAATGCCTCACCAAGATCTCTGGGGCTTCCCAGTCTGGCCCACACATCCCCGGGGGGACAGAGCGAAGGCTTCTGGGGGAGCTGGCTCGAGGTCTCCCCTGCAGGATCAAGAGAGACTGGAGAAGCGGGTCCAGCAAATGAGATGTGCACACTGACTGGGCTTCCAGGCTGGACCAGACCCAGAGCCAGCGGCCCCAGCCCCAGAGCCCAGTCCTGTGACGTCTGCTTCTGTGATCCTCTACGATGAAGCACTGTTCAGACAGCCCCTCCTCCATGTGTACCCCAGGGCTGGCCAGGGGCCGAGGGGGTGCATTCAGTTCCTCTGCCTCATGCGTCACCCATGATGTCCTGGCGGGCAGGATTACAAGCAGGAACCTGGCAATAGCACTGCCTGATGGCTGCAAACTCATGAGGACCATGCCCCAAGGGCCGAGGGTCAGTTCCAGAAGAGCCTAAGGTGTCACCCAAGGCTCCTAACCCTGTCCCACTGGGGTGTGTCTTCCTCTGGGAAGCTACCCAGTCAGGTAGACCTGCGTGCTCAGACACTCCGCACACACATCTCACCAGGATCAGGGGTGGACAGGGCTCTGATGCACAGCTTACCACGTCTGCAGCAGTCAGTGCCGGATGATCCCCAGCTCTGCAAGTCACCAACTGATCCCAGAAGGCTGCCATGCCAGAGCAACACCAGCACCGAGCCAGTGGACCCTCAGCGGCAGGACATGAGTCCCTGCATCTGATGCACAGGTCCACAGCCCTCTCATCATGGTCCCTGCAGGATGAAGACCTGGATCCCAAGGTGACCCCGTCAACAACCTGGCTGCAGGCGTAAGTTCTAGTGATCCCATTCTAGGACCGTGTGGCCAGTCACTGGCTCTGCGGTGAGGACACCTGAGGAGAGCCGACTGCACATGCAGTCACCATGCGTCCAAAGAGGTGATATCCAAAGAGGTGTCACTGCTGCTCTGACATGCCCAAGGGGAAGAACAGACCTCCAAAAAATATATATGTGCACAATGGGCCCATCAGCAAGGAAGGAAAAACAGAAGAAAAAAGGCCAGTAGATGTGTGGACTGAAAACAGAGACTCCTGTGTACCTGAGCACTGTCCACATGGGGCTTGTGGGACCAGGAGGTGCCCCCAGCCAGGACACCCAGAGGACAGCCCTCACCTGCAGGGGAGGGAAGGGGTCTGCTCAGAGTGACAGGGGAGGATCCTGGAACGTTGTCAAGTGTGTTGGGTTCACAGGTGCAGTGGGAGTTGGGGGGTAGTGGGCGGGGAGCAGAGGCAGCATCCGGGCCACAGGACCATTTCCAGCAGGTGATAAACTGCATGCGTGAGTGTTTAAAAAAATCATGACAGCAAAAGACACATGAATTTTTGGATCTGTGCCTAAATCCCCAATACGCAAACGAACGCACAGCCAAGGGCCAAAGCAATGAGACATGCGGCGTGGTCTTTAGGGCTCCAGGAGGATTAAAGCAGAGCTCATAACTCAGCTAACGGGCCGGCCGACTGATGCTAGGCAGGCCGTATTTAATCAGAACAAGCAAGGAGTTGAGTGGAAAACACAGGAAACCTGAGCAGGATCTTGGGAGAGGTTCAAGGACCCCTCAGAGCCACAGATGATGCTAATTAAGGAGAACGATCCAGAAAGTCTCCAGGTGGCCTCAGCTGTGGCCTGTCCTGCCCCCTGAGGTGTCTCCTGGTTCTCAGTACAGCCATGCCTGGGCTACATCACAGCCCTGCAGGTATACTCAGCTTCAACAGCTCCAACATGCCACTGTGTCCTGTCTGCCTTGTTCACAGGTCTGATGAGAGGTCTGGCTCTTCCCAAAGTCAATGACCACGAAAGGAAAACATTTGGAGTGGATTCAGGACATTGAGGCACCCAGGAGAGCATGCCCACCACCACTCAGGAGAGACGACTCCAGAACTGCTTCAGAAAGTGCCGAGAACACGAGATGAGAGTGTGCAAAGCCAGGGGTGCGTGGCTAGGAAGACATTTTACAATTTAAGCACTGGCCACCTGCTTCCACAGTACCATGACGGTGACCAGCCCTTGTGACACCACCACAGCCCTTCCCTGATGCTCGCAGGTATCGGGGCGGTGCCTCCTTACTGTAAAGAAGGCTGTGAAGGGCTTTCCTGCCAGTGGGACACAGCACCCCACACCCACAGCTTAGAGCAGGAGAGGCTTTGGGCTCTCAGTTTCCGAGGACTCAGTGCAAGCTCAGCTGCCCTGGGGTTGCAGCAGCCAGGTGGGAGGGAGGTCAGTACAGGATACTGCTCTGCCCCACAGCAATCAGAACTGGCTGCAGCCAGAATGCCGTCAACAAGAACGCAAAAGTGACCAAAGCCAGTGTGGCTGCAGTCAGGGAGAAGCCCTTCTGCATGGCTGGCGGGAATGCAAGCTAGCGAGGCCACTAGGGACATCAGTGTGCCGATTCCACAGAACGCTGAAACTAGAAATTCCATCTGAGCAGCTGCTGCCCTCTGGGCACTTTCTGAAAGTCAGTCATCACATCACAGTGGTGCGAGTGTACTCTGTTCATAGCAGCACAATTCACAACGCCCAGACCTTAGAAGCAGCCCATCTGTCCATCCACAGATGAATGAAGGAAGTGGGGTCTATACACACGATGGAGCACTACTGTGCCATAAAGAGGGACCAACCTGAAGCATCTGAAAGACCACGGTGGATCTTGAGGCCACGGCACCAAGTGAAATCAGTCAGACTCAGGTGAATGCTGCACACTGTTTCTCTTATATGAGGATCCAGAAATAGAAAGAATGTAGAGACGTTAGGAATTGGAGGTAGACTAGGGAGAGCAGGAGAAGGTTTGCAGAGCAGGCAGAGGGAAAGAGAGTAAAAATGATCATGATGCAACACGTGAGTGCCAATTTCCAAAAATGAGTGCAATTATCAAGTGTCATAAACAAATACTAATAAAATAAATTTAAAAGCACCGTGATGAGCGCCTTCGGGCAGGCTACACAGAACCTCTGGGCGCTGCTCTGGAATCTGCTCCGGGAGCACAGCTGCAGGGCCACAGATGTGCAGTGCCAGCTCCCGCCACCCTCCTCAGCGGGAGTGAGTGGATCCAGCGCCAGGCAGCGGCACCCCGCGGCTTGCTTTCGGATCCGCAAGTCTAATGGTGTAAAGTGAGGGCTTTAATGGGTGAAGTGACAAGTGAGGTGTTTTTAATTTGCAATTCCTTAATTACCAGTGGCTTCCACAGCTCCTGTTTTTGCAAGCCTTTGAAGCTACTCCTGTGAATTCCCTCCTGGTCTCTTGCTCTTTTCTCTCTCCGGCTCTCACCCTTCCTGGCTCATTGCTGTGCTCCCGCGTCACCCACGTATTTTTCACTGTACAGTTTTAGACCTGCAGGCATTGTCCTGCAGCCAAGCTGGAACCGATGTCTGTACTGCGCCTCTGCTAAATCCGTCAGTCATTTCTTCCGTCATGGCATTTGGGATTTTATTTAATGACTTCCTCGCCGTTCTTTATTACAAAGACGTCCACTGCGTTCTCTTGTGTCACGCAGGGAGGTGCCTGCCCGCTGGCTGCCGCGTTCCTGTGTGTGCCCCATCTGTGCTGTCTTCCTTTCTTGCCTTCAAAAATACATCACTGCTTTAACTCCCCGCTCTTTGTAGACTGTCCTGAAAACTGGGCCTGGGTGATAGCTCAGCAGCACAGCGCCTGCCTGGCAAGCCAAAGTCCTGAGTTTGATTCTCAGTACCAAAAAAAAAAAAAAAAAAAAGCCCTGATATTTTGTAGGATATATCCCTTCTCTTCTTTGTCTGAGTCCTTCTACATTCCAGACAAGTTTTGTAGTAATTTTATAAAGTTAACTCAATCCTTGCCTCCCCAGTTCCATCCTACTGAGCTACTCCTCCACCTCCTCTCCCTGGACTTAATTTGTCATAAGACAGTGTCCCCCTCACTATCCCGTGTGATCACGGTCCTCCCAGTATATTCTCCTGTCACCCCTTCAGCCTGCTGGCCTCCTGACTGTTCCTGGACCATGCCCAGCACATACCAGCCTCAGGGCCTTTGCACATTGTTATGGATTAAAAGCACAGTGCTGACTGTAGGTGGCCCACCTGAGGAAAGTTGCCAGCATAAAATGGAGATGTGGAGAGGAATGGGGGCTATGGGTTCTCCTAAGTGTTGTTGTTTGGAGCCGTTGGTTCTCCTGGAGGAGCTTGTCATGCTGGCTCCCCTGATATGAGCTTGGCTGTTATCAGAAGACCCTGGGACCTTGTCGCTGAGAGTGGCTGAGGTTCACTTTGCGCGAGCTCTGGTCCTGTCTTTGAGCATTGCTTCCTGGCTCCAGAAAAGAAGATGTGTGCTGCTTAATCTCCAGGAGACGTTTGTCATGCTGGCTTCCTGACATGAACTCGGCTGTTCTCATTAGAGGAGCGCAGGACCTCCGTGTTGCTGAGGATGGCTGTGGTACTTTTCAGACAGCCCTGGTCCTTTGGGTATTGCTTCTTTACTCCACTGTAGAACACAGCTGTGGCAGGAAACAGAAACTTGCAAATTGAGAGAAAATGGGGGGTCCCCCTGCCTGCTCCTTCGAGCACCCTGTGTTAACATTTTTCTGCGCTGTCTGCAGCCGCTGCTCAATGGTTACCCTCCAGGCGGGAGCAGAACCTGACATTACCATTCAAAGGGCTCGAGGTATTCTTCACAGACACGAATTCTTTACAATCGCTTTTTTAAAAATTGCATTCTATGCCCAAATGGTTTCAAAGAAATGCACAGGGCCCATGACCTGGTAGCCACCAGCCCTGGTACCATGGTGACTGTGACCTCCCGCGCATAGCTGAGCACCGTGGGTGGAAGGGGGAACAGTGGCTCCAGCAGCCACGCAGCAGGGTCCGGCTCTGCTGCGCCCGCGGTTCTAGTGAGCACTTCCCACTTTCCAAGTGGGTTCCTGCTCAGACCCAGGGAACATCACAGACCAGTGGTGGGGCCTCGGGACAGCCCTGCAGGGTGAGCAGAAACCTCCTGCAGGCTTCACTGTGGACGCAGCTGCAGTCTTGGCCACAGGGTTCCCCACAGAAGGTTCTCCAGTGTCTACACTTCAGCTGATGTAGCTTGGCACTGCCAGCTCAGCTGGCCAGGCCACTCTTTGCTCTTTGCGCAGGTCCTGTCCACTGCCCTGTACTGTGGAGTCGGCCACACCCCCGAGGTTTGCCCAGTGCAGACGGAGAGAGCTGGAGCTGAGCAGCGTGGAGCCCTTTGCCTGATGCTGCTCCCTTTCCAGCTCCTAGATCCAGTGGGTGGGAAACATTCTGCCAGGACCCAGCCTGTAGCCCAGGGCCTGCCTGTCATGCGTGAGGTCCTGGGGTCCAGCCCAAGCACTGCCAAAAAAAAAAAAAAAAAAAAAACTGTAATATTTCTTGGAAATGACCTTGTCAACACAACTTTATTGAGATACAATTCATATACAGTACACTTTGTCTGTGGGAAGTGCAAAATTCAAGAGTGTTTATGCAGAGAATGTGCTCCTGCGTTCGATTTTAGAACATTTACTGAATTCAAAAAAGAATCCTCATACCTCACACCCCTCCATCCCACTGGGTTAAGCAGCCACTAATCCACTGTCGCTGATCTATTCTGGTCACGGTGCACAAGCAGACCCTGGAATATTTGCCTCATCACTGCTGCCTTGAGTACCACGATCCCAGGGTTTGCCTGGACCATAGCCTGAGTCCGAGCTCTGACCCTTTTTCTGGCTGAGTAATACCGCACTGTGTGGACACAGAACCTTCTGTTTGACAAACGCTTGGGCCATTTCTGCTTTGAGGCTGTTGTGGATAGCGCTGCTGGGGACATCTATGGCTACATTTTCCTGCAGTCATAAGTTTCACTTCTCATGGGCCTACACCTCGGAGTGGGACTGTTGCTTGTCTGAGTCTCTTTCTTATCGCTAGCACAAAATACCCGACGCCCATAGCTTAAAGGGAGAGAGTTTTATTCTGGCTCAGTTTCAGTCCTGCATCAGCTGGTTTCAGGTCTGAAATAGCATGGTGAGCGGACCTGATAGAAGAAGGCAGATCTAATATTCAAGGCAGCGGGGAAGCAGAGAGGACAAGAAAATGCCCTCCGGGGTCTCACCCCAGGGACCACCTCTCCACAGGCCCCGCCCTCTGTGTCTGCAGCTCTGAACTCTGCCTTGGATGAATCCACTGATGAGCTCAGCACCCCGAGATCCAGTCAGCTTCACAGGAGACTGTGGGGGGGACATTTCAGACCTAACCTCACCACCACCTTCCACAGTGACTCTGGGTGTCACCATTTGAGGGATGGGCGGGGGTCTTCCGAAGTGGCTTGGACACTTCCCACTCCTGCCAGCTGTGGGGAAGGGCCCTGGTTTCTCCCTCATGTGACTCGTCATCACCTCGGGTCCTCCTTCCCACCACCAGTGTCTAAGCCCAGCCCGCAGCCTCCAACTCGGCCCCTGACACTGCATGTAACCACTGCCCCAGAGCGGCCTTTCCCCAGCAGAGCTGTCGTCCTATCCCTGCCCTCACCTGCTGTGACCCTGAGCATGTAGAATGATGACCTGCCAGTCATGAGCTTCCACCAAGCCTGCTGGACCTGCTCTTCCCCAGTCCGAGCTTCATCAGCAGCCAGAGCTCGGGCTCCCTGTGCTGCACCCACTGGGGAGGAATCTTCTGCACCTCCAAAGCCCCTGAGGCTTCTCCCCATCCCGGCACCCTACTCCCACATGCAGCACTCCCTCAGTGCCTCGGGGAGCACTGACGACACAGGTGCCTTGGGGTGTTGTCTTCTGACCCGTCCGTGCTCTGCTCCTGGTGTTCCCCAGGGAGGTGTACATGCTCCCTCTGCCTGCCAAAGGCAGTTCCCACGTCCTCCCTGTTCGAACCACCCTGCATCCATGAGACTCCACAAAAGCACCCTATCCACCATCTCCCTCCCTCGAAATCCCTACCGCACTGCTGGGCTTTTAATTATGTGCCTTCCAATATCTTAGCCAGATATTCCATGGTGCTAGAGTAGCTCTGGCTCTCCTGCCCCTCACAGCAAGGCCCTGAGTGCAAAATCCTTGTCCTCTGTGAACTGTGCCCCATCATGGAGGCAGAGGAGAGCACAGAAAGTCTGCAGCAGCTGCGCCCTGAGGTGGTCTGCAAATGTCCCTGGGAGGAGCCGGGTGCTGGAGGAGAGAGTGCCAGGGGAGTCCGGAGCTGATGGGTCAGGGCTGGGAGTGGACTTGGGCACCCAGCTGGGTGGGAGTTGTCAGAAAGTGGCATGAGGGGGCTCTTTCTCCTGCTGCAGGGTCTCTCTCTCCCATGGCAGGGGGCCTGGAGCCTGGCTTGACCAGGTAGTGGGTTGGGGCCTCTGAGGTAGGCAAATGGCATCCCTGAGTTCACAGGAATCTGCAGAGGGACGGGTTCAGTTATAGGAAGACAGACATCACTCCAACCTCCGGTGCAGGTGGCCAGAGCCACCTGAGGGGTGCCTCGCATGGGCTGGCCAAGGACATGACACCTGATGGTGATGGTGATGGTGTTGATGGTGATGGTGATGATGTGGATTGTAAGGTGGTCGTGACGGTGATGGTGGTGATGGTGATGGTGATGGTGATGGTGGTAATGGATAGTGATGCTAGTGATGTTGGTGGTGATGGTGATGACATTGAAGACAGTGGTGATGATGATGAGGGCTGACATTAGTGAGGACCTGGACATTTGCATTTTGCTGATGAGGTTATTGGCCCAGAGAAGGTAAGCAACTCAGTCCAGGTAGCACAGCTGGAAAGTGACCTTGGAGTCTCTGGGCTGTTGTCTCTGGACCTAAAAGCACCCTAGAGTGGGGAGGGTCCCAGGATCCTCTGCCTGCATTTAGAAAAGGAGGCAGAGCAGGCCCTGTGCTGGGATGGACTCAGGAGAGATGGAGAAGTACACGTCCAGCTCTGTCTGGAAATGCTGCTTCTTTGAGTCAGTATGAGCCAGAAGTCATTTAACCTTTGACTTATGTGCACTGTTTACTGGCCCCTGCTGTGGCCCCTGCTACCCTGATTAGCAGGGTTGCAGTGGGCAAGAGATCGACCTGTCTTCCTGCAGATGCCCGCAGCCTTGAGAGAAAGGTGGACAGGTCTCACCTCACAGGTGCAGCTGTGGGGAAAAGGATCACAGGGTGAACACAGAGTCCTGTGTGCCCACCAGGAGATCGGCCTCCCCTCCCAGCAAACCAGGGACAGCACCACAGAGGTGGGGTTTGGGCAGAAATATGTAGGGAATTCATGAAGCAGCTGTGCATGGTCTGTCTGCGCTGTGCAGGTGCCTGTGTGTATGTGTGTACAGTTGAGCTCACACAGGGCCACACTGGGGGAGAGGCCTGGGGCACACGGCTTCTCCAGGCGACAGGCAGGTACTGAGGTGCCGGGTCTGGAAGGACCAGAGTAGTCTGGGACAATCACACACAGGCAGACAGCAGTCCAGCGTGACAGAGACCTTCATGGTTTGCTGCGGACCTTGGATTTGCAGACAGTCGGCGAATGGCATCACTGCCTGTTTATTCCCAGAGAATAAGGCTGTGTGTGTTCATGTGTGTGTGTATGTGTGCACACGCGTGTGTGTTACAGGCCTATGAACCCAGCACCACACACAATCTAGGCAAATGCTCTACCACTGACCGGCACCCTCTCCTTTTACCTTTTGGAGAGTCTCGCTGTGCAGCTCAGGCTGACCTCAGGCTGCGATCCTCCTGCCTCAGCCTCCTGCGTAGCTGGTATATCAGGCCTGCTCTGCCACATCCAGCTAAAGAAAAGCATTATCAACCCCCCACCGGCTCAGGCTCTGGACCACAGAACCACACCTGGCAGAGCTCCAGAATCGCTCTGTACCGGCAGCCGCCAGCCCAGCACAGGGCGCTGTGCCGATCTGTCCCCCGTCCCCACGCAGGCACAGGTCACCCTTCCCACACTCACCAACGACAGGGCTTAGAGCTGTCTTGGTTTTGCCAGTGTGAAGGTGTACAAGGAAGTCTCTTTATCCCTGTCCTTATGTTTCCCTTACTACTGGGCTGCTGGACATTTTTCTGTTTGTTGCTGCTGTTTTGATCTTATGTTCAGTCTTGTCTTCTATTAACCTTTCTTTGTCCATTTTGAGTACTAGGTAAGATTTCTCCCCCTGGGACTCACCCCCCAGTATTGAAGACTGAACCCAGGGCCTTTGCACTGTATGAAATCATGAGCCCTTTTTATTTTTCACTTTATTTTACTTTATTTTATTTATTTATTTGGTACGGGGATCAAACTCACAACCTCATGCTTGCTGGGCAGGTACTTGTGTTGCTGAGCTAAATCCCTGGCCCTATTTTTCATTTTTAATGTATTCTTTATTATTGTTTTGAAACACAGTCTCCCAAAGTCACTAAGTCATATAAGTCGGGCTCGAACACGCAATCTCCTGCCCTCACCCCCACACTTTGGGGTGACCTGTGTGCGCACCACCATGGAGGGCCAGTTTTCTTTCATAATTTGCAGATGAGAGAAATGGACACTTTGTCATCCTTCCCACATGTATTCCGTGATAGACTGCTGTCATTTGAACACTGCTGGTGGCTTCTTTTGCCGTCTGTAAATATTTTAATTGGGATGTATTAAATATGAATTTCTCTATCAGTTTTTACTTTATGTGCCGTCATGGATGTCTTTCTTCCACCTAGAATCTGCTGCAGTCCTGCGGGTAGGATGAGTGCACGTTTCTTTCCTTCCCTTTCGTCACCTGTGCCAGTGCACCCGCTCAGTCACCCACATTCTTGCCGCCAGATTAAACTATTGCAGTTGCTAAATATTAGCTTCCCAGATAGGCGGGAAGCTCTTCTGGGTTTCCCACAAGACTACCTGCCCACGGCAGCGTCTGCACCTTTGACGCAGGACCCAGCAGGCAACTCTCCCTCGGGGTCTTTTCCAGGCTTCTCTGAAGCTTTGGACCAATCAACCCCACAGGAAATCCTACTGGAATATTAGCTGCATTTGAATTCGAATTATAACAATAGTCCTGGAAACGTGCCACTTGGGGTACGAGGTTTTCCATCCAAAATAATAGTGTGCCTTCCGCTCACTCTGATCTAGCTTTACGTTTTTAAATAAGATTTTGTAATTGTCTTCATATTTATAGTTTGTCATTTGCCCTCCTCAAAACATATTGCTAGAGAAGAAAAAAGCTATTGATAATTTCATACTTATCTTGTAAGCAAGCCATCGCATTATCCTAAGCATCTCTCGGACATCCTAATGTACAATCTCCTCATCAGAGCGATGGAGTTCTATCACTGTTTTCCAAGTATTTATGCACATTGTTTTATTTTATTACTGTATTTTAGGACCTCCAAAATAATTTTCAATAAAAATGATAAACGCAGGTATTTCTAATTCCCTTAATTCTATTTTAATTAAAATAGTGGAATATTTTGCTACTTAAAATAATTTGGCCAGTGATTTTTTAAGTGTATAATCTTTATTGTGCTTAAGCTGAATTTGTCTTTCTATCCCTGTTTGCCTTCAAATTCTCAATAGAAATGACAGACAAATCTTATCATATATATTGCCTATTAATCTCTCACATGATTTTTCTTTCATGCTGTATTGATGTAATTGATCATAAATTTCATTTTGGGCTTTCTATTATTGATGTTGCATTATTTTGCTTGCGGTGCTGGGGCTCCAACCCAGGGCTCTGCACTGCCGGGCAAGCGCTGCCTTGCTGAGCTACTGCCCGGCGATGAAATGCATATTCCAGGGGACAGCTAGGTCCCGACCCACTCTCGCAGACATTGGCTAGCTGGATACCTGAACGACAGACAGGCAGAGGTATATGTGTAACTGTCATATGAAAAATGAAGACTTTAAAATTTAAAAATGGAAATATACCCATCTGTTGGAGACCACTACAAAGCAGCTCTGAGCGGGATTTAAATTTTACTCACTGGCTTTCTATGTTTATCTGTGAGTCTGTCCTCGGCCTCGGCCCCTTGCCTGGCTACGGGAGCTGATTCATAGTAAGAGACCCTCTATGAATCACGGGTCCTGGATGAGGCCTGTAGTGGCCTGTGAGGCCAGAGATACCTCAAAGGGCAAGATAAGGCCACAGCTGTGGACCCTCTGGCTCCAACCCTGATTAACTAGGTAGAGACTGCAGCTGCAAAGATTACTCCCACAGTCTCACTTCTACCATGTCTTTATGATAAGACAGTGCTACTGAATTGACTTGATTCAATACTTGGAGATGTCCTTGACGTGACTCCCAAGGTCCTGCTCATTGCCTGCACTTTCCTCAGTTTCTCCGCCCTTTGTCCTTGGCCTAATATAAGTGGACTGATCCAGAGAATCCTTTGTCTTTACCCTCGAAGCCTCGAGCTTAATTAAAGGGTTTTGACCCTCCTGGAGCCTACAAATCATACAATTTGTCTCTTTTTATTTAACCTCCGCCGTACACTCGTTTGGGAGATCGGGGATCTAGGACAGAACCCAATACTCATCTTTTCATGTGGCCCATTCAGAACAAGAGGACATTTTAGCCTTCAGAGTTGTACAAAGTTCAGCTGAGAAGCCTGGTGGTCCTGGGGCCTTTTCGGTCTTGGTGCAAACGCAAAGCTGTGTGCGGTTTTCCCGCCTCCCTCAAGTCGTGCTTTTCCCCAGCTCCACCCGTCACGTGTGCCTCCGCGGAGACCCCAAGACCCAACACGTCCTCTGCCCTCCCTTCGTCAGTGCTGGCAGGCTTGGGATTGTTACCGTGCAAACGTTTAAAGTGAGTTAGAAACACCCTTTGTTCTCCTGTATGCTGCTTCTGCATCGTCATTTTCTGTTTATTCCTTGTTGATACAAGGGGCATCAAGAAACATATTTCTCATTCCCAAGACTCTGGAGTGGTTCATTGCTATTGTTTTCAGCTTCCTTGGTTTAGGCTCAGGTGTTAGAATATGTTAGATTTTCTTTCTGGCAAAATGCTGTATTTAAAAAGTTTCCCTCGCACCTACGCGGTATGTGCATATCTTTAAACAGGCCTCTGGCTTTTGCATCTCTTACAGCAAATTTGATGATTGCACCTTTCAAAACCTTGATATTGTGCTTATTAGGTTGTCAGTGAGGTCTAATTCTGAGAAGAATGTATGAAAATTCTCCATTTCCAGTTTTTATCAGACTGTGTCTCCAGGAGTTTTTACTGTAATTTCACCAGCTAAAGATTTTATCTGCACAAAACATTCACTGTTGATAAGTGTAGCAGTCTTAACCTAAAAAACTTGATATTCTGCACCATCCATGGATGCCAATGTCACTTCTGCTTCCTTTCAACTGACATTGTCTTGTGTCTTCTTGTCCATCCTTTATCTCAAACCTTGATTGTTCTCAGTGTGCCTCTTAGACTTTTCCTAATAACTGTATGTTTTGAACCAGTTCCTATAATGGTAAAATCATCCCATTCCCACGGAGTACAAGCATCAGTGTTCTTAATTTCATTAATCTCATTGCCTTAGTAATTCTGATGGTTAATATTGGTTTCCAATTTGATTAGCCTGAGAAAAGCCCAGGAAATTAGTAAACCCCACTTCTGGGTGTGTCTGTGGGTTTTGCAGAGATAACTGGCCTGTAACATAACACACAAAAGGGACAGACTAACCCTGAATATGAGTGGAACTACCCAACAAGGTGGGCACAGTGGTAGAAAGAAAGCCCACCAGCACACACCAGTGAAGGAAGAAGCCCACCAGCACACGCCAGTGAAGGAAGAAGCCCACCAGCACACACCAGTGATGGGGAGGCCCACCAGCTCACTCTCTTGCTCTCTGCTTCCCAGCTCCAGGGGCTGAGCAGTTCTGCTCCACTCTCCGCTTCCTCCAGGCCATTTCTGCCTATCCTGGAGCCACAGCCATGGGCCCAGCCTTTCAGGAACTAAGTGCCCTGAAACTGTGAGCTAAAATAAGCGTTCTCTCCTTTAAGCTGTGTCGTGTTGTGTGAGGTGACCTGGCTGCCTTTCACGCCAAGTTTATCCTTGTTTGTTTTGTTTTGGCTGAGATGGTGTCTCGCTCTGTAATCCAGCCTGGCCCTGAACTCACTATGTAGCCCACACTGGCTTCGAACTTTTGGCAATCCTCCTGCCTCAGCCTTTCGAGTGTGGGCCACAGGCATGCGCTACCATACCTGGCTCTGCTTGTTAGTTTGGATGGCCTGGTGTATTTGCTGCTAACGGTCACCATCCTCTTCTGCTGTGTTGGTGACATACATACAACTACTTTGTTGGAAGCATTTTTATCAGTTTTCCATACTGTGACTTTTAATTTCTCCCCCACATTAACTATGATCTTAAAGTACTTTTCTTATCCCCAAGAGAGATTTAAAAGACGTTTCTCTCCCTTTTCTCTCCTGCTCATAATTGTTGCCATAATATTATATTCTTTATAAAATCTCTCTTATAATTACACTTCTTATCATGAGCTCTCAATTAGCGGTTACATGACGTATTCCTGTGACACATTCATGAGTATATAATCTGAATTGAGCCCAAATGTGTCTCCTGAGGGTCTCCTCCCTCTTCAGGGCTCCCCTTGATGGGATACAGATGCCCCCTAAATGTCTCGCATATCCAGAAGTGGGGCTTCCAGAAGGTGACAGTACCACAGGGGTCCTGTACCATCGCTGGGTTTACTCACTGCTGAGTTCCCAGCTAAGCGCGCTGTTGGGAGGCAGACCAGGGCGGAGCTGAGTCCTTGGGTACACCTCCCTCCCTGGCTTCTCCTCTCCCTCTGCTTCCTGGCTGTGATGATGTCATCAGATGTCCCTGCACCAGGCCCTTCCACCATGCTGTGTCTGCCTTGCAGTCAGCCAACTACAGACTAAAACTCTGAGGTAAGCTGAACCTCTCCTTTAAGTCGTGAGTATCGGGTATTCTGTCCCAGTGACAAGAATGACTAAGGCAGGGTTTGTGGGAGACGCCCTGGGAGGTATTGCCTGGCACTGAGCATCGTTCCTTCACCCAGAAGTTCCCTGGTCACGGAGCACGGTGGACTTGTGATCCTACCGAAGCAATTCCGATTTTCAGCTTCTGGTGTTGCACCTTGGGGACCTCCCAGCAGCCTGTTCTTCCACCACAGTCACCTTGTTCCTTTGGCCAGAAACCTGCAATACTTTTCTCTTTCTTAGGATCTGTGGTGGCCTATATAATGACCAATGAGAACATATGCCCATGACCTAATCTGAAGTGTCTGTGAAATATCACCTGTTTGGGAATGGGAGCTCTGCAGGTGGCCTCTGGATCCAAGGACTGGTGTCTTTAAGAGAAAGGAGCAGGGGATTCGGGACACACAGATGTAGTGACAAAGCCCATGAAGATAGAGACAGAGACTAGATTGATGGTGCCAAGAGCCACCCAGAGCCTCCAGGAGCTCAAGGGGCAGGGAGGGTGCTCCCCTGGAGCCCACACGGGGATTCTGTGCCCTGTGCTGAGGCAGGGGGAGGGGTTGGCAGTAGCAGTGAGAATGACTCTCCTGCTGCTCTGGGCTGTCCCACAGCTCCTGTGATCTCCTCCCAGTGCAGGCTGACATCCAAGGTCAGCAACAGCAGCTCCTCCTGGTACCCAGAGGTTGTGCTGACTGTCAGCCAGCCAGATGACAAATGGGGTACAGACTGCAGGGCTGTTGGCCCAGAGCAGCAGGCCACAGCTCGTGGGAAGCCACCCTTCAGGGAACGAGCCTGTGCTGCTCACTGAGGCTGGCTACCTTCCCAGGTCTGGCCTTGCTTGTCACCTACATCCTCCTCTGTGTGAGGCCAGAGCCACCAGGGCTCAGGCAGCAGGTCCATCCCGTGGAGGACTGCAGTGGAGCATCTTCCAGAACCACAGGGCCATGAGAGGCAGCAGGCTGCTCAGCCTCACAGGGGCTGTGATGAAGCCATGATGAGCAGCCTAGGTGAAACTGGGCTGCAGACAAAGTCTCTCCCAGGCCCTGCCTGCTTCTGCCCTGAGCTGAGCGTTTCCTCCCCTCCTCCCTCCTTGGGGAGCAGCTCCTCAGCCTCCAGCAACCCCCTGGCTTCCCTTGTAGTGACTGAACACACACGGAAACCACCAGAGCCTGACCCTCCCAACTCCTCTCCAGTGTCTGGAGTGGATGAACTAACAGTCAATCTATGACCCAGTTGCGCTGAGTCAGCGTGGTGCTGGGTGTGGAGCGCCCACCTGAGAACCATCGCCAGCAGCATAAGAGAACTGGAGGGAGGATGGTGCTGTTGGTTCTCCTGGAGAAGCTTGTCATGCTGGTTTTCCTGATAGGACTCAGCTGCTCTCGGTGTCGGAGGAGCTCGGGACCTCACTGCTGCTGAGGAGGCTGCTGTTTCTCTTCCAAGGAGCTCTGGTCCTTGCCTTGAGCATCGCTTCCTGGCTCAGAGCAGATCCCTCAGCCTGCTGCATAGACCCTTCACCCCACTGGTGCAGATTTTCTATTTTCCACCACTGCGCTTTGGGCCTTGATACAGATTTGCATGAGACGTTGTGGGCTCCAGGCCTCCAGCTGAACTCATGTAACACACTGGTGTGGGATCGGTGCCCTCGGCTGGATTCTTCGGGTCCCAAGTGTGTAGATGGAGCTCTTGTACTTTTATGCATTTGACTTTTTGACTGCATATTATAAAATAATTCTATAACTTATGTGTCCTGTATTAAATCTATTTCCTTGCAAAACCCCGACTACAACAGTGACGGTCCCTGACTGGGAGATACCCTATCAAGGCAACCAGTCCTCAGCGGAGTCAGCACCTTGGCCAGCTCCGAGGGCGGCTGTGGCTGCCTCTTCCTTCATCTAATTTGGACTCCAGGATTGGTGGTAAACTGGCTGACCAGACATAGCAGCTCTCCCAGAGAGACCCTTCAGAAGCTGCCTCAGAGAGAGACAAGCAGGCAGGCAGGCAAACAGACAGACAGACAGGCAGACAGACAGGCAGGCAGACAGACAGGCAGGCAGGCAGGCAGACAGACAGGCAGACAGGCAGGCAGGCAGAGAGAGGCTTTCTTGGCAGAGATGGGGAGGAATGGCTCTCTGGAGCACCAGCCCTGTAATGCTTTGGAGAGGAACCGGCATGTGGACCTCTCCAGTGCCGTCTGCACTTGAGCTGGGTCCTCAGGAGGTGGGCTTCCCTGGGAATCATGCCCAGCTCCCACTGTCCCTGAGGTTGGCAAATCAGTCTGGGCACCAACTCCTGCAGCAGTGGCATCATGTGCCACTGGTGAGAGCAGGGCCCAGCTTCCAGGCATGGGGTGAGCCCACCGGCTGCCTCCTTCTCCATGAGCATGCATGGGGCATGGCAAGGCTCACACCTTAGCTACAAGGGGCACCGGGCATCTCTGCTTTTTCACAGGACGTACTGTGGCCTCAGACAAGCGTGAGTATCTGATCGTAATAAGAAGCAGGACACACTGGACAGAGAAACAGCAAATTGGGCATGGTGGTGCACACCTGTGATCCGAGCAGTCTGGGAGGCTGAGGCAAGAGGATGGCAAGTTTAAGCCCAGTCTAGACAATTAATAAGTGTTGTGTAAGGGGTTGTGCAGAGAACAATTAGAATCAGGACATAGAATTTATAATATTATCTTATTATGGTCACCCAGAGTTAACACAAGAAAGTGCAGGAAATGTGTCCACAACACTAAAGACAGAATATTCAGCCAAGGGCCTGGATTCCTCAGCAATGTCCTGCATGAGTCCAGATGAAAATCTAGAACCCATGACAATGCCTCCCACGAGTCCAACTGGAGGTCTAGAGCCCACATGAAGGACTCAGGCCAGTGTATTTTAGATATCTGCACTGGGAAGGCCCAAAGGTCAGTGGCCCAAAGCCAGAAAGTCCATGCCAGCAGGGTGAAGGAGCTGTGCTGGTGGGATGAGAGTTCTACACTGGAGTCAAGATGTTACACTCACAACAAAGACAAGAGCTTTCCTGAAAGGCACCACAGCCATCCTCAGTGACATATAGCCCCTGAACTCCTCCAACGATAAGCACAGTCGGGTACATACCAGGAAGTCAGCGTGATGAGTTTGTCCTGGAGATTAAGTGGCACACGTCTTCCCTCCAGAGTGAGGAAGCGATGTTCGATGTAGGGACCAGAGCTTCTCCAGGAAAACCAACCGCTCAAACAGCAACACATAGGAGAACCCACAATGCCTCGCCATCTCAATGCCTCTCTTTTCCTCCACGTCTCTATTTATGCTGGCAACTTTCCTCAGGTAAAATATCTATGCTCAGCACCATGGTGATTTAATTCAGCTGGTGTTAAGTTGACCACCAGTTTCTGAGCCCTCACAGTAACTGTCTCAAGGTTTTCAGTTTTTAAAAAGGGACTGGAGATGTAGTTCAGTGCAAAGGCCCTGGGTTTGTTCCCCAGGACTAGGATAATAAAAATAAGGCCGAACTGTGAAGAAATCAAGCCAGAGCAGTTCCCCTACCCCAGGGCCAGGCTAGGCATAGAACAGCTGATGGAATAGAGTCCCTCCCCCCTCTCCTGCCCCTCTGCTGCCAACTTTAAAGCTGCCCATCCCGTCCCTGCCTTCCTTGTGGATAATAATAGCAGGATAATGGGACAGACTGGTAAGGGCCAGGGGACCCGAGATGACAATTCTCTGTCCGTCTCCCAGCAAGTCCACTCGGCCACACCACAGGAGTGTGTGAGAGAGAATTTCCTCTTGCAGAGCCACCCTATTTTATTTCAAAAAATCACCTTGACTCTTTGAGATACCACCAATCTTGACGAACATCGTGTGCTTAGAAGATGAAGCAGGTACATTGCTTAAAGGAGCATTTGCACAGCACACTCCAGAGGTCACCTACAAGCACCGGCCCGAGGGAGTCAACCCAGCTTGTTCACTATCACATGCTTTTCTGCCAAGTTCTCTCTTCCTGAGATGTAAAACTACTTGCTCAGAGTTCTGCTATTTGAGCACTAACAACTTAATAATTGATCATTAAATAAATTCAATGTAGAATAGGAGTCAGAACTAATCACGAAATTAACACACAAATAAAAGTGAGCGACATGGCCTGGGCAGAGCAGCATGGCACTGTGGAAGGCTGAGGGGGCAGAATTGTTAAGTTCACAAGCTAACAGCCTAGCAAGACCCTCCCTGTCTAAAAAGTTTTTAAAATAAATATTGGAACGGCTGGAATGTAACTCAGTGTGACACCCCATGGCTGGAAAAAAGGAGAAGGAGGAGGAGAGGAAGAGGAGGAAAAAGAGCTAGCATCTCTGTGGAAAAGACTTCCCAGTGATGAGCAGGTTAATGCTGCCAAGACCAGGAAAGTCAGTGACCTACGAGTCATCCCTGAGGATCCGAAAGTGCCTGGCAGAGAGCAGGGGCAGGGAAAGGGAGCTCCTGGGAGGACAGGAAGCCTGCACAGCAGCCGGGTCCTCCTCCCACAGAGGACGGTTCACGGGGCTCGGACTCTGGGCTTCAGCGATGGAGCTTCGGTGGAGCCTGGCTTCCTGCTCCCAGAAAGACAGAAACCACCACAACAGCTTCCTTTAAGTTTTCACAGGATTAGGAGCCGCGTCCACCTCCGAGGAAGTCTTCTGAGATGGCTCATGTTTATACAGCTCAACTCGTGATACGTACATCTTGGAAGTAGCTTATATATCCATCCGCAAATAAATGGATACTGAAAATGTGCTGCTTATATATCATGGGGCACCCTGACATAAACAGAGACCGTGTGTAATCTGGAGGTACATGAACGCATCTTGAGTCGGTAATGTCAAGTGAAATAAATCTTGACACAGGAGTTTGAACATAACCTGGTTGGTTTTACATAAGAAACCTAAAGTATGAAGAGCACAGGAGAGATAACAGGAAGCAGAGACACAGCTTTCTCAAAGGAAGGGAGTCAAGAGATGGCGTGGGGAGGGAGGAAAAGAGGTGAATACTGAATTACGATGTGTTACACACACGAGAGACTTCACACAAGGAACGTAAGCATTATGCACTGTAAACATGTACTGATAGAGAAAATGATCTGAAAAAGAGTAAAAATCCTGCAGTATGCACTTGACGGTCAATTAGGATATAGCGATTGAATTTGGGTTCTCCAATGCCTGACAGATTCCTGAGGCACACTTCTAGGTGTGTCTGGGGAGTCACAGAGGTGTAACTTGGGGCACTAGGCCTGGTCCCTCACCCTCTCCGCTCTGGCTCTGATCCCTGTTCTGCTTCCAGGCACCATGAGGGGAGCAGCTTTGCACCCCCATCCTTCTGCCATGATGATCCTGCCGGAGCATCCACCATGGACTAAACATTCTGCAACCCTGAGCCGAATTAAATCTCTCTTCCTCTAGGGTGCGAGTGCTGGGTACTGTGTCCCAGCAATGGGAGGGCTGAGGTGTGCACTGCACAAAGGAAACTGCTAGGACGTTCAGCAAAGTCATTGAAGTTTCAGGGTATAAAATCAGACTCACTTTTATACACTAATAACAGGATTCTGACAGTGAACATTTTTCCAGAGAAGATATACAGATGGAGAGGAGGTGCACGAAAAAAACAGCCAACGTCACTATCACAGGAAAGTGCAAATCAAATATGCATTGTCATTTCATACCTGTGAGCACGGATGTGAGAATCACAAGCCATAGTAAGTCCTGGTGAGGACATGGAGAAATTTGAGCTCTTCGGCACAGTATGGAGAATGTAAAGTGGGAAGCAGAATGAAGGATCCTTCAAAATTAAAAATCCCAAAACCGGGTATTTTCCCAAAAGAACTGTAATCAGGATCTCAAAGAGATATTTGCATTTCTACATTTGCTGCAAAACTATGAACAATAGCCATGATGTGACAATAACCTAAATACCCATCCATGGATATTCTGATTTTTAAGAGTAAAACACATGTGTGCAACACACACACACATACATACATAATTTCAGCAATAACACAATTTCAGCCTTAAAAAAAACTTTAACACATTCTGCTAATAGAAATAAGCCAGTTATAGGGAGACAAATGCTTTACGATTGCATAAGGTATCTAAAATAGACACACAGATGCTGAGACAGGATTGGTCCCAGCCTATGATTGGGAGGTGGCAGAACCAAAGAGTTGCTATTTCACAAGTATAAACTTATGGTTATGCAAGATGATTAAGTTCTGGAAGTCTGCTGTATAATGTGTCTATAGTTAAGAAAGTCTCTTTGTATTTTTAAAAATTTGTGGAGAGTAGATCTCATGTTATGGGCTCTTGTCACAATTAACAAAAACTATATAAAAAGGATAGTGTAACGTAGGAAGTCTTTGGGACATTCTTATGTAACGTTGTGACTTTTTTATGTAACATGTTTTGAAAGTGGTTGCAGCTCATTTCTTCTCGAGGCAGTATGCAGTACTGTGTGAGCAGACTCAAATTGATACAGGCATTTACAATGTTTCCAGGCTGTGCCATTGGGAACAGTGCTGTTAGAAGTGCTCTAACTCATAACTTCTTCCATGAAGCTGCAAACATTTCTTTTAGATACAATGCAAGAAAGCAGCTACCTGGTTATAAAGTGTGCTAATGTTCAGATTTTCAAGATTCATTTTGAAAGCGATTTTACCAACAAATGCTTGAACAGCAGTCTATAAAATAAGCAGTGTTATTCATAAGCTTTCAGTCTATTCATGGACTTTTCCTCCAATATTTGGTACTATCAGACTTCTTGGTTTTGCCGATCAAATGTAAGTACTTAGTGAGGTGTCACTGCGTGGATGACATGCCCCGATTAATAAGATTTACCATAGCCTCATAGTGCACTGATTCACAGATTTCTTCTTTTGGGGCACTTCTTTGCCTGTGTATGTATCTTCCCCAATATTAAAAACCCAATTGTGTTTTTTTTTTACTTGTAGAAGCTTGATTCCCTTATAGTCTATGTTGGTAACACATGCAGAAAATGTGTTCTTTGCTCTAATTTGCCAAATACATCAGCATTTATTCTGTGTCATTTTAAGGAAGACTTTTCTTATCCTAGGATTGGAAAAATGATCATCTATAATTCCTTCTAATTTTTTTTTTTGTTTTTTGAGTTTCTGCTTTCAGTCAAAATAACTAATTGTGCATGTTTTGAAATAGGGATCCAAATCTTCTCCTTCCTACATGGGCAATGGGAAATGAGCCCTCCAGGCCCCTTTGCTGTTTGCTCCCCTCAGCTGCAGACCTCCCATCCCCACCGCGCCCAACATGATGCGGTGCTGCATCTCAGGCTCTGAACCCAGGTTCTCTATTTTGTTCCGCTGGCCAAGCTGTCCTCCAGCTCCACGCTCTCCTCACTACTCAGCTTTATAACAAGACAGCACTGTGGGAGGTAAGTGCCCTGTTCCTCCCTCCTCCTCCAAACTTTTGTGTTTATTCTTAGACCTTTGATTTTGTTCTTGTACATGTTAGGGTCAAGGAGTCCAGTTCATGGAATCCCTGTTGTGATTTTGACTGACAGTGCATTTGATCTTGAGATGTTTGGGTAGAATTTCTATCTTTCTAGGCCAGGTGCGGTGGCGCACACCTATAATCCCAGCACTCCAAGGCTGAGGCAGGAGAAACATTGTGAGTTTGAGGCCAGCCTGGGCTACACAGTGAGTCCTAATCCACTCTAAACAAACAAACAGGGAGAGAAGAGAAGAGCCAGAGAAGGTGACAGGGAGATCCACCCTCTGAAGGCACCTCGAAGGGCCTTCCTCCAACCAGCAGTACCCACCTCCCCACAGCACTCATACATCAGGGCAGCACCCACAATCCGATCCTCCAAGAGCCCCACCTCTACACACAGGAGAAGCTGGGGGACAGTCTCCATCTAAACCACAACAGCCACACACAGGGGCCATTGTGACACTGCTGGAGCACAGATGGACCCTAAGGACATTACGCCAAGCGAACAAAAAAAGCCACTCACAGAAAGCCACACTGTAAGTTCTCACTCTGAGACACCTGGGAGAAGCAAACTGATAGAGACAGAAAACAGAACGGAAATGTCCAGGGCTGGGCGAGGGGAGGAAGGTGAAGTTTTGCTTCATAGGCCTGGAGTTCCGGGTCACCACGAGGACAACTTCTGCGGCAACAGTAATGGTGTTGAACAGCACCGTGAATGTACTGGTGCCCCGGAAGTGAAGCAGAATGTAAATGAGTAGGATGGTGAGGTTTGTGTTATGCATATTGGACTGCAAAACAAAATCAGCAAACCCAAACAAATACATTGGCTCACATTTTCCCAGAGTCCGGGCTCAGGATCACCAGGCTGACATCAAGGGTCAGAAAGCTGGTCCTGTCCGCAAGCTCACTTGGACGTGGCACATCTCACAGCGTCTCCAGGTCACTGGCAGGACTTAGAGGGACAAGGCCCCTGGAGGACCTCTCCTCACAGCTCCCCGGAAGCTCCCCTTGCCCAATCTCTTACTCCAGGGAGGGCTGAGTCCATTGTAGGCAGTCATCGGGTGAGGTCATGCCCACTGGGAGACAGCTCATTACGTGCCAGCCTAACACAGGCACTATATCCCACCACATTCCTGGCTCTGCCTAGGGGTGGGAATCTTTGCAGCCACCTCAGAATTTTGCCCACTCCTTTGCATGGAGGAAAAAATTTCACGGACTTTGATTTAGCTGAAGTAACAAGGGAATGATCAGTAGAGCTGAGCATCTGCATTTGGCTTATCAGGACCCTTGGGAAAGATGTTACTTTAAGATGTTGCAGGAATACAAAGGAGTGTATTGTGGTGGGCCCAGCCTGCTTTTGAGACCTAGGGCCCCTCACTGGTAAGATGGCAGCTGGGGGCCGGCTCGAGGCCCACCTGGCCTCTGGGAAGGGTCCCTGGTGGGTTCCAATTAGGCTGTGCTTGCCAGCACCAAGGTCTCACCCCAGCTGCTGCCTGAACTTGAAAGGCAGAAAACTGGGTCAGGCAATGATCCCCAGCATCCGGAACAGCTCCTGCTAATCAGTCTGTGTCCTCTGGATGCCACGGTGCTTTGCTGAGGGCCACCTGGGGACCCGTATGCTCAGCCCCCACATGGTGGATTCTCCAGGGAGGGCCCAGGGCAGACTACTGGGCTTTCTCAAAGCCAAGGGGGTTGAGGAACCACTGGGCTGGATAATGATTTGGGGAACAAATTAGAACACAAGTTAGTTTCATTGAAGGAGTGTTTAGCTTACTAGAGCAAGAAGAGATGCCTGCAGGGAACAGGAAGGCATTTGGGAAAGAGCCTCAGCTCAGCTCTGGGGAGATGCACGTTCGGGATGTGGATTCATCCGATGTGCAGGTATTGATCAATCAATGGCTCCCAAGTGCTGGGTGCCGGAGCTGTCCCAGGTGCTCTCCAGGGGACCTGAACCCTGTATCCAGAAACCACAGCTGGAAATGTGCAGCAGAGGCCACTGCTGCAGAGACCGGACGCTCCAACTGGAGCACAACAGACTTCCTCATCACCAGCCTGCACTGTTTTAGACGAGAAAAGCACGTCGCGGGTGTGGCAAGAGGAAGTGCATTCCGGTCTCCACTGCTCCCGGGACTGCATGAATGAAATGATGGAATGTTGTGTGTGCACATGCACGTGTGTGTGTGCGTGTGCACATGTGGCCCATGTGCATGGGTGTTTAATAAGATTAGGCCTCCTGGTTCCTCACTGGAGCTGGGTGGCAGCTGCATGAGAGTGTCCACTGTGCCATTCTCTCCACGTTTGCTGTCTGGAATTTTCCATCATAGGAAATGTGAACAGAATAAATTTTTATTAAGCTGGTGACTCAAGAGACAAAATAATAACATCAATTAAAACCATGAAGGTAAATTAAGAAGACACTGGAGGTGCAAAGAGCAGCTGAGGACGGGAGCAGCGGAGCAAGGCTCTCAGCAGCGGGGCGTGTGGACAGCGTGGCAAGGACGTGACATCAGGCCCATCAGGACGCAGCCTGCCCACAAGCCCAGACTGACTGGCCCCGTCCCACTCCGTTCCCAAACCCACTGGCTCCCGGCGGAGACTTCTGCTGCTGTGTGTGCCCCTCACACCGGCTGCTCCCGGGAGTGGCACCAGGGCCCCGGGTCTGCTCCCAGTGCTGGGGACAGTGGGTACCTACAGCCCTGGAACGACCCCACGCAGTCCTCCCTGCCTCTCCCACTAAGTCTTGCCAGGCTTTGTGGGGAAACGTTTCTAACTTAGGGACCCGAGTGGTGGAGGGTGGGGACTTCTGGAGAGGACAGAAAAAGCCACAGACAGCAGAGGCAGGCAGGCCTGGGACAGGCGGCCGAGCGTCTGAAGAGCCCCAGACAGGAGAAAATCGGATGTGCCCTGTTCTTTGGTGGAGAGCGGCCCTCCAGAGCACTGTGTGTGGGAGGGGGCCTGCCCCTGCCCTTCTGGGGCAGCATCCACCGTGTAGCCCAGCATACCCTGAGATTCTCTCCATAGCCCAACCTGGCCCCGAATTCACAATATTTAGCCTCAGCCTCCCAGGCACTGGGATCACAGATGTGCACCACCACACCGACTGCATAATTCCTACTGCTGCCGTGTTTAGTGGTCTGTTTCTCCTCCCTGACTGTGGTGACGGCCCACTGAAGTGGTATTTACGGATCAGTGCTGATGTTCCTGACCTGGTTCCCGTGAGTGCAGGCAGAAGTGCATCTGTTGGTGAAAACTGAACACCTGGGCCCCGGCCTGCACGCAACTCTGCAGCATCCCTGGTCAGGTTCTTCCCGTCTGCAGGCTGGGGGGAGCACAGGTATGGAGGGCTCCAGGCCGAGCAGAGAGTGGAGGCAGGGAGGCCCTGCTGATCTCACTTCCAACCCAGAGACACCAGAGCACGGGCCAGCACACTGCCGAGGGCCACGCCTGCTGTCTTGGCCAGAGCCAGCTTCAACTCAGCTGTAGCTGTCATTTGTCCAGTAAAAAGGATGAGCTCATGTGCTTCCTGGCCTTTTGGCCAAGATCAAGTGTGGAAAGACACCTGGGAAGTTGCAGTGTTATCTCATCCACACGCAGCTGTGTTCCGCATCTCTTTCCCGAGGGTTGTGCCAACGTCCTCTTCTAAGATGCTCATTAAACCAACCGCACCGTCCCGTCACTCTACCCAGTCAACCCGCTCTACCCATGAGTCTTCAGTGTATCCTTTACCTATGTTCATTAAATGCCTATTTCATGAATTGTGTTTTAGAAATGTTAAATTACACTGGAGCCCAATGGTGTCATGTGTCTTGCTTTGTTTCCTGTTGCTTTATCAAAATTCCAGAGCCTGGATAGTTTTATAAAGAGGTTTATGTAGCTCACAAGCTTGGAGGCAGGAGTTCAAAATCAGGTGGCCCCTGCAGTTCGGCCTTCAGTGAGGCCATGCAGGCCACATTCCAGCATGGCGGACAGCATCATGGCGGGAACACAGACAGCTTCATGGCAGAAGAGCCCTGGAGGAGAGACCACATAGCAAGATAGGAAACCAGAGAGATGCTTGGGCCACAGGCATCCTTCTTACAACAATGATCCCTGTGGAAACTAAGGGGTCCCAGTGCACAGACTAATCCCTTTCAAGAGCAGTGAGCTGGCTGTCTTCTCCGAGGTCCCGCCTTTTAAAGGGCAGACACCTCAACACTCTCACACTGAACCTGGCTCTGGGGAACACACTCGAACCATCTCCAAAGTATGGAGGATAGGTACATTTACCTAGTTACAGATGCACTTAAAATCAAACCACATTCCAAAGAAAGCATATTCAATCAAGTCCCCACATTATGGTGCATTGGTAGGCTGGTATCTGCCTTGTCCTCAAATATCAATATTATTTTCTTAAAGAAAGAAAAGGGTCCTCAGGACACGAGCAAATGGCAGCAGATGGAGCCTTGGAGCTTGCATCCTGACTGGAAGGCTGCTTAGCGATCTGAGAGCCACATTCTGATGTCACCACCAGGCTGAACAGAGAAATATTTCACTTGCTGCTAGCTGAGAAAACATTCTCATGTGCCATTTCCATATCTGCAAAACCCAAAGAGAGAGAGCTATTCTGAGGAGCAAAGGCTCTCTGAGACAAGCTATCCTGGGAAAGGGAGCACCCACAGGTGGGTCCCCAGCTGCAGAGTTCCAGGTTCAGAGTGGACAGGGGAGCTCTAACACCCAGCCTTGGGGAGAGTTTGCTTCAACATTTCCAGAACTACAGTTGCATTGTTCCTCAAAACTTTAGCAAAGCTAGCAGTGGTGGCATATCCCTCTGTAAATCCAGGGACCTGGGAGGCTGAGGCAGGAGAATTACAAATTCAAGCCCAACATAGGCAATTTAGCAAAGCAGTGTCTCAAAATTGAAAAAAAAAAAGCCATAGGTCAATGCAAATATCCTGGGATTAATCCCAAATACAAAAGCGAGAGAGAGAGAGAGAGAGAGAGAGAGAGAGAGAGAGAGAGAGAGAGAGAAACAGGGAGGAAGGAATAAAGAAAGGGAGGGAAGGAGAGAAGGGAAGGAACAAAATTACACTTCAGAATAAAAGCCCAACAGTTTCCCAAGATTCCCCCGTTTTCCCATGAATCTCAGCCATCAGCAGTCTGAAGGAAGTCTCTTCCCCAGTCTCACCCAGGCCACGCCTTCTCTTTCCATCCCAGCGTTCCAGGGCCAGGCACCCCACGACGTGACCTTTTCTTCTTAGCCACTTCCCCCCTCAAGCATATTTGTATGACTCATAGCAACAAAAAAAGAAATAACATTTCCCCCAGCACCTTGCCTTTCCTGTGCAGAATGGAAAAACGAATCATCAATAAATAGCAGGTGTCTTGAACCCCAAAGGAAAACGAATGCTCACGGGTGGACAGCACATGCAGTCAGGTACTGCTCAGTAGTGCCTCAGTTCATGAACTTAATTCTTTCTATGATTCTAGTTGCAAACTGAATTGGATGGGGATCGAATCAAATTTAATGGTGAGGTTCAATGTTGACCTCATGGAGAAATTTGATTTGGTTCTTGTTGTAGTCTGGGGTTGTACACAGAGAACAATTCAGATTAGGACATGGAGTTTATAATATTTTTATAATGGTCACCGGAAGTTAACACAGGAGAATGCAGGAAATCTATCCGCAACACCAACGACATAGATTATTTAGTCAAGAGTCTAAACCCCATGGCAATGTCCCAAATGAGTCCAGATAAAAACCCAGAGCTCAGAACAATGCCTCCACGAGTCCAACTGGAAGTCCAGAGCCCACAAAAAGGACTCACGCCAGTCTCTTTTACAGATCCGTGCCGGGAAGACCCAAGGGTCAACGGTGGAAGCCAGAAAGTCTATGCCAGCAGGATGAAGGAGCTGTGCTGGTGGGATGAGGGTTCTACGCTGGAGCTGAGAAGTCACACTCACAACAAAGAGCAGGGCTAGCCTGAAAGGCACCACTGTTGTCCTCAGTGACACGGAGGCCCCGAGCTCCTCCGACGACAAGCACAGTCGGGTACGTGCCAGGAAGCTGCGTGATGAGTTCATCCTGGAGACCAGGCAGCACATGCCTTCCCCTCCAGAGCCAGGAAGCAATGCTCGATCTGAAGACCAAAGCTTCTCCAGGAGAAGCAACAGCTCAGACAGCAACTCATAGGAGAACCAACAATGCCTCCTTAACGCCTCAATCCCTCTCCACACCTCTCTTCTTCTCACCTATTTATCCTGGCAACCCTTCTCAGGTGGAGCATCTTCTCTCAATGCATGCTGATGTAATCAAGCTGGCGTTAAGTTGACCACTAGTTATCAAACCATAACAGTTCTCATCTGATTCAGTTTGCAACCAGAATTGTGGCAAGAGTTAAGTTCCTGAACTGGGGCATCACTTACATCCTACTTGTAAGGGTTATAAATACCTACGATGCTGGGTTATGTGCTTGCTGTACTTTTCTTCTTCAGAGTGTTTTCCTTTACTCATTCTTTAAAAGAAGTTGACTGTTGTCTTCGTCACTTTCTTGTCACTTGTGGGGACATATTTCCCTGCACTCACAACTTAATGGAGGAGAGATTCATTTTGGTTCATGGTTTTTAGAGGATTCAGTCCATATCTGGAGACTCCAGGGCAGGAAGGGCATGGTGGAGGGCCTGAGCCAAGGAGAGCTGCTGAATGATAGTGGCCAGGAAGCAGAGAAGAGGAAGCCAAGGAGGGAACTGCCCCTTCCGGGTCCCACCCCAAGTGACCACCTCCGCCCAACCCTCACCTCTGAGCAGCGCGCAGAGCTCTGAACTCATTAGTGATCCGATGCACAGAAGCACACAGCGCCCCCTACAGTCCAATCACCTTCCTAAAGCCCCACTCCCGAGTGCAGGAGAGTTTGGGGGGGTCACTCTAGATCTGAACACTGACCACTGCAGGACGGTGTATGGTGTTAGCCACAGCTGCCCTACAAGCCCACATGCACTGCCTCTCTTCACTGCCCTCCTTTATCTTGTGCTTGAAATCCTGTTTCGTGGTTCATCTCGGCCACAAAAGGTGGAAACTGCGGTTTCCAGAAAGGGCCACATGCAGTGAATGACCTGGGATGACGTTAAAGTCATTAAGGACCATGACAGTGGCGGGGGTGATTACTGAGCACCGGTCAGGCCTCCCCACTTGACCACCGCTGCCGTCTTCCCAGACAACAACCCAGCAATGGAGGCTGTCGGAGGATGCCCTGTGAGGTCTATGAAACCAAAGACAATTCCAGAAGGTGCTGACTCAGTATGGAGAAATACCCAAAGACTGGATCAGAGACAAGACACAGACACGGGTCTCTCTCCCCTCCGCCACCATGCGGCCACAGCAGGAAGACTGCAGAGCTGAAACAAAGGTCTAGGTCATGATGCTGCATTTACAGCTTGCTCTGGGAGGCTTACACAATTCCAGAAACACTGCTCCTTATGTGTTGTGGAAATGAGTGGGGTGCTTTTGAGGCCCATGTGAGGAACGGCTAGGCAAACTGACCGTGGAGGAAGATGCCTTTCCAGAGCAAATCTCCCGTATGGACAAAACCTCTATTCCAGAAACAGATGCTGGCTAAGACTCTTCTGTCCACAGCAGGCCAAGTCAGAGTCTGCTTTCCAGCTGAGTAACAGTTGTTTCAGTTATGAGGCCCAGAGGTCCCCCAAAGCCTCATGTGATCACAGGTAGGACCTGTGGAGGGTGACTGGACTATAGGGACACGGTAGCTGGCTGCTGTCAGGAGGTAGGGCCTGGCCGCAGGAGGCGGGTCGCTGTGAACATGACCTGGAAGTCTGTCTCCCTCACAGGCTCCTCTTTTACTCTTCCTCCTGTCCACCCAGCCACGACCAGCTCCCCTCTGCCAGGCCCCTCTGCCATGGCATCCCGCCTTGGAGCCAGCTGATTACAGATGAGACCTCTCTTCCTTTCAACTGTGGCAGCGAGGAAAGTGACAATGGTCTTGCTGAGGGGCAATGCAGACTACAAAGTGAAACCCTTGTGACCTGGTGCAGCGGGAACCCAGGCCCTCAAGCACGTCAGCAAGCATACACGCTAGGGTGTCACAGCAGCAATCAGAAGGTGCTGGTGACTGGGTTCCTTCAAGACGCCCTCCTGGACGGCTTTGGAAGGAGGCATTCCCTCCAGATTCCCGGTGTCGGGGTTTGTGGAGCACAGCATGGCCACCCAAAGACACACTGTCAGGACTCTACCCAGAGAGACAGAACGCCCAAAGAAAGCACCTGCTCCCAGGGCTGTGGGTGCCAGCTAGTGTGAAATCTGCAGAAGGCAACCGGGGACCAGAGAAAGTCCTGTCTCTGCAGGAGAAGCTGCGGGCGTGCATGTGGCATCTGCCCTGCCCAGGTAACACCCTTCCGGAAACCAGAGAAGTGTCTCTCGGCTGCCACCTCTAGGACGAGGGGCAGGGCTTGCTAACTGAGCTCTAAAACTCCATCTTGGCAGGTGACATTATTACCTCCCACGATTACCGGGGTTTACTGTTGCTCTATTTTCCTTTCATGACATCTTTCTAGCGTTAGCTCTGATTTATTTGGCACCACGTCCTGGGTATGAAGGCAGCTGCTTGTCATCTGTCATTCTAACGACTCCTTTGGGAAGTGCTGCCTGCTCTGCAGTGCAGGTTCTGCAAATGCATTCCTTCAGACACCTGCGGTGTGTGTCCCCTCACCTGTCCCTGCCACCTGGTAACAGCTGCACTCAGTGGAGGGGTCCATCCCAGACCTCCTGCCACTCGGGCTCCTGACACCCGGCTCTGAAGGGGCAGTGGAATGGAAGACCTGGAGAAGGAGAGGCCCTGGGCGCGTGAGCAAACCTGTTTCACAACCACCACTCTCATTCCCCAAGAAACCAGTCCTCGGTGCCTTGGAAGTTGTGGAGAACAGTGTATTGGTCAGTTTTTGTATCCCTGGACAAACTCCACTCACCAACAATTTAAAGGAAAAGAGGCTTCATTTTGTACAAGGTTCATTTGGGCTCACAGCTGTAGAGTTTTCGGTCCGTGGTCAACTGCCTCCAGTGCAGAACTGTCATGGCAGAAGGGCATGACGCTGCTTCATTCATGGTGGCCTGGAAGTGCAGAACAGGAAACAGTGCCGGAGAGAAAGGGCAAAGCGACCAGATCATCCCCAAGGTCACATCTCCATGACGCACCCAGACATACTGACAGGTGTGCTTCACTAATTTCTGAGGCAGCTCCCAAGTCACCGCAGTTAACTAACTGTCAAAGGACACACGGCAGCCAAACACAGCCGTCTTCAGGGCACAGAGAAAGTCTGTGGTCCACCATGCACGCACAACCTTTGACCAGAGCCAATTGTGATCAACCACGTGAGGTCTGTGGGCGCTGCCGATTCAAGGCTGTGACGGTGGCTCGGCCCCGATGGGGTGGCTGCAGCTGAAGCTGTGGGTCCTGACTGTTCTTCAGCAGCCTCTGTCCAGGTGAGTCCTGTCCAGCCACAGGAGCCAGCTCTGCTAGGCAGGCACCACCTCAGGCCAGAGCTCTGTGGGGACCACTGAACAGTTCTGATGCTGGTTCTGTCCAGGCGGCCCTGCCCAGGCCAGGCCCCAGGGCCAGGACACTGAGTGAAGCCCAGAAGGCATCAGAAACATATAGACATGGATTTCCTGACATCCCTCCAAAAAGCAAGAAGCCAGTTAGCAGCAGGGGACTGCAGCCAGCCTGGGAGTCAGTCAGCAGACAGGCAGCTTCAGAGAGTGTGCAGTGGGAGGGGTGGACGGCTGTCCTGGGCTGCCCCTTCCCATCTCAAGCGCGTTGTCCTATTTCCCCCACCCAAGCCCTCACCTTCATCTGAATGTGACGGAAGGTGTGGTCTACCCCAGCACTGGTGCAAAGGGTCCACCATGGTGCTGTCCTTTTGGCCCTGTGAGATGTTTTCCCCTTTGTCATAATTTTATTCAGTGTTCTATCATTTTTATCAGGAGCACATGGACACACACACACAAGGTGTCACCCTCCGGTTCCCGAGTACCAGATGCTGTCTCCTTCTGTAACGATGTCCACGTGTGTCCCCCAGAGATCTGGAGCCCAGAGGCCTGTGCTGCAGGCTGCCGCGCTGTACCCTGCCTCCTGCACTTCCTGGTCCGTGTGAGCGCACAGCTGCCGCACTCCGCTAGCCGGTGCACAGCGTTGCTCCACTCTGAGGATATCTGCTCATGGAGTTAATCAATTCCCTGTGAACAGGTGGTTTCAATCCCTTGCTCTTTCGGTTCCCCACTGACCAACCTTGCACACTTGCCCTCTGACACACGCCTGCATGTCAAGTGTTGTGTTGGTAAGGTCCTGGAAGTAAGATTCCTAAGTCAAAGGGCACGAGCATTTTTAACTGGACTATCTGCACCCCAGCAATCCAGGGGGAACAGTGTGACAGGGACAGAAATTAAAGGTTCAAACTTGCACTCGCTAAGGAGCGCATTTTCACGTTTACTGACTGATATTTCTATTCTTTGCTTATTTCTGTTGTTTTGATTTGGAGGTTCTCATTATTTATTTTTTAAAAATTTAGTCCTTTGATTTAACATGCTTTTCCATTTGTCTTGGCCTTGACTATTTTACAGGCATTTCCCATGCAGGACATTTTTATGTAGTTGAATTTATGAATCTCTTCTTTCATGTTTCTGAGTTTTGGCTCATATTTTTTAAATTATACCCAAAGATTGTAAAAGTCAGGAGACTTTAAACCAATACGCGTGTGAGCACACACACACACACACACACAAGTCCTGAACACCTGCACACAGAACGACTGTGTGGGAAGGGTGTCAGTAGGTGCTGTGCCCTGATTCAGAGCCAGACGAGACCCAGGGCCGTCACTGTGCCACGGAGGTCACAGCCAGGACCCAGAGGGAGCGCGGGCTCCAGGGCACCTATCTTTCTTCTCCCCGGAGAAAAATTGTGCATAGCCCTGCATCAGCTCCACGCCTCTCCAGGAGTGCAGGAGAAGAACAGAGGAGCAGCTCCCCCCTGACAACCTTCGAGTTTTGATTCTAGCAGGAAAGCACCATGGTGGACCCTTTGCACAGGTGCTGGGGTGGACCACACCTTCCAGCAGGTTCAGATGAAGTTTAATGGATGAGACAGTGCTGCAGCACTAGGTCTCTGGGCCTCGGCAGGAACTTAGAGATGCAATAAATGCCAGGGAGCAAAGTGGGAAACGCAGCTCCTGCCAGTCCCCTTCCCAGGGACAGAAAAGTGCATTCTGGGAAAGCTTCCCCTGCTGTGACCTCACCTGGGAGAGTGGCACCTACGAATCCCACAGCAGAGGACATGCGACACGCTGCCATGAACCCCTCCCTCGCCCCAAACACTTAGCCCACGGGTCTTGCTGCTCTGAAGCAGTTGGGGAAGTCCTCTGTCCTGAGGTTCCATGCTTGTACACTGTGACTCCTTTGACGTCCTGAATCACCTCAAAGTCTGTATTTTTCACCATCACGTTGACTTTGGACAAGAGCCAGAGTTCCACGGCGTCAGGTCTGCTGCCTAAGGTGGATGAGGACAGAGCGTCAAGTTTTACGAGCCGCCTTTCCATCCCACGGTACTCGGCAGCAACATTCACCGTATTCTCATCGACTTCATAGATAGAAAGAGGCCTCCAGAGCTTCCCAGGAAGACGGTGAGGAGGACAGGACAAGGGTCTGAAGCAAAGGGGCGCATTTTGAGGGGAATTAATGGCAGTGTCTTTTACTGCAATAAAACTTTCGAACATTCTCCGTCGACGTGAGATTAAGAGCCGACTAACATAAATGACTTCTTTATTCCTCCCACTGGCAGTGGTCTCACAGCCGAAGGCGCTGACTGGCCATGCAGGCCAGGTGGGGGATGGGGCCCCTACGCTCCTTCGTGGGTGCTGAGGGTTCACTATCATGAGCAGGCAGCTCGGTGGCGCCCAACCCACCAATCACCAGCTTTGGTTGTGGAGTAGAAAGTCGGATCTGCTGGTTTTCCCTCCTCGGTGGTGAGTGCTTGGCTCAGAGGCAAAGGGCTCCCAGTGTGCCTGGATGGGGTGCAGGGAGCCAGAGTGGGTGGAGTCAGGCCAGCAGGTGGGTGCGTTGGGCCGTGGGGAGGCCCGGGGAGTGGGGAGACCTGAGGCCACAGGCAGGAGTATTTGCAGGTTGGAGTGTCCTTACTGCCTCTCCTCTCACCAGCCTTCAGCTCACAGTAGTTTCTTCACTGGGTCCCAATAATCAGCACAACAAACCAGGTTTCCCCTTCAGCTGTCCCTGCAGGAATCTTTCTGTTTCTGGTATCAAGCACTGAACCTGGGGCCTTCCCACGGAGCTGACCTCTTTCTTCCCTAAGTTTCCCAGGCTCGCTCAAACTTGAGTCTGCCTTGGCTCAGCCTTGCAGAGTGCTGGGATTCCAGACCTGGGCTAAAGGCAGCTCCTGACGCCCATCCTGCAGTGGCCGATTTCCTCCTCGGTTGGATCAGGACTCCTTGCTGGCATCCCACAGGACTGTGTGGACGCGCATGCTGCCTCACATGGTCCTCTGGATGGTCCCGCCACATCTATGGAGAGGGAGGGCTGAGTGCACCCCTCAGGTCCCCTGTGAAATGCCGGGGTGGGGGGATACACGCAGTTCCGCCTTTCTCAAACCCCTCTACCTTCCTGCACCTGCTGCCGTGCCCCGGGGTAGTGCTGCCACTGTGCCTTGGATGCTGCACCCCTGACACAGAAGGGGAACCCTGATCCCCCACCCTGATGCAGTGTTACGGGGAGGGGATCAGCTCGTGAGGAGAGCAGGATGCTTCAGAAGGAACCCTGGCCTCCCCACTGCTGAAGTCACGGTCCCAACTCATCATCTGGGAAGCAGGAAGTGGCCCTGGAATTTGCCAGAATCTGCTGGCACCTCCACCTTAACTTCCAGCCTCGTCACTGTGAGAAACCACTGCTGCTTATCAGCTGTTTAGGGTGTCTGCCCCACCAACCCGAAAGGATGGAGACAGTCCCCCCCGGACACTTCTTCCCTGCAGGAAGAAACACTAGCCACTCGATGGAGGGACAGGAGAGTGCAGAGTAACTGCCACTTGCGGTTCCCTCGGGGCAGCAGACAGGCTGAGTCCACCTAGCCCAGGCAGTGGTGCTTCCACCGCAAAGGCCTTCTTTGTTGGAGGGAGCTGCGAACCCGTGCTCACCTGGGCATGTTTATTTCCTCTCCACCCTCTGAGGCATGGGTGCAAAAGTAGACTCAGGTGTTCACAAGCCTGTGGGTTTCCCGAAGTGCTCTTCCCAAGCAGCTGTCCATGCCTGTGTATCTCACTGTCATTCCAGAAGAGCAAGCTTTGCAGTTACTGGCCTGCCCTGCAGAGCACGCATCCCACTTCAGACCTGGTGCTCACTGGAGCTTGTGAACTGACACTCAAATCTTCTGTTGCACGTTATTTTCCCAGTTTTGAGGGATGCTATTGAATTTTCTCACTGTAACTGCAGATTGTCATTTTTCTTTCTGTAATATTATTCGATTTTTCTCGATATTCTGTTGCAAGCTGCTTCATACTTTTGATGGAATGTTCCTGTTTACAAATATAAAGAAAGGTTTCCCATTTCCCCAGTTGCCATCTAGCCATGAATCCACTTTATTTGATAAAAACACAGACACACTGAGTATCCTTATCATTTAAAATGGCACTCTCAGAGATTTATTCCGGCCTGCACACATGTGCGATATGTGAAATGAGGCTTCTGGCAGGAACAAAGGACTAGAAAACCAACCGTCTCCTCACAGGGCACGGGAATAGAGAGGAGGGGAGCGTCTGCTTCTCCACTAAGGGAGCAGAGGCTGAGATTCTGCCCGGAAGTGAGCTCCAACATTTCACAGAAACAGAGCTGAGGACCAAAACATTCCGTATGTCAACATCTGTGGCACTGGGGAAACCCACCTGTCCTCTCCTCTATCTGTACAGACTGTCCCTGGAAGGAAAGGCAGGAAATTGCTGGCTGCCCCTCTGGAGGGCGGAGGGGCAGGAGGCAGGTGTTTACTGATCTGAATCTCTCAAATATTGAGCTCAGAATGTTTAGCAATTCAAAACGTAATTAAAACACCGCCTCTGCACCTGCACCTTGCATGAGCACTTCAGCGTCCACCTCAGCTGTTTTGGGAGCCATCCTGCACCTTCTGTCCAGGGTTTCTGTGTTCACCCCTTCCCTGTCCTGCCTGGTCATTCTCTCCCCTCCAGCGGGCTGCAGGTTGTGCTTCCTGCTTCCTGCTTTTTGCCCACCACCAGCACATGGCGTGGTGGAGCCGTGTGGTGGGGCTGGGGCTCTGGCCGAATCCCTCAAGCCCCGCTCTGCAAGGCCAGTGGGTCCACTTGTTCATATTCATCTCCTGACCCACTGAGCAATCCCAGGTCCTGACCTGAGGTCCGGTACTAAAATCTCCCACTTGGCTTCAGCCCCCAGAGGTCAGCTGGTTCTGCCAGTCACCGCACATTCCTGGGGACAGGGTGGACGCGCAGGACGTCTCCCTCCTTAACACTCTGCCCTGTGCGCCCTCATTTTCCACTCCTGAAGTGACAAGCCAGGGTCTCTGTGGTGTCCTGCTACCACACGCAGCGGGGAGTGACTGTGAGCAAGTGGACACTTTGCACATGTGCCAGTCTGCGATGTGGTCAAAGTTGTGTGTGCCCGGCACACTTTTGCTAGGGAATCTGTGCCTCCTAAATTCACCTTCTTCCCAAGTCTGAAGGGAACGATGGGGTCACATGGTGAGTCTGTAACCCTTGTCCCATCAGTGGGTGACATTGCACCAGGGACACGGGACCTCCGAGGGACGAGACCACCTCCTAGCTGGACATCTTTCCTCCACGAAGTGCTCTTCGGGATCAGATTGGCCAAAATGCCGACTGAAATTAAAGAAAGCTCTCCTGAAAGGCACATGGTTAGGGACACTTCTTGCCTTTAAAGCTGCCTGGGACATTCTGGAAGCTCTGAGGATGGCCATAACCTCATGCACCCAGGACTGAGAACCCAGGCGGCCACTTCCTTGAGTCGCCGGGCAGGTTATCTGCTGCGAAGTCCCCAGCAAGTGACATGCCACCCAGTGGATGCACCATCTGGGGCCCTGACTGCTGAGGACCCCAGACCCCTCTCACTGAGCAGGAAAGAAAGGTGGGGCGTCAGGACACGGGAGCTCATGAGGAGCAGCACCCCACACTAACTGGGAAACAGCTGAGCATCTGACAGTACCGACGGCGAGCCCACTGAATGAAGCACTGCTTGACTGCAGGGACACACCCAAATGTGACCTGGAGCTCAATATGAATGACGCAGACGGAAGGCAGGAAGCCTGCGTTCCACAGCCAGCATGGAAACACAGGCTGTGGTCGAGCTACGAAGTGGGGCTAAAGCAGGTGATCCTTCAACAAAGCAGATGGTTTTGAGGTCACCTCCCTGTGGCAGCCCATTTTGATGGAGCAGCACAGGGGCAGACATGGAGCAATGACCTCAGTGCCCTGCTGCAGGGACACAGCACCACCTGGTGCAATACCACCGGACAAGGGACCCATCCACAGATGGCAGGCCCACGGCTCAGAAAGAAGGTGGCATCACACACAAGGGAGCCAAGTGCTGCGTCCCCGTGGGCCAATGTCTGCCAGACTTGGGGTGGGGTGGGGCAGACCGGAGGGGCTCCTGATGGTGCTGCGGCTGGGGAGGGTTCCAACAGACTCAGACGAGCCAACCCAAAGAGCTGAGCAGAGGCACGGTAGCCCGAGCCCTGAGGAACCCACTGGTGGCATTGAGGCCACCAAAACGGGCGCTGCCTCCCTGCCAGCACTCAGGCGGGGGCTGCAATGGAGCAGCCATTCAGGTTGTCGCAGCTGCTGAAGCCAGGTGACAGGGACACAGTGCCCCACCCTGCCCTACTTCTCAATTTCTATGTGGCAAACTGCGCCCCCCAAAGCCAGGACATGACCTGTCACAAAGCTCGGCCGTCTGAAATGGCCACACAGCCCCCAACAAGGGGGAGCTGCAGGCTCACAGCCTTGCCCCTCAGCCCTGGTCTGTCCCACTGTGCCAGGGCACCCATGGGTGCTATACTTGCTGGCAGTGGGACAAGCTAATCACATAGCGGCTGAATCTACCACTTCTTTGTCCTCAAAAATGTCTTCTTGAGAGACAAACAGGTAGCACGAGACATGGTATTATTAATAGCTCTTTATTTAAACAATCTCGGGATTTTCAACCCCTTTTAAAAATAAAAACTGCCAAGCAGCCACTGAAGAAAAGCAGAGAACCCCGACGGCCTCACAGCTGGCCAGGTGCTTCCTCTTCCTCAGAAGGTCTCCTGGCTTCCTGACCAAGGGGACAAAGGCACAGGATCCCAGCCACCCGCACCCCTCAGCCCCTCACTTCGAGCTCTAACAGCAGACTCTGCCTATGATATGAGCTTGTAAAACACTCGCCCTTGGGGCGAAGGGAGGCACAAGAGCAGGGCCCAGCAGCTGCTGCAGCTGCTCCTGAAGCACAGGACAACCGTGGGGACCGGCAGACAGCCACGCAGGCCCACTCCACACAGCAAGGAAAGCCAGCACCCGGGACCACGAGGACACTTCCTCCTCAGCTCCACAGAGCAGTACTGAGCAGTACCTGGTACTGAACCCAAGTACCAAGCGCGGGTCATCCCAGAGTCTCAGTCTTAACACACTCCCCGGCCTGCGGAGGCAATGACTTCCAGTCTGACACCAGGGCCCCAGCTCAGCGCACAGCATCCTCCCCGGGGGGCTCAGCCGGGACCTGCTCACAGCCTGGGGTGGTGCCTGGGCCGCTGGTGTCTTTGGCCTGGGGCTCCTCTGCCAGCTGCTCCTCTGCCCCGCCCTCTGGAGACCCGGGGCCGGCCGCGCCCTCAGTGGGAAGTGGGGCGCCCTCCTTCCTCTTCTCCACAAGCACCTCCAGTCCCATCATCCGGAGGTAGTGCAGCCGCTCATTCTTGGGCACGAAGGTCCGGATGGAGGCCTTTCCCCGCCACCCGCACAGCACCACCGGGCACTGCAGGGCCTCCGGGTTCCTGTGCACAAACGGTCTCAAGTAAACACCGAGGTCAGCCAGTCCCGTCCACCCACCCTCAGGCGTTCACATGTGGGTTTCACACACCAACACACCACACCAGTGCCGGGGCTACACTTCTCTCTGCATCTCCCTTGGTGTCACCTCGCAGACTGGGCGACTAACTACTGGGCCGTAGGAGGCAGAACCAGCCCTGTGGCCAGGACAGCACCGTCCCCCTCTCAGTGCCTCCCATGACATGGCCCACACCAAGCCGTGCCCTGACCCCAGTCCCACAACACTGTGCACCTCTAGTCACTGTGCCCCAAGCCCCTGCACACCCTCCCAGCCTTCACTTGAGGCTGGCCACCTGCGAGACACCTGACTTTACCCCAGTGTCCTCACATGCCTAGGGTGCCACAGCAGTCCCATGCCCCAGGGCTTCCCTCAAGGCTCCACAGGAATGAGGGAGCGCGCTGAACTGGGGCTCAGGTACTGCGTGGACAGGCGGGACCTGTCTGCCAGGACCTGACCCACACCGGCTGGGCCGTGGTGAGGAAAGCACTCGCCCTGGCGTGAGCTCTGCGGCCCCCCGTCCTGGCTATTCCGAGTTCAGTCAGAGCCCAGTAACCCTCCGTAACGTACGGAGAGCCTCTTTCCACAGGCACAGTCCTCGGGGGCTGCGCTGGCAGTTCTAGCAGTGTCTCTCCCGTATCTTCCCGACCCCCATAATCTACTTTTACTCCTGCTTTAGAGACAGGGTCTCGCTATGCAGTTCAAGCTGGCCTCGAACTCATTCTGTAGCCCAGGCTGGCCTCAAACTCGCAGCAATCCTCCTGCCTCAGCCCTGAGTGCTGAGATTACAGGCGTGCACCACCATGCCTCGCACGATCAATCTTTCAGAGAAGCAGTTAGAGGCCACCCACCATTCCCAAACCCCCTCGGCCAGGAGCACACACCAGGAGCATGAGCGGCCAGGCACGGGTGACTTACGTGGAATCCGGTTCGTACTTCAGCACAACGCTTCCCTTTGCTGGAAGAGAAACACACACATTTGCAAAGCCCTCTGGGCGGTCATCCCAGCTGCTAAGCACGATCACAGGCAGTGCTGTGTGGAGGCAGAAGACAGAGCACGAGACCCCGCACAGCCTGGCACATGGAGCTGACACTGGGACACAGAGGCCTGCACTAAGCCACTGGTGGCATGGTAGCGACACCAGCCTGCCAGGCCTCTCCCGAGCAGGGAGGCTGGGAAGTAAGGACTGGCTCCCTCTCAGACTCAAAATTCCATCAATGACAGCCTCAATTCCTAGAAACATGTTACCCTGCAACTGGCGAACCGTGGGACTGAGGGAAGACACTACCTCATCCGCAAGCAGACCTCTCCTCCCGTTGCACTCCCGCTCAGGAGGATGGAGACAGCAGCTCCTGTGGCACAGCACCCTGTCTGCCACAGGCCTGCAGTTCACAGCCGAGCCAGGCCATCAGGCAACCATAGGCCCCACTGTGCCCATTCCATCAAATGCAACCTAGCGCTCTGAAGGATCAGTGACCCGGACACAGCAGCCGGGCTCACTGGCTCAGGAGCAGGCTCAAAGGCTGTGCAGACTCCAGTGGGCTGCTCAGTGGCACCAGCGCTTTGCCAGGGCCAGAGCAACCCTAGAGGCACCTTTGACACCTAGTGTGTGGAAAGGTCAATCACAGAGTGGGCATCCAAGGCCCCCGCGGGTACCCGGATGCCAAGTGCTTTATGTATAGCAGCACAGGGTCCACCCCAGAATTCCGCAGCTTCCCAGCACTCCAGGGCATCTCTAAACCCCTCCGAGTCCTACAGGACAGGACTGGAAAACACGCCAGTGCCAGAAACACTGCAGTCCTCATCCACAGAGAAGAACAAAGCACTGCAGCCCCGATGCTCACCCATGTCCTTGGCTTGGCTGTACGTCTCCACGCTGAGTTTTCTAAAAAATGGGTTCTCCTGGGTCAATAGAATCTTAACGTCTTCCATGGACACGGTAATAATTCGTGAATTAATAAATGGATATAACGTATATATCCCCTGTGGGAATAAAGACACCACCAGCTGCCACACAGGAGCGACATCTCCTCCCCTCGCAGGGCTTTCCAGCTTTGGGACAGCCCTCGCCTGGGCACTCTGTCAGGGCAGGAGCTCAAGGACCCTGCTCAGCCCAGTGGCAGCAAGGGGGCACTGGCACTCACTCCCAGGATGGTGGCTGGCGCTGCCCAAGCCTGTACCTATAATTACCTCCTGTGCCAACCGGAAAGCACAATCAAAGTCTTCACCACTGCTGTTTCGACACCAGACTTTTATCCCTGTGTTAATAACCTGTAAGAAAAACCGCCCAGAGAACACACAATTCAGGCCGGTGAGGGTCATCTCCGTGCAGGCAGCAAGGCTGCAGGAGCAGCTTCGAAGGCGCAGTGGGGGCCGAGGCCTCATCACAGCAGGGGCTCCGAGGGCACCCGAGCATGCAGCTCACACAAGGAAGCACCAGAGCGGACAGGAAGCCTGGGACCCTGGGTGCAAGGCTAGGTCAGCGCTCGATCCACCAGCCACCGAGGCACAGAGCTGCCCTCTGAGACAGCAGTGTGACCAAGCCCAATCCATGCCTCGGTGGCCCCAGAGTGCTCGGCAACCTGCTATGTGACAGACGAGAACAGGGGACAGGCACCAGAGGCCTGAGGGCTGAGGGCCAAGGGCAAGGGGCGGGGCCCAAAAGCAGGAAGGGCTGCAGGAACCCAGTGCATTGGGTCCTGGGGGCGTCACCCCATCCCCACCCAAGTCCTGCATGCACCCACAGACCGCAGCCTGGCACCAGGGCGCACACCTTCATCCTCTCGCTGTTGTTCAGCAGCACGTTCCGCAGCTCCTTGGACACCATGTAGAGCTGCCTCTTCTTGCCCTCCGTGGTCCGGGTCAGCAGATTCATCCTTGGGAACGAGGGGCCCAGCGCGTAGAACTTCCTGGGGACGGGGCGTTGCTGTGACACGTTCCCTCAGAGCTCGGCTGCTGCTCTGCACTCTGCATTCCTGAGCCGCCGCAGGCTCTGTGAGGACCCCCACCTGCCAGCTCCTCTACCTTCACCCCGCCTCCAGGCAGCATGCACGGGGCGCAACCAGGTCAAGGCCTCTGCTAACCCCGGCAGCTCCCTTCCCTCAACTCCTCTCCGACAAGGACCTGAGGCACCACTTATGAACGCACCCACACAGGGCCAGTTACGCAGCAGGCAGGAGTGACCACGCTCAGCATGGACACTGGCGTTTTGTTTTGAGGAGGAAGACACCTGAGGCTGCCACCCTGAGCTGCTCCCTCTCCCCCTACCCTGTCCCTGGGGGAGCACAGGGCACCTCAGCCATCGCCTCCCAGCTTACCTGGGCAGCTATGAGCAGGGACATGACACTTTCTCCCCTCCCATCTCTACCTCCGCGCCTCCTGGTCCCGTGAAGGCTGAGCACGCAACTCTGAAGCCTCCCCGGCCGGACACAGGGTTCAAAGGTGGGGAACCCGTGCACGGCTGAACTCTAAAGGATGGCTCGGCGGGACGGTGCTTACTCAATGGGCGGGAAGAGCGGGTCGTCTTCGGGGATAAACACAAATGGGTCTTCCTTAAACCCGAACAACTTCATCTTCTTTGATGGAGGAGGACTAGGGGGATGGGACAGCAGGAAGGGTGTGGCTGACAGGGTAGTAAAGCACCCACCCCTCCAGAGCAGGGCCCTCACCATGCGGCTCTCCATGGTCCCCGCCGGGTCAGCTCTTCCCTTGGTCTGGCGAGGTGCCCGCCTGCCCGCAGCTGGCCCTCTTCTCCTTACCCGCACACACCGTCCTTCTTGTCATCACTGTTCTCTGAGTGCTCTGCTGCCTGCGGGACCTCTGCGTCGCCGGTCCCTGAGGCCGCCTGACCATCCAGCTCGGAGGCATCACCAGGAGTCCCTTCCATGGGAGCTTCAGGGCTCAATGCTGTGGCTTCTCTGCCCGCTGCAGGTGTCCCCTGGACCTGTCATGGGGAGCAAGGCATTCACAGATAAGTGCCGCTCAACCCCTCCCTGCTGGGCAGGCGAGGACAGGAGGCCAGAACCGTGCAAAAGCAGCCCTGGGCACCTCTGCTCACAAGGACAGAGGCTACGGCATGCTCGGGCCCTGAGAGATCTAAGAGGCCCAGCAGGTGCAAAGTGAGGGGGCAAGGCCTGGCCCCCAGCACGCGGCATCAGGAGGAGGACAAGAAGTCTCAGGTTAGGACTGCAGCGTCACTGAGCCTGGCCTGAGTATTCACGAGACGCTGGACTGCAGAGCTGGGGTGCAGCTCACTCCTAGCGTGAGCAAGGCCCTAGGCTCCAGTGTGCACACATACTTCTAAACTGGACCCTGTCCCTCAGGTCACTAGACTGGTGCAAGCAGCAATTCTAGTTTCTGTGAAACCTGTGTCTTGAGCTTCACTTGCTTCGCGGTTCGGGGATGCTGGCTGCAGTCACGTTTGTGCACAGAGGCAAGATTCTGCTCCACGTTGCTTTTGAAAACCAAGTTATCTGTACATGGAAGCATTCGCCAACCAAGGCCGCACTCTAAGTTTATAAAGCAGGACACTCCTGTCCTGTGAGGACAAGCTCCGTATTTTCCGCAGTGTCACACAACTACCAAGCCCCAAGTCCAAGTCACCTGTAACACTGCTAGAAAGAGCACAGCCACCCTGGTGCACAAGTCACCTGCAACACTACCAGCGAGAGCACAGCCAACCCGGTGCATGGTGCATGGCGCATGCGCACTCAGTATGTGCTGCTGAGGGCCCCCTCCCCTCCTCCCTCAGGCCCTGAAAGGCGCCTGTCTCCGAGTCCTCCTGGGGCCACTCCCCACTGTGCCTCAGCAGCTGCTTTCTGGCTGCCTTGCAAAACCAACGGCACAGGGTCTGCAAGAGCTCAGGCCTCCTGGTGCCTGACTGGGTGCCAGTCAGGCCATGCTCTGGACCAGAGTCAGCAGACCCACAACAGAAACAGGAGCGAAGAGCTGGCAGTTAACTCCACAAATGATAAGGAGCCATTCTATAAAATAAGATAACTCCTGGGGCAGACTGGGAGACAGTCAAAACCCAATCACACAGGGGTCACCACTAGGCTGGACCTTGTCAGCCTGACCGGCCTCAGCACTACCAGGGGGCTGACAGAGCAGTCGGAAGCCGAAACCCAAAGCAGGAACCAGGGACCGAATCCCCTGGAGCCAGGAGCTAAATGAAACCTTTCCTCCTGGAAGGAGCAGGTTCTGGGCACTGCACTTCAGCAAACAAAAAGCTGGTGGCACAGGAAGGGGCGGGAGAAAATCGTCAGGAAAGCTCAAGTACAAGGAGATCACAGCACACAGACGGGCAGGCTCTCACCTCCTGCAGAGAAGCCCGCTGTGAGGTGGCCCGTGCCAGGCAGGATGGGGTGCGCCAGGCGAGCCACGTGCACCTGAGACTGCAACAGAGCTCAGTGGTACAGCCCGCTCTGGGCACGCACGAGGGCCTCGTTTCAATTTCTAGCACCAAATTATGAATGAACAGTTCTTCTTGTTAAAATGCTCTACCAACAAACACAAAGGCTGGTTCAAGAGTCTCCTACATTGCTTGAAAATAAAATTTTCAGTACCCTGAGATAAGTAACATTAAAACTGACTTCACTCTTCCTGTGCAGCTGCCAGGACGCAGGTCACACACAGGGCTGGCACCCTGATCCCACGGGCAACACAGCACTGAGCACCTACAGCTCAGCTCTGCGACTGAGCTGGGACTCGCAGAGGAAGACCATGCAGACTCACCTGGTGAAGCCCTTCCTGACCTCGAGGGCAGTGCTAGGCCTTACCAGTGGGTGGGAGAGCCAGCTGTGCCTCCCAGGAAACCACTGTCCCTATCCACAGGCAAAGTGTCCCAGCCCCCATTCTCAGGTCTTTGCACCAGCCACAGACCCTTCACGGGGCTGACTCACACTGGAAGGGCAGTGGCAGCACGGACGGGGGAGTGCCCCCTGCGCTTCCAGGTGGCCCTCGAAGAAGGGGGGCTGGGCTGCCCCCTCGTCACACCAGGCCAGGCGGCATCGTAGAACAGGCCTGGTGAAGCCTTCCTGGTGCCTGGGGTCAAGGTGACAAAGGCTGCCAAGCCCTGGAGCGCCTGGTCCTGAGGACGCAGGCAGACGGAAATCAATCTGCGGGTACTGGAGCAGAGGCTGGGGTATCAGAGCCCCCAGGCCAAGCTTTGCATCTCGATGGCTATTAAATAACCAGATGGAACACACAAGTGGAATTCACTGCTTGGACACTGGCTTTTCTACCACCCGTCCCCAGTGTCAAACGTCTGCTTGCAGGAAAACTCGAAACCTAAACAGCCCAATTGCTCAGGCTCAGCCCTCTTCAGCACCTGCTGACTGCTCACTGTGCCCTACAGATGAGAAAAGCCCAAGCGCTCCGCATCCGCTCCGGGATAAAGCCTTACCTTAGGCTGACGCTTATTCCACGGCATCGGAGACTTCTTCACCAGGACGGCCACGAAGAAGCCGCCGGTGTTCTGATGGTGCGGCAGTATCCTAAGGCTAGGAGGACAGGCACAGGGCACACCTTGTCAAGGGGACCAATGGGCCTGTTCAGTGTTAGGAGGCCCACAGAGTGGGCTGCAGGGTCAGGTCCTCAGGCAAATCCCTAAGCAGCCGCCACGCACCACACGCTGCAGCAGCGACCAGGGAGCAGGTGCGTCCTGCCAGCTGGAAGCCCCACACAGCGGTGGCCTTGGAACAGCCAGCCCGTGTCCCCGCTGCCTGTCTTCCTCCCGACAGAGCCCACTGGCCACCACAGCCAGGCCCCCACAAACCGTGTCACGCCCAAACTCACCAGCGCTCCAGGTGCATCGCCTGTAACTTTTCGGGGTCCTTTGGCGGGAACATGGTGGGCCGGATTTGGGTGTGCCTGCTGCGGGGAACCTCGTCCCAGTCAGCAAACCACTGTCCCTCTCTTGTCATCACCTGCAGGCCACACGGTGGGCATCACCAAGATGCCACCACCAAGGTGGGCCTGTCCCCAGCCCCTCGGCTGGAGGAGCACTCTGCACCACCCTCGGGCCTCGCCCTGCCTGCTGCACAGTGGAGGCGGCAGAAGGGCTTCAGAAACCAGGCCCGCCATGGGGACGCTTTTTTTTCATGGACTGTTTTTTGTTTTTAAAGCAACTACTGGGTTCTATCTGGACTGAAAGTGTAAACTGAACTGTTTTATGTGGGGAATGAAGCCAGACCCTTAAAACACCAAGCAGCGTACTTAAGGAAATAAGAACAAAGCTGGTTTCTGTAAGTGAGATAAAAGCAAAAAAGTTTACCACTGCCAGAGAAAAGCAGGGACAGCTGTAAACCGTGCAGCCGAGCAGCACCGGCTCACAGCACCCACACGGGACCGCTCACACCTGTGACAGCCCCAGGTCTGTCCCCAGCCCATTTCTCAGAAACCGGGTCCTGTCACAGGATTACCTTCCACTGCATGAGTCCAGGCATTCGCTTCAGCCCCGGCAGCTCAGCAGACACATCGGCAAGCTCCAGAGCGCCTACTCAGAAAGGAAAAAACCCGAGGGATGGCACACTATGCCCAGTGAAGGACACCAGAAACAAAAGGGCTCACCCTGCAGCCGTCCACTGACAGAAGTACCCAGAGAGGCAGCGCCACTGACTGCGAGGACAGCAGCAGCCAGGTGGGAAGGGACACATGGATCAGCTCTCCTGTGGCGGGGTGTCGAGCACAGACAGGGGCTCAGCGGAAAATACGACCTCAGGGAAACTACGGCTCAACCAAGCCACTGAAATATACGAGTGTTGGGAGAGTCCCTCGATGAACACAAAACTAACACCACAGAGCTGCACCTGTGCACCACGAGACCCAGGCCAGGACTCAGTGCTATTCCAGACACCTGCTCTAGACACATTCTGCTCAGACAGGTGAGGTCCCCCTGCCTGTGTGAGTGACAAACACCCAGGAAAACAGCAACAGAAGCTGGACAGGGAGCTAGGAAACCCTGGCATCAGCTCCTACCCGCAGGCCTCCCACAGAAGGGACAGTTTCCCAGGGAAGGCCAATCCAACAATGCTCTGCAAGCAGCCGTGAGGAATCTGAGCAGGTAAAAGTGAAGGTGGTGGGGTGGGGAAGAAACCTTTCGCATGGCATCTTCCTGACTTCTGCTATCATTTCTCAGTTTTCCATTAAAGTTAGCACCAAACCACAGCATCGGCACCTCCAAACTGTCCTGTCCACGGGCTTCACCAGTGACCTCGCTGATCTGTCACCTCCAAGCTCAGCCACTGCCCTTCCTCCCTCTAGGTGGGGTTTGCAGCAGTCTCAGGTGGGGACTGAGCCCCTCCTGCACAATGCCCTGTCCATGCCCTGTGTCTGACACAAGTAAAACTTCCCACAGGGGAAAATCTTAAAAATAAACCAGAATGACACGGATCTGCCATGATCCCCCTATTAGGACAAACAAAACAAGCAAACCTTCTGTTGGCAAATTCCTGCCTTTCAAATGTCCCACACAACATGAGAGACCTACCATGTAAGTGTGCTTTTGCCTAGGACACCTCATTCGCATTATGGTTGCAGGGTTAACATACAAGCCGAGTTCCAGAAGGGCTGCGGGGCCATATTGCATGCGTATACACACACACACACACACACACACACACACACACACACACACACGAGATCCCCAAGAGCTCACGCAGCCTGCTCACCTTCACTTTTCTCCAGCAGTGATGCAATAACGGCCTCGTCCTCAATGGGGTTCAGGGAGCATGTGGAGTACACCATGCGCCCCCCTTCCGCCAGCTGCTCAGCGCCACGTGTCACGATCCGCAGCTGTAAGCTAAGGGCAGGCACGGTGACCTGGGGCTGAATGCATCCACTCAGCACACAGGTTTACAGGCACCGATTCGTTACAGCTTTGACACACTCAAAAGCGTCAAGCCTGGTAATAAGCTTAGCACCAACCATAAGACTGCCCTGTGCTGGTCCGGAAGCCTCTGTTACACGAATGCCTGTGTTCTGCTACCCTGCCAACACATCACTGGCAACCAAATCCAAAATCACATGCGTTTCACATCAAATGTGAATTTTCCATAAGATGTCTGTGTCCCTTCCCGTAATCCAATCCTAGCACTTGCTTTCCTTCTACAGAAAGTGGTCATATCAAAATCTCCTGCTCAAGTCCCTTGCGGTGACTTTTCATCAGCACGTGTTAGGGACCCACAGCTCTAGCCGGGAGCACAGAAAAAGCACGTGGTGCTGTGCAGACAGCCACCGAGCTGCCCCAGTACGTGGCTAGGATCTCTGCGCAGAAGCAATCCACCACCACACACAGCAGGAGCTGCGGCTCAAAGTGAGATTCAGCTTGTACCTCCTTTAAGAATTTTCCAAATTTTCTTTAATCAGTATTTTCCTGATAAATACCATCCAACACTATTCTGAAGGGTCAAAAGCTTAAGCAAATTAGTACCACAGAGGAAAAAAAAATGAAGAGAAAAGAAAGATTCCTTGAGATATGAAGAAAATGGTCCTGTCATGGGAAAATGTTTGCAGTACTAGGAGAAATGGTTATTAAAGAATTTTTATGATAAATGTGTATCTTAAAGTCGTAATTTACAGTTAGTGCTCTTGAAAGGTTTTAAAAACAACTTCTGTCCTAGAAGCTAACCCTCAGCAGGTCCCTGCTAGCTGTCACTCTGGGTGCCCAGTGCCAGCCCGAAGGCCTGGAGGCCGAGCTGCACTGTTTACCAGCGCCCCTCTGCCACCAGCCGAGCCCAGCACGGGACCTCGGTCCCTTACCCGTGCAGCTGCAGACTGTTCAAGGTGCTCCACTTCTTCCAGACATCGATGTTCTTCCGCAGGGTGCCGTCCCCACTGGGAAGAAGATAGTAAACTTGGAACCACACAGCACACCACACCCTACTGGTGTGCGGACAGGTGGGACTATCAATTCCAGCTAGAAAATGCTCTAAATTCTACAGTCTTCTATTTGAGAGGAACTCTTTAACATTTTATTTTACGTTTAACATCTCACTCATCTCCTGAAGAGAGTAATTTGCATTCATTTGGGAGAAACACAGCTCAAGTATCCTGTACCCCAAATGCTTGGGGCAGAAGAGCTCTGGGGCTCCTCCAGGTCCTGAACTCATACGCACATGTGACGAGCTACCCTGTGTGACAGCCAAGCCTGAACACGCGGAGCATCTGTGGTACACGCCTTCCAGGCACAGCTCGAAGGCGACCCTGCAGAGCACTTCCAAGATGTCTGTGTTTAGGTGCAAAGCACTGTGTGAGACGAGGGGTGGGATTTCCACCTGTGCTATGAGGACAGCGCTCACAGGTTCCGACTCTGGAGTACTCTGAACGTCACAGCGGGATGCTAAGCCTGCACCGGCAGAACTGGCACGCAGACTTAGGACACAGAGCCGTGACTCCAGCTACTTAATGAGCCTTGATCAGCAACGACAGCTGAATCAAAACTAAATGAGTAACGATACACTTATACTCAAAAGGTTTTTCCACAGCAATTTCAATTAGGCCAAATTAATTCCATTACTACATCCTATGATCACAGTGAAAGATTTCCCACTTTCTATTTTTAGTTTAAGGAAAATCAGCTTCACTTTTCATTAACGGAAGTAATTTCCATGTATGTTCTAAAACACAGCCTTGACTCGGAATCTTCTGTCCATGTCCAATTACATCCACCCAGTTTTCCCAGGGTTTATTCTTGCCTCTGCTGATGTCTCTTTCAAGTTTAATGTCCCTCAGGCTCAGTCTGCTTGAACTCCAAAGGATGGTGACCACCCACAAGACAATTCCTATTTCCAGATGACACCCCAAGGTGAAAGCTGAGCACTCGGACAGTGGAAGCTCCATGGTAACTTCAGGAATTTCTGAAGCTGACCACCAACTGCTCATAAGGTCACTCTATTCTCAGAATATGATACAAGGGATAAATTCCACATCAGAACAAGAACACAAAGATGGGCAAACAGGGTGACGGAGAGAACCACACTTGGAAAAAGGAACCGAGCTTATGACTTACTTGCTAAGTTTCACCTGCTGCATCGCAGCTATTTAAAGTGGCCCATTTCATTTAAGGTGCTCTAAACTGCATTCTGCACAGGGCTTACCAGGCACTGAAACGCAGCCCACGTCAGTGCTTCTGGTTTAAGTTCTAAACAGAGCTCTGGCGTAGCAGTGACTCTCGCCCAGCCTAAGGACGAGGCAGTGGCACAACACTGAGCCCTGGCCTATCGTGGCGGGTACATGGCTGCACCAGCAGGGCTGTGCCAGAAGCCACGTGGAGGTGCCGGCTCCTGCCACACAGCCTCACTGTAACACGGACACTTTACGCAACAGCTGCACTTATTGTGGAAAATCTGAAGATCAGCATGGAGCAGGCATTACTCGGAGGTTTGAACTCCTACATTTCTTTCACTGTGTAACACAAACTCAGCAGGCAAAGCTGATGTGACTGTATTACTTTACAGCAAAGTCTTCACAGAAATACTTGGGGTGCAAAAGCAGTGTTGGGGTGTGAGCGAGAGCGAGAGCTTGAGACCGAACCGTCCGCTCGCTTCCCTTTTAAAGACTGCTCGCCAGCACCACCCTTCTCACTACCTCTCGCTTTGTATCCAGCATCAGGCAGAGCCGATTCACCCACACACTGTCCAGCTTCTCCCTGAGGCTCAGGACCTCTCTCCACGGCCACAGTCACGGTCACAAGAGTCGTGTGGCCCCCATGCGTGCTCATGTGCAGCTGCGTTTGGGCCCACATAGGACCTGACTCCTTAGGGCTACTGCGCTGTCTGGTCTCTTAACATAAATACCTGCAAGGCACATCGCATAAAATGCGGTCGTAGAAGAGGACCTCCTTCCTGCCGTCCACATCCACGGTGAGCCGCGGGATACAGGACGCGTCGTGGTTCACCACCATGATGCAGGGGCTGCTGAGCCGCTTGGCCTGGTGCACGAGCAGGTAGCAGCGCTTGTTGTCCACGTCATTGGCTATCACGAAGCCCTCTGGGGACATAAAATTGTACCCTCAGGAGAGACGCAGCACAGTGCATTTCCTTAAACACACAACCTCTAGGCTGGCAGGTGAGACCCGAAATTCACCAAACGTAAAACCTTAGGTGGAGATTTTTCTAGAAAAACACAGGTGTCCCCAAAAAGGAGATGGGGGACTTTTCATAGATTTTACATGTATCTGAACATCTCAAAACTTCAAGAGTCCTCCATTCAGCAATGATCGACTTGGTACTGACAGTGTCTTTCCTGGGAGTAGAAAGGGACTAGAAAGGGACTAGAGGAAGGCGAGGGAAAAGGTGCAGAGGACAGCAGGGCCACCTCAAGTGTCACGGCACTGCTCAGAGCCGAGCTCTGCTCTGTCCCCAGAGCCGGCTGTGCTCGGAGCACCTGGATGGGCGGACAAGCTGCTCTGAGGACAGACACACTGCTGGGTCACCAGGCCGCGAGCCAGCGTGGGTCCTGGGCGCTGTCCTGGCACTCTGCACCCTCTCCAAAGCCCGGCAGGAAGGTGGACATGCCTCACAATGCTTATGACAACAGGATCATTTTGCAAGACCACGCAAAGAGCAAAACCTCAGTAATGTGAAGAGGGGATTCTGTATCTGCTGACACGACCCAGGTTCTTTGCTACCAGTTTTAACCAGGAAGGAAAAACGCTTGTTAGTAAGAACATCCCTGAACAAGGCAAGAGGACTGACACTCACATAGCCAGCAAACATGCCCCCTGAAACAGCCCAGGACCGCTGGCTCACAGAAGGAGAGGGAGACAACACTGACAATAATAAACACGTCCTAAGGGCACAGGCGACACCGCAGCAGTAGGTGCCTGACCCCAGAACTCCTCTGCCGCCCTGTGATGCCCATGCTGCCTGTGCCTAGCCTGTGAGGTGGTTGGAGAGCACTCAGCCCACAGCCCTACAGAACCCAGCAACACACAGCAGCAGGGACCCAAACCGTCCCTACCTGACTTGAAGCCGTGACACCTGTGTACTATCAGGAGACCTGAACCCCTGCCATAAATAAAAAAGTGTTTATGGAAAATAAAAAGATAAAGTATTCCCGCTGCACGAATGTGCTGCTTGAGAACTCCTGACTACAAAATGGTCTGGCTCTAACTTTGGGAAACAGAAAACCCACACGTTTGTCCCGAGAGCAGGTCTTCCCCACCCCAGCCTCCAGCGAGTACCTGGGAAGGGGACATTCATGTCAGCGTGCAGCATTTCGATCAACTGTGCGGTCTTGGATCCAGGAGCTGCACACATGTCTAAGATCTAAAAGCAAAGGAAGAACACGTTTGACATTTATTAAAAATCGAGTATTCCACATCTAATATATAATGACTTCATGAGGAACTCATGTTCTGATCGCCATCCCAGGCCCACCACACATTTCTTCACGGGGTGATATCTGGAGGACATCACACTGCTTTAGGGACCCCGTGGTGGCTGGTAGTCGGCAAAGAAATAGCCCCTAACGGACACAGGCAGGGTCTCTAGCCCAGAGGGAGACAGAATGACACTGGAATCCCACCACACACTGCAGTCACTGACAGACTGCTAACAGCTCAACACCCATGACAGAGCTTGGCAGCCCGTAACTCTCCATCAGACACTCTCTCCCCTGCTCTGGAAAAGTGAGACAGAGCTTCGAGAGGGGCACAGGGATGAGAAAAGAAAGCGATGCACTAAACAGCACTCATGGTGCTTGGCATACGATAAGTTCACATTAGGATTTGCAGCGTGATTTGGCAGAGTTTGCTAAAGGTATCTGCATAGTAAGCCCATTAAACACTTACACAGTAAAAAACAGTACTACCAATCATCAAAAGTAAGTAGGACGGAAGTAAAAGAACCTGCCATAATACTCGTACCATTCTCATTCAAAAAGGGCAGTTCCCGTTAAAAGGTTACAAAGAACGCATCACACAGCAGGACCCCGACAATGACTGACTCCCCGGCCTGTCCCATGCGCTACCTTGTGATGTGGCTGGACGTCCAGCAGCAGCGGTGGGATCATGCTCACAGTCTCTTGGCGGCTGATATTTCCCTTGGAGGAGAAAATCAACGATGAAACAAATGGCAGAACATTTCAGCAATAGGCATTCAAACATCAAATGCAATAGGAAAAGATTGCGTAATTTTACACAGAAGCAAGGCTGTACAATCATGTAAAACAGATTCCTAGGTTGGTGGGTAAATGGTTGCTATCTACAGGCCAACAGCAAAATGTGCCACAAAAATACCCGTAGCCCGGGGTAACACTGAGGCCCATCCCCTCCTTTCCAGGTCTGGGCGAGCAGCTCTCCAGGGTGGACCCACCTACAAAACACCCCTGGCAAGAGGGGGGCATCAGACACAGCCACCGTCAGGCTGCCTCCTCCCAGGCCAAGTCTAAGTCCTCCTGCTTGGTCTGGCCTTGCTTTCCGCTCCTCACCGCTGCCCTTCAGAGAACACACCAGCCACCGATCTGTCTTCATTATCTGGATGACCAACTCCCATGCACCCTCCCTGTCCCTGTCCTGCATCTCCTCCACTGCAGAGAACAATCACATGCAGACCCCCCCACAATGGCCCAGAAGCCATGCAGGCTCCCCACAACCCCTGCTCCACGTCACCTGGACATCAGTGTCCAAGCTGCAGCCAGGAAGCCCTCACTGTCTTAAACATAGGCATCTGACAGTCCACACATACACCCCAACCTCAACCGCTAATTTCGCTCACAGGTTTGAGGCCAGCCTTGTGTCCACGGGACGAGCTGAATCTCAGCCTGGCTCTTGAAAGCTTCCCGTGCACCACACCAGTCCTCCACTTCTCATGACCTGTCTGCTTGTCCTCACTGTCAGCCCACCCAGGTTGAGGGCTGAGCATGGGCACCTCGCACAAACAGGCCACATGGCGGAGCTCAGCTCTGGCTCTCATCAGGGAAGTGAAGCCAGACTTCACATGTGGCTGCCCAGACCGAGAGCCATGCGAGCTAGCAGAGAGCAGCGGGACCAGCGTGGAAATCAGAACCGAGAGAGGCGACCCACTTCCCTGGCTAACACTTCAGGGAAGAAATCTGGGAAGCATGCTATTTCTGTAAGCTCACTGTGAGAGGGCAAAGAGCAAGCCCGGAACACAGAGGCTCACCTGGCTACACGGGGGCAGGCTGGGAAAGGAAGGAGGAAGCTGCTGCCTAAGAAGAGGACACTGACAGTCCCCAAAGAATAAAAAGCGGACAGCAAAGGGCAGGAACTGCCCGCTGTGCGGGCCTTTGCGCAGCTCTTCCTGGTGGGAGGAAGAGCGGCTCTGTGGGAGGGTGTGAGGCTGCAGTGCCTCAGCGTGGAGGGAGGTCGGGGTGCAGGAGGAGAATGGGTCTCACGGCCAGAGCCGCCCCGTGTCCAGGTGCTTTGTGATTCCTGGCAAAGGCACCGCACACGCGCACCGCGTGGGAAGGAGATGATGAAGAAATGAAAAGCTATTTTTAGTAAAATAAATTGCTCTAAAGGTCCTGTATTGTGGCCTTAAAAACCTATCACCTGCACGTACAGCAGAGAACAGCTGAGAAGGGAATGGCCCAGTCCACATGCTCCCAACCTCAGATGGGACAGCCATACAAAGTGACAGGGTAGGTGCGGGTGCCTCATTGGACCTGTGCACCCCACAAGCACTGCAGGAACCCACGCAAAGCAGCTCTGTGCACAGCGCTGTGCAGAGACCAACAACCCCATGACGTCTACTTACAGATTCAGTTTCGCTAACCAGGAACTGATGAAACCTTTCCAGCTGGGGGGACTTTCTCAAGATTTTTCGACTTAAATTTGTGTGCCAGGCAAGTTCTTCAGGATACCTGACCAAAAAAAAAATTAAACGTTTATGGATCATTACCTACCTGAGTGGTCTCATGACAACATGGAACATGGTGCCAGATGAGACGGCTGACCAGGCCGCCCCACCTGCTCACACCCAGGCTCCAGGCCACAGGCCAGCAAGATGCGGACAGCTGTCGGGACATACAAATCACACAGGTACGATGCTGCCATAAAACTGGAACTGTAAAGCCAGGAAGCGGAGACGCCGGTGCAGAGGTCAGGGGAAGAAAACGTCTAAGAAGGATGAGTTAAGCACACAGGTTGTGAAGAATCAGACCAGAGCGAGCAGGCACTCGTATTTCCTGCATACATCTGATAAACAATCTTAAAACCCACTGAAAACTGCGAACCTGGACACTGCCAATGCACAGATCTGAACTCCTGCCTTCACTGTGTGCATGTTCAATTAAACACAAAATTAAAAAGCTTGTGTGTTAAGCAGGTTTCAAACAGCTTCATCTTTTTTAAGCCAACTAATTTAAGATCTTGGTAGATTATAACATAATTTTAAAAAACTGCATTTTAATTACTTAATGAATCTTTCAAGAAAAAGGCTGATTTGGACTTGCTTAAGCACCAGTGTACATCAAACATTTTCAAGTGACTCCCTGCATCATCTGTAACCCAGACATCAGAAAGTACGCAATGAAACAGAGGCAAGACAAGCAAGGTCTCAGGGCAACTCTCCACTGGAGCGCCGCAGACAACTGGAGAGAAAGGTGAGGCCGACATGTAACGCTCCCGCTCGAAAACACACTTCTGACTGTACTAAAGGGCCAGAAGAACATTCTATGATCTACTTCTTCATTTTGAACAGAGAAAAACTGCCAGAAGTTCTGAAAAGTTTCTGCTGATATTTATGAGCATCCCACAGGTGATAAGGAAAGCTAAATGTTTACAGAATCAAAGTGTCAAGAAAACTTCCACTCATACACACCAACGAAATGAGTACAGGAGCCCAAATCATTCAGTGTTTTCTTTATACCCTTCAACTTTTAGCTCTATGTTCAGAAATAAATGTATGTAATGTAACCACATGTGACAAGCTGGAACAGTAACGACAAATGTTTAAAAGGCTGAGCACAATGAGAGTTAGAGCACAGTTTGCAAAGAACAATGAACAGTGAGATTCATTAACCACCTGTGGCTTCTCAGCTTTTTGGAACCTGCAGAAGAAAATGACTACACTCATGGCGAGGACCGGAAGACCAAGATCCCCTCATCCTCCAAGCCTTCCTTGCTCCATTACACTTCTAGACCCAAGCTTTGAAGAACAATCATTTTCAGATAAAATCTGAAGCAGCAAATCCATGCACAACTAAAATGTCAGCCTCTACTTGAAGCGATGCAGGAGTAATACAGCCATCAATCAGATCTCCACAGCAAGGTAGTAAGGAGTAGACTTCTATGGACAAGTCACCAAGACATAGAAAAGTGGAGTTCCCTGAAGGCCACCTCAACTCCGAAATGCCAGACCCACGGCAACTGAGGAACATCTTTCTTCTCATAGGCCCTCAGCACTGTGGACACGCAATTAGTGACACCAAGAGCGACCCAGCATCTGAGTCACACTCCAGTGCTGCGCCCTTCAAGCTTTTAAAATACGACTATACTGCAGTCTGTGCTGGCAAACAGGGGACATAACCCACAGGAGACTGTGGCAGCCCTCTGTCTGGCTGCATCTCATTTTTCTAAAGGTAAAGATGACCCTCTGCAACAGTTCTGATGTGAAGAAACAAGGGCTGTATGGAGATGGAAATGGCAGAAGTCACAGTGCCAAGGAGGAAAGAGGCTGCACCTACAAGAACAAAAACTGGACCATGTGAATGAAATACAGAGAGCAGGGAAGTCCTGTATGGAAACCTGCGTATCACTGTGAACTCATGCAAGTCCTGGGTGAAAGAACATCAGGACGTCTGGTTAAGTACCTTTAGGTTCTCTCACAAAAACGGCAAATCAAATGTGGAAAATAAAAACACACAAGGGAGAAAAAAACCTGAGGAAACATCCAGCATGAAGTATTGGGTTACCTACCAACTCAGTGGCTGTGGAACTTCAACTTTCTGACCATCCACCTCCAGGTTCTCCAATTCCTTAAAATACTTGTTCTTCAAGCAGTGAAGAATTTCTTTTGCATGGCTATTGAAAAATAAGCGAGTTCACGCCGATCAGAAAAGCTAACTTTAACTTATACTTTTACAAGTGTTCTAAAACTAAACCACCTCTACAAATGTAAAAAAGATGATTACTTTTTACCGTATTTCTATAAATTTAAGCAACCCTCATTGACTAATGCAAGGTAATCTTTCTTAGGTTATGTTTTCATTTCTTATCGGCACCTCCCACCTGCAATGCCTCCCGACCCAGGTCTATTTCACTGGACCCTTGCGCCCCTGCTCGGTGCATCCTAACCCACAGGGGTGAAAGAAAGCAGCTCTACTCCCCACAAGCACCCTGGGCGTTCAGACCCTACCTTTTGTAACCAGTAATTCTCAGAGTGGCCGGGAGGGGCTCCCTGAGAGCGTCCATGAAGCGATCCCACTCGCCCTCGGGCACGATCTTGAGCTCCTGGTAATAGTGCTCGAACAGCTTGTTCTCCTTGACGATCTCAGGGTACCCGCCTTCCCAGCCCTGAGAACGAACGAGATGTCTAGCCAAGGCCCAAGACGGCCCTCCTGGCGCCCCGACCCGCTGCGTCCGGATCCTACCGCCTGGCTGCGCTTCCCTCCGTCCTCGGCTCCGTCCTCCGCGCCCTCCGGCCTCTGCTGCTGCTGCTGCTGCTGGAGCCGCCGGCCCCGCGCCCGCCGCCCCATTGCCCACGCGGCCGCGCACGCTGCGCGCAGACACCGGCCCGCCACAGCCGCAACCCTCGCGGGACTTCCGGCCTGAGTCCGAGGCCCCCGCTGAGGCGGGCCCGGTCCTATCGGGGGCCGCCGGGAGATTTGCCCAAAGTGCCACCACACATGGTCTCGGAAAACGAGCGCGCGAAAAATGAGGCCCACCATGGCGGGAAAACGGCTCTACAGACAATCCCAAAAGCGTGTCCAGACGAAGCGCGCCGCTTCCCACGGGGGCTCAGGCAACTCCATAGACTGCCTAAGCCTGACGCGTGCGCACAGCGGCGTGGGACGCATGGGCGGGGCTTAGCTCCGGCGGGGGATGTGAGGGCGGGGCCAGCCTGCTTGAGCGTGTGGAGAAGGGGCGGGGCGTGGGCCAGGGGCGTGGCATGCACCGCTGCAGGCCGGGCGGGGTCCCGGCTCCTCCCTACGCAGATGTGGGCGTGGTGGGGCGGGGCTCTGGCCGCCGGGTGCTCAGTGATAGGCAGGTGGGCTCCGGCTCCGCAGGCGTGGGCGGGGCTGCCCTAGCGGGTCACTGTCGGTGCGCGCTGTCTCAGGCATCCCAAGTGGGCGTGGGGCGCGGCAGCACGGTGAGCCGGCGGTCAGACCTCCCCCGCCGGCCGCCGCCTGTAAGTGCGCCGCCTGCGGGGCCTGGAGCGCGCTGCCCGGCCTCAGCGATGGAGCCCGGGGAGCTGCGCATGCTGGACGCGCTCGCCTACCTGATGGGCTTCGCGGGCTGTGCGTTTTTCCTTCTGCTCCAGCGCCTCGCGTCGCCCTACGGTCGCTATGCGTCCGAGTGGCCCGGCCCGCGGATCCCCGCGCGCACCGCCTGGGTCCTGCAGGAGCTGCCCGCGCTGGCCTGGCCGCTGCTCGAGTGCGCCTGCGCCGCCGCCCCGCGCCTGGACCGGCTGCCCAACCGCGTGCTGTTGGCTATGTTCGTCGTCCACTACGTGCACAGGTCGGCGGGGCTGCCCGGTGTCCCCGCGTGACCCGGGGACAGCCCGAAGTGGGAGCTGGGGCGGAAAGGGGAACTGATCGGCACCCATCCCGGAGTTGGGCTCTGTGATGAAGACAGGCGCCCAGCGTGGGGCATGGACTGCTGCGAGTCACACTGGGCGTTGTGCGACCTTTCCACTCTGTTGTGTCCCCTTTGCGGGGAGCTTTTCTTCTGGCCGCATGGACCGGTTCCTTTGGGTCTGATTAGTTTCAGAGAGCCCTGGGGCGGTGATTAAAAGCTTTCCAGACAAAGACTTAAACACCAGTGAGTGTTGGCCCAAAGGGTCCATAGGGATGACACTGGCTCAAGGAAAGCCGCGTCGGAGCAGATGACTTTGCAGAGGCTTCACGTGCAAGGTGAAATGTTCTTTGCTAGCTTGTGGTTCTGAGGGAGCCTCCTGTGACCCGTTCTTATTAGCAGACAGTGTCTGTGGTCCCCTATCCTGTGTCCTCCTGGCTGGCTTGGTTGACTTGATTTTTTTTTTTTTTTCTGAGCTTGACAAAGTGACTCCAAGTTGATTCTGAGGACTTTCACAGATATCGTACTAAGTTCATTGAGAGAGCTTGTGATATAGGGGAAACTCTCAACGTAGACTAGGTGTCCAGTACGAGTTCACGTTCTCTAAAATCGAAGAATAAATTTTAGGAATAACTGAGGTTAAGGGCAAAATGTATTTATTGAGAGAAAGAAAGGTTCTGTCTGAGAGAGAGAGACAGATGAGGTCTCAGGAAGGTTGCCAAAGACTGTGTTTTCTAAGGACTTTTGTAGATCCAGGTGAGATGGGTGCAGGGTGGGGAGAAATGGAAAGTCAGAAGGCAAGCGGGCATGAGGTGGTACAGAATTGTGGTCCACCAATAAGGTTATGAATGTAGTTAATCAGGTAAAATTGATTAAATCGGGATCCACTAGGGAAGCGAGTTATGTAGCAAGGGGGTTGGATTAGTAGCTTCTGGCTTCCTCAGGGTGATCAAGGTATCTAGAATTTCAATCCCTGAAGTTTGAGTTTAGGATATACTTGCATTTGTTTTGTCTTTTGTCTGGAGAATCACTGGCAGGAAGTGTTTGTTTTCCCCTTTGGTTGCAAGGTCCTAGTCTTCTGCACTGCCTCCTTCCAGAGCCTAGCCCTGTCTGATGGCCAGTGATAGTTAACTCAGCTGTCTAACTTACCAAACTGGTTTATGCTGGGACTTCCCCCACCTATGAACTGTAGGTTCAGCATGCTTATCAGAGGGCAGCTCCAGTGCACACCAAGCACCGTTCCACCTTGTCCCGTACACGCATACACTTTTGCCCTAGGTATCACCCAGGCACACTGTTACCAGTCACCAGTGCCAACAAAGAAGACACGTGCTGGGACGTAGGAAACACCTCACAGGGCTGTGTGCTGGGCATCCAAGCCCAAGCTTTCTTTCTGGAGACATGGGTTGAATGTACCTGGGCTCACTGGAAGGAAAAGAATGGTGCACACATGCACACACTCCCACACCACTGAGGCTGTGTAGAGAGGAAGAACTTGAATAGAGCAGCATGCAAGTGTGACCTGGGTCTGCCACCCGAGGGACTGCTGGGACTGCGGCCCCTGGTTCCCAGACCAGTGATTGTAAAAACTCCAGGAGGACTTGCTGGCCAGGTGTTGCTTGTAATACACATTGAAGATGCATATTTTGTAAAGCGATATGTGCTACTAAAAGCTCTTGTGGTTGGGAAACACTTAGGTTTTCCAAATGAAAAGATAAATGTTTTCCATTCTGTCTAAGCAATTTATTTATTCAACAGTCATTTGATCTGAAGCAGGTAGTGCTTGGATGAGAACCAGGATGGAAACTGTACTTAATGCCCGTGACCGGCCACCCAGCTGACCCAGCTACCTTTCCCAGGGCTCTGAGGATGTCAGGGAGCCCGTGGGAAGGCTCAGGAGTTGCTGAACAGGCCCTAGGCTGGAGCTTAACAGGGCTTGCAGAGCTGAAGGAGTGGATCCAACCCTGCCCTGGGCTGTGTGCATGCTGTGTGGGATACAGGTCCGGGGCCAGCCTGCAGTTCCCAGAGCGAGTGACAGTCCCAGGATGGGTGAGGAGGGCCAGCACCTGAAGGAGGGACAGAGTCGCCTCCTGTGTGTGTTTATTTACCTGGCTGGTTAGTGGGGGCCAAGGATGGATGTGAGGACATGGGAGCCAGCTAGCAGTGAACCTGCAGCCTGCCTGACCAGGAGGCTGTGATCTGTGTTGAAGCTCAGGCCACCTTGCTCCTGCTGGTTCCCTAGGGAAGGCAGTGTCTTGGAGAGCACAGGGACCTGCGGCTTGGGCAGCATTGGTGCTTATTAGTTTCAGGGCCATCAGCATCCTGTCTGTGCTACAGTCTCCTCTGTTGACCTCTGGAAGTCGGAAGGGTGTCCTATGCCCAGTGTCCTGTGCTCAGTCTTGCAGGCCGGTACAGCTGACTTGTCCCAGGCACCTGCGGTGGGTGTGTCCTCAGGGCCTGTGCTCAGTTGTCTCCATGCATGGGTCCCTGTGCTCTCGGAGGCACCCAGTTCTGAGCTCTGTGGGTACAGCGACGCTGCCTTCCCTGGCCTGCTATGCTTGTCCTCCTCCTCAGTTTTCAGCCTCTGGTCCCCAGCTGCTGTTCTGTCTCCAGGGCTCCCTCCTGGGCCAGAGTCTTAGTCCAGCTCCTCCCCACCAGCGCTGTCACACTGTCACCTGCTGGCTTCTCACACCTCCTCCTGCCTACCCCCTGCTTTCCCCGTAAAAACCTGCTCTGCTGTTATGAGGGCCAGCTCAGGGCTGCTGTGATGCTGGAGTTTCCCTCCAACCGGGCAGGTCTGTGTGGTGTTTACCTGAGCAGCAGCATGGTGGCTGGAGGATTGGGGGTGCCTCCCCACCCAGCCCTGAATGAGTCAGCAGAAGGGGAGCCCTTCCTCAGTGCCACACCAGGAGCACTGTTGATAGGTGTGTCTCTGGGTGCCTGAGTGTAAAGTGCTGCCTGCCAGGGGCCTCCTTTGTCACCGTCCTCCCTAATGAGCCACCAGGACCCAGGAGGGAGATATCTGATGACCTGCAGCTTGCATGCACTCTGTTCCAGGAAGCTCACTCTTCCTAATCCCAGTCCTCAGGATGACCCCCACTGGAGTGTGACCCAGCACACGCTCTTGGTTCCGCTTTGCCCCTCCTGACCAGGTGTCCAAGAATCTCACCTAGCTGGGCGTGGTGGTGGCACACACTCTGGGAGGCTGAGGAGGGAGGAAGGAGGAGGGAGAATTGAAAATTGGAGTTTTAGGGAGACCTTGTCTTAGAATAAAGGCGGGAGGGACTAGAGGCGGCACTTACTGTCAGTGGTTCCGTCCCCAGTACACCAAGACAAAGGAATCTTATCAGATGGCTCTAACAGAGGACCCTTGGGGAGGCCTGGCCCAGTCTTCTCCCTGTAGTGTGGCTCTGTAATTCTAAATTACAGCAGGGGACTGAGAGAGCAAAGTATGAAAAGATAACTGAAGACACATTAAACTTTTGTTTATTTAAGTGGGGTGGAGATGGTCCCTCCAGTCCCCAGGCAGTTGGAACTATCCTGAGGTGCAGGGAAGGCATATTAAGGTGTTTGGGAAGCAAGACAAAATATGTGATTGGATAAACTAGAGTACCTAGCTTTCATTCACTGTCAATTTCTGATTAGTTGGTAATTTCTGATTGGCCAAGTCTCCAGTTAGAGATTAGTTGGTAATTTCTGATTAGCCAAGTCTCTAGTTAGGGATTAGTTGGTAATTTCTGATTAGCCAAGTCTCTAGTTAGGGATTAGTTGGTAATTTCTGATTAGCCAAGTCTCTAGTTAGGGATTAGTTGGTAATTTCTGAAAGCGTTTTGCCCTAGAATAAATTATAGGACATGGCAGTAGTTCAACATGGTGGAAGGCCAAATCAGGGATGCTTACCCTGATGGCCACTTCCTCCTTCCCTGATTACAACTTCCTTCTTCCTTTCCCCATGCACATGAAGAAAATTCCAGTCAGATCCTCGCATTTGTCATCAATGCCTACCCCAAGCACCACATCCGGTCAAAGGTCACATATACCCCACACCCCCATACCTGGGCAGAGTAGAAAGCCAAACCCTTGGTGGTCGTGGGCTCCTCTCCAAATCCTTTAAATAAAAAGGCCATTTTTACTTTTTCTTATATTGTGTTCCTTTATTGCGCCAGAAAACTCTTAACAATTTCTGATTGGTCAAGTCTCTAGTTTGAGATTAGTTAGTAATTTCTGATTGGCCAAATGTCTGGGGAGGTGCTGGATTCTGGTGAGCTAAGTGTAATTTTTCTTGTAACTGCTTCAATGGGGTGTAGTTTCAGGAGCAACCCTAGGAACTCAGCTGCCAGAGCCATCTCAGCCTGTGGGCTTCCCGGCTGGTTTTGCTTTTGAATCATTGGCCCTGGCCCTGTGGATCCAGGTACTTGAAGTAAGTAGATGTGTCATGCCAAGGTGTAGTAATGAGCATTGAAATGGTCATGTAACCCTCACGCTGTCTTGAAAAAGCAAAGTGTTTATTTAAGTCTCATTTATTGGGATTATTTAAGTCTAATTTATTGGGATGTGTGCCATTTGGTCATCCCTGCAAAGGACTCTGAATTCAGATCTGTTGAGGTTTTGGATTTCAAACTGTTGAGAAAAAAGTAATAAGATTATTGAAATTAGCAGCTGTCACTTTTGAAACTGACCAGACAAAATTTCCTATGGTCTAAACTGCTCCCCAACCCAAGGGCCCCACATTTCAGGCTGTGCTGGGCCATAATGTCCCACTGTCAAGAACCAACTTGTTCCCTGAATGAGTGCCTAGTCGGTTTCAGCAAGAGGAGTCAGGTGTACTGTTACAGGCAGCTGAGTCGGAAATATTCTAGGCAGTGAGACAGGGCTGGGCCCTCAAAGAAGCCAGGGCAGAAGACCAGAAACCTTGCAACTGTGGGGGAAACAGACACCTCTGCTGTGGGGCAGATCTCAAGACAAAAGACAAAGCAAATCCAACCACATCCAAAGGATGGCTAGCCCAGATAGATCTCTCACCCTGAGGCAGCCAGGAGCCACCATCCCAACCCCTACAGGAAGAGCCCCTGCTCTTTAATCATGTCCGCTTGCTATGTGACTCACTTCCGAATTTGTTCCTGATATAATCAATTTTACCTAAGCAGTTAATCTTATTGGTTGATCACAGTTCTGTCCCACCTCATACCCCCCTTGCAGGGTCCCATTTTCCCCTCCTTGGACCCATCTCACCTCATCAACTTGCTCTACAAAAGTCCCCAGAAAAGACCCGGTCCTCGGCAACCCACTCGGGACCCCTTCTGTCTCAGACAAAAGTTTTCTCTCTCTCAATAAACACATTCTAGCCTTATATCCAAAAGATGAGAAGTATAAAACAAAAGAGGCCTTTATTCTGAGAACTCGGAGAGAGAAAACCAAACACACCCCACCCGCTGGAGTCCGGCCTTCACTCTGGGGGACACATGGCATGGGGGGGGTATATAAGTAGCCTAAGCTTAGGGTAGTGCTCTAGGGCTATTTGAGATGCACAGGTATCTCATTAGCACTTGTTTGGCGCCAGGGGCAAATTCCTATTGGTGGGGGAGATAGAGTCACAGGTAAATTCCTAGGGGTGGGGGAGATCGGAGCTTCCTGGTTCCATTGAGGCTTTTCTGGCTACAGAGTCCTGTCTGGGCCAAAACCCTTTTATATCCTGTCTTATGATTATTCTTATGAAAAGGGGAGATTTCTTTCTTTAACTATTTCCTGCTGGCAGGGGGTGCTGTACTGGAGTCTAGGGGAGTCAAGGGGATTACTGTTGATGCCCAGGTAGACGCTGGTGCCAGGTGTTTTAGCCAGGACAACTTCAATGGTGAATGCACATATGTTAGACTGGAAAAACAAAGAGACAAGATGTTATGAGGAGGCATGGCACTATCATATTTAAGGACCCAGGTGAGGTAGAGGGAAAGGTGCCTTTGATTTAGACATATCATTATATGAGGACCACTTTGAGGTAGGATCATTGTCACGGTGAGGTGGAACTCTGAAAAATAAGTGTGAGGTTAGGAGGAGTGAAGTTATGAGAGGTGATTTACTAACCCATCTGAAAGCATAAAAGTTAAGAGGGTAGGTGTGTAAAACTTGTCTCCGGTCCAGGAGTTGAACTGGAAAAAATAGGGGGAGCAGGGAAGGCAGTGGCTGTACCAGTATAGGGAAGGTAAGGGCTTAGGCTTTCAGGGATGTCACGTTTAACCAGACAGCTGAGGGTAGAAAGAACTGCGACAGTCATCACATAGAACATTATGAAGATTATCTTACGCATGATGTGGGAGTCTTTGGGAAAGATTGTCAGGAGTCCTGCAGTAAAAATGATCATTAATAGAATGTAAGAAATTAGGAACCAAAGTGGATAACAAAACATGACTTAGCCTGTTAACTGTGGCTGCGAGGCCTTCATGAAACGGAGATGGGTGGGCAACAAAAGATGAGATGACCACTCAGAATGATCAGATTTAGCCTGAGTGATGTGAAACCAGGGTGGGAGTCCAGCAACTTTGACCACTGTAGGGGTCGTCAAGTAGACCAAATAGGGACCACTCCACCTTGGTTGTAGTTTTGTGGATTTAGAACATTTGAGATAAATTAGATCTCTGATCTGGTTTGGCCTCCCATAGGAGGGCCACAACCCAGAGGGTTGTGGAAGGCAGAGATCAGCATGTTGTCACAACAAGTGTCGGAGGAAGGAGAGGACTGGGACATATCAGCAAGGGGAGGGAGATTTTTGGGGAGCAGGAAGATTGTGGAGTAAGAATGGCCTGCCGTACATATAAGTTCAAAAGGACTTAAGAAAGTAGGAGCCCGGGGAAGTGCCCTAAGCTTGGCTAAGGCTAAGAGCAAAAGTTGAGGCCAAGGTTGGTGTAGTTCTAAAGTGAGTTTTGTAAGGTGTGTCTTTATGAGGCCATTTGCCTTTTCTACTTTCCCTGAGGATTGTGGATGGTATGGGATGTGTAGGTGTCAGGTGATGTGTAAGCTTGAGGATACCTGTTGAGTGATCTGAAAAATAAAGGTGGGACCATTATGTGACTGAATACTCTGAGGTAGACCAAACTTTGGAATGATTTCTTGTAATATGACTTTGGTAACAACAATTATCCCTCATGAGAGTCTGGGTTCACATTAGTAAACTTAAGGTTTCCTGAAGCCGATTTAGGAACACAGCTGGGTTTCCATTAGCCTCCTAGACCTGTTTTGAAAGTTTGTTATACTTAGTATGTTTGTGAGCAATAGGCCCACAATTAGATACTCAATCATTTTATGTAATTTTGTTGAACTTTCTAGTTCCAGTTAGGATCTTGTTCTGGCACAGCGGTAGGCCCAGGGTCATTATCAGCGGAGTTTGCCTTAAGTCTGCGATCAGCTTCTTCTTGAGCTGCCTGCCACAGCTGATTTCACTCTTGTGAGCTGAGAGTGGTATTTAGAATCACATAAACATCCTTAAAATGTAAATCATAACAATTAGTTATAAATTGAAATTCCCTGATGTAATTCTGTGGGTCAACAGAGAAGCTACCTAATTTATGGGTAATCTGAGATAAGTCAGAAAGGGAGAAAGGCACATGTATATTAACAGGTCCCTTGGGGCCAGTTTGCTCCCGAAGTGGTAGCAGAGATGAGGAGAAGATTGCGGAGTAGAGGGCCATTGGGCAGCCATCCGTCCGGTAGGTGCATGTGAATAATTATCTGTAGATAGGCTACAAAGCAGCTGCTGGTTAACATGGGACGAGAAAACACAGGCAGGTGGCATCTCACTGTGTGCCTTGCAGCGATGCAATTGCTGCTCACAGCACAGTCAACCATCATGTGGTCCGCAACAGGGTGGCTGTTGCTGATCACAAGAGGAGCCACAAGGGGGCAGCCATTGACTGTGAGACCCATCCCAAGATGGCAGCGCCCTTTCACGTGGCAGAGGGCAGCAACGTGGTGACCATTCCCACACGAGCTGCAGCAGTTACGCTGCCTGCCCGAAGGTATAACGACCGAGCCCTAGTATGGTGGGAGGGAGGTGAGAATGCCGCAGGGGACAGAGAATTCTCAGGAGAGTAAGAGGTCTGAGACTGAAGAAGCGCTAACGGAGGGATTAGAACCACTGGGAGAGTTGTGGGCCCCCGGAGAGGGTGGGGAGGGGATCGCACAGCAGCAGGTAACAGCGAGGAGTGATTTTGAGGATAGGGAGGTGGCCGATAAAAAACCGGGGTACTTCCTCTAGCAGATCATGAGGGCAGGAGGGGAGAGTTTGCAGCGCAGCAGAGTTAGCTAAAAGTACCTGGGCAGGGGTACAAGATTTAATGAGAGATGGGTGCGTTCTCAGAGCAAGGAAAGCCTGTACGTAAGGGATCTCTGTTAACTTGTCGCCAGTTTGGCAGAAATTGTATAAATTTTTGAGAATACAGGGGTCAAACATCCCCCTTTAGGCCATGGGCTGCCAGTAAGTGGATAGGTCGGCCAACCCTCCTGGCAGTAAAAGATTAATTGTTTAGGTTTTATGGTGCTTTTAATTTTAAGAGTACATAGATTGGAAATCAAGCATTGCAGAGGCGTCTTTTGGGAGGTAGAAAAAGCGTTTCCCATGACTAATTCAGGCAGGAAACGAGCCGTGGTCCAGGGGTTGAGCCATCACTCGTTCTGTGGCACCGACGGTGGTTAGGGTTCCAGATATTGTATTTCTCAGTGGGCACTGAGAGATCTACAGTGGATTTCACGTGGGTTCAGTAACAGTTCTGCCCGTGAGAGCGTAAAGCTCCGAGGGGCGTGAGATTCTTCCAGTGTATTACTGTAATTAATCTTTTACTGCCAGGAGGGCAGTTGTTAGCCTGGGAGGTCACACAGAAGCAAATAACAAGATTTTCTCCTGTCCTATTGAAAGAAGTAAAAGGAAGACATGGGCAGAATATACAGGGAATGTTTAAAAATTATTACAGAAAAGCCACGGTCAGTAATTTCCCTCAACACCCCCCCCACACACACACATTTAGAACACACTCATCCCATTGTTCACACTGCTTTCTGGAACACTCTAGAGTCCTCTTTCTCGAGTGTCTTTAGCTGTGCTGTACTGACTGCCTCAGTGTCCTGAGTCCATTCAGAATGCTCCTCTTCCTCGGTCACTTTGAGTTTGGGGAAGTGCCAGCAGGGGCACGGTACCAGATCCGGTGTCTGAAGATGCACAGGGATGTTTGTGGAGCCTGTCGTTTTGGGGCCACACGTGGTAGCAACATGCACTGCATTTTTTTTATCACTCACAAAGATGCTCGGAAGGAGAATTTTCAGACCTGCTTGAGGAAGTGGCGCAGAGGATGGGATAAATGTGTTTGAAGCCAGGGGGAGGGTGTTTGGGGAGATTTGTGGCAGTTTATTTTTTGCTGTAATAATTAAATTTAAACATTCACCGTCTTTTTAGGTTACACATCATAATATACAGAATATCCCACTTATTTCAAGTCTGCAGTTTGATGGATTTTGGTGACTGGGTTGTTATATAGATATCACCCAGATTAAGATATGCAATTATTTTCCTCTAAATGCTGTCCTGTATTTTTGCAGCCCATCTCTGCCCTGTTTATAGCTCTAGACTTGAAATCTGAACTGTTTGGGCCACAAGATAGGAGCCAGCAGTGTCCCCTAGTAGTTCTGCTCTGCCCGGTGTGGTTAATTCCTTCCTAGTGGGTCTACTTTTGCCTTTTCTAGGATCTCAGGAGCCTAAATTCCTGCACTGAGGATGCGCTGTTGAAGCCTGTTTCTTCTCCAGCCAGGTCCGTTCCTCGGTGTCTCAAAGGCTTTGCCTCTTCCCACTGGTTGTCCAGTTTATCTTCATAAAGTGTTCATTCTGGGACCTTGCTGTCCTCTTACGGTCTCACTGTCCTGTGCATTGATATTTCAGAGAAAATTCAAACCCAGTATGAATTTGCACTCCTTTCCCTGTGTGTCTGGTGCGAGGCCTTTTGTCTTCGAACTTTAGCCCCTTGGGCCAGGGGGGCTAAGGCTAAGCCAGCAGTGTGGCTGACACACATAACCTTGGACTTGAGCAGATCTGGCCTGAACTCGGCCACTCCAGCCCCGTCACCCGGTGCAGGTTATTGGGCCGCTCCAGGTCTTCATGTCAGTCTTGGCTCCACGTGAGCAGCAAATGCCCAGTGTTGCGAGGTGTGGCCATGGCTGTGCCAGCGACTGTTGACAGATGGGTGATTGTGAGCCTGAGTCCTGCTGTCCAAGTGATCCAGGGGAAAGAAACTCACGATCTGCTATCTGTGCAGTACGAGCTCGTGTTCTCTCAAATCGAAGGATGAATTTTAGGAACAACACAGGTTAAGAGCAGAATGTATTTAATGAAAGAACAAAAACTTCTATCTGAGAGACAGAAGGGCTCCTGGGTGGGTTGCCAAAGACTGTCTTTTTTAGGGACTTTTATAGAGTAAAATCATGAGATTAGATGGGTCAAAGGTGGGGAAAATGGGAATTTATAAGGTGGGACAGAACTATGGTCAACCAGTAAGATGAATTGCTCCAGTAAAACTAATTAAATTAGGAGCACATGGGGGAGCGTGTCAGCTAGTAAGCGGCACACTTAACAGCAGTGACTCTTGCTGTAGGGGGTGGGCTACTGACTCCTGGCTCCCTCAGGGTGATGGAGAACTATCTGGACTGTGGATCCTTAGGATGTGGGTGTATTTGCTCTGCCTTTTGTCTTTTGAGGTCTGGTGCACAGCAGGAGATGATTGTCTCTTCCCAGGCTGCAAGGTATCTGAACTTCTGCTCTGGCTCCTTTGAGGGCCCAGCCCTGTCTGATTGCTTGTAATATTTCTGACTAACTCAGCTGCCTGTAACACAAGAACTAGAAACCGCAGTGATTGTTGGGCCCGGTTTGAGAACCAGAGGAGGCTGCCAGTTTTCTCCAGCTTGATGGCTCTGTTTTGTGTTCTGTATACCTCAAAGCTTTGAGTGTGGGTGCTGAGACACACGTTACTGAAACATGGCTAATTGAGCTAGAATTCCTTTCAACATAGAATAAACTGGTACAAGTGTGACCGAGGGTGACATTTGTACAGGGGAAATGAGCTACAGAACCAAAGATTTAAGACAGAATCGCGGGGGTTTATTCTTGATCTCGTTTTGAATTTTACCTCCTTCCTTTTTCTTCAGGGCCCTGATTTTCCCCTTCCTGATCCGAGGAGGGAAGCCAACACCGCTGTTCACCTGTGTGTCAGCCTTCCTGTTCTGTGTCTACAACGGCTACTTGCAGAGCAGGTACCTGAGCCGGTACGCCGTGTACACTGAGGACTGGGTGACCCAGCCCCGCTTTCTAGCTGGTGAGTGTCCGGCACTCACTGCCATGGCCTGGGAATTGTAGCCAGAGTGCCCAGGCCCTTCAGGAGAACCAGGGGGCTGGGTGCGAGCACCTCAGAGAACAGAGCAGCCAGGGGAAGACCAAGGCTGCCCCATATAGCATACAGGCCAGAGGGGTGCATTCAGGGGACACAAGTGCTGCTCTTGCTGGGAGCCTGGGCTTTGGGGGAGCCCCAGCCAAGCAAGCTGTGGCTCGAATGGAGGAGACACTGGTTCCTGTTTGCACTGTAATGTAAGTTGGTCCTCCAGCCTCTCTCAGCATCTTCTGTAAAAGAGACACAATACCTTCCTACAGTGCAGTCAGCCTTTCATGATTATGCCATCTTAACTGGGAAGGTTTTTAGCTTTTTAAAAAGTTCATTACAATTAGAATACATTAACATGTGCTTTCAGGTTACAGCATTACAGCATTATAAGTTTTGAACAGAAGTGAAAATACCCATTTGCTATCAAAATAATATCAAGATTATTAAAAATGCTTATAGTTGTTTTTCCATTGCTGGGGGAAAAAAACCCAAAACACCTGACATACAAACCTTAAAGGAGAAAAGGCTTAATATGTCTTGTGGTTTCAGAGGGTTTGCTCCATGGACTGCTGGCCCCAAGGCAGGAGCATCATGGCAGATGGCGTGGCAGTAGAGAGCTGCTCAGCAGAAGATGGGACAAGCCAGAGAGAGAGAAAGGGGTAGGGAAAAGAATACACCCTGCCATGCGTAAAAAAGATGTGGCATTTTTTTTCTTTTTAATTTTATTTAAGGAGAAAAAGAAAAAAAGCAGAAAAAGGGTACAAGTTATATAGAATTTCAGAAAAAATAAACAGTAGGAAATCACTAGTTAATGGATTACATATTGTCCTCTTAGAAATATTTGTTCAAGTTACAAAATTAAAGCTTATATAGTGAACATTCAAACAGTGAGACCAAACAGTTTTGTTCAATGACCCAACAAAACTCAGTAATATCATTGTCTATTTTATACACTTAAATATACATGCAGTTATATCATTTAGAGCACTTTCTTTTCCTCTCTTTTGTACAATGACTATTATACATTTTGGGTTTTATTGCTCCCACAGTTCTTATTACTTTTTTGGGAAGAGAGTAAAACCAAATGTGACATAACAGAACAGAGTCGGTCAAATCAAAAGGGTGGACATAATAGATAATGCAAAAACATAATACAAGGTGATCAATGGTTACCATAATGCCTCCCGCTATCTCTAATAGAGTTGCCTATATCATCAGTTATAGTAAAATTGAACAAAACAGTAAAGAGCAAAACCAACAAAACCAAAACATTGGAGACATTACAGGTCTTCAAAAGTTGATAATAGTCAACCAGAATGGGCATCATAATGAATCCCACTATCTTCACAGCTGTTGCCTAAACTTTCGAACCTGGTACTATCAAGCAAAACAGAATAGAGGAACATCAGTCAAAACAAGATGGTGAGAGCAATACAGGGCTTCAAATCAAGTTAATAGTAAATCAAAGTGGGTTACTATAATATATCCTACTATTTTTTTATTTATTTTTCCCTTAATTAAAAGGATAAAAATAAAAAAGTAAATAATAAAACGGAGATTGAGATAAAAGAGGGCATAACAACAAAGCAGCGCAGATCAAAACATAACCATTTAAGCAAAATAGTGTTTATATGATGGAGTGTGCAGCTTGAGTCCAAACTGATAAGGGAAATGAATCAGACACGCATGTATTAACATCATGTTGTCTCCCTGTTGTGAGGTGCCAAAAGAAATAATGTGTGGGTGTCTGTGATAGTGAAGGTAGCTGTACTGCTGATTTCTCTCAGCTCATTGAAGAGAAATGTTCGTGCTAGTACTGTTCAGACAATTAAAGGCAGATAGCTTGTGCTCTGAGTAACTGATTTGAAGATAAGGATACTCCAATGTATTAACCATTGTTACCCTTCAATTACCGTGTTTTGAAATTTTGTTTCATTTTTTTTTTCTCTTTAAAATTAAAAGAAAAACACACCCTCCCAGGTTTCGCCCTCAGTGGTCTACTTCCCCTAGTCAGTGCCCATCTCACTGGGGGTCAGTGACTCTTTGGGGGACACTTCTTGTCTAACTAACCTGTAACAATCTCAGGGCTGTTTCCAAGAAGGAGGATTCTTTTGTGTGTTTGTTTAGCATGCTTTGAAACTCTTAGAAATGACAGCACATGCACGAGTCTTGACCGCAGTGGCAGTGCATCAGGAGTCCTGACTTGGCCCATTAAATCCGCAGCCTGCCTGGTGGCACTTAACCCTTCATGCCCTGTGTGATATTTTGCCTTCTCTTGATGTAAAGGAATTTGTAACCACCGAATAACTAACTCAAGTGTAGTTCTTTCTTGCTAGCAAAGCACTTTCCAATGCTCAGTCATATTTTTTGAGAGAATGAGAGTTTTATTTTTTGCCTTGTGGATTTAAACAGAACGATCTGACAGCAGCTTTTCACTTCCTCAAGGTGATGGATACCTATGTAGTATATCAATCGCCGCTCTTTATCCTTAGGGTGTGAGAGTATTTGTTTTATCTTTTGTCTTAAGGCCTGGTCCACAGCAGAGGTGTCTGTCTGCCCCGCAGCTGCAAGGTGTCTGGGCTCCTTTGAGGCCCAGCTCTGTCTCACTGCCTATAGTGTTTCTGTCTACCTTAGCTGCCTGTACCAATAGGGTTTTTTCAGAGGTGGCCGAGTCTAGAGTGTGTGATGCTGTGATGCAGGTGTATGGGTGGGTTAGTAAGTCATCGCACTGAGTGCTTTGGCACAGTCAGCTGGGATTAGGGGTGTGAGCGCTACACCCCCTAGGGTGGGCAGCCTGCACACAGTGTAAGAGACAGACCCCGGCTTGTCCCCTCCCACTACCATAAACCGTCACCTGCTGCCATGTGCCCCGCTGCCTTGGAGTCAGCTGATCATGGGCTGAAACCTCTACAAACTGTGAGCTAAATGAACCTTTCTCCCTTTAAGTTTGGGTATCGGGTATTTTATGTCATCAATGAGAGAAAAGTAGCACAGAAGGGAAAAGTGAGAAAAAAGGATAAAATAGAAACAAAGCTTTTGTAAATAAGGGGAAAATGGGTTTAAGAGAGGAAAGAAAGGGGAAAAGTATGAATCAAAATATATCGTGCAGGTACAAATTCCATGTGCTGAATGTGATCATTACACATATCTAAATTGTACCAATAAACTTAACTAGTGATATAAAAAAAAATTTTAAAAATCAGTTCCTGCTCTCCAGTTCTGCCATTTAGCCTTGTCTTGTTGGAATTCAGTGGTGTTATACTGAGAAGTCTCCTGTCAGTGATGCAAAGCCTCAAGCAGTTAAAACCCTGCAATGTGGAGGGAGACATGAGTGACCCACAGGTTAGGAGGGATGACCTGATGGAGTCTCAGCTGCAGGGGAGCCAGGGACAGGACACCGAGTGGGTCAAAGGAGGTTGTGAGGAAAGGAGACGAGGTGCAGATCTGGACACCCAGGAATGCGGCCGCCCCTCCGGAGCCCAGGCCCCATTGGTAACCATCAGCAGGGCTGGCTTCTTCCCCTGTCCTCAGCTGGAGGCTGCTGCCTCTATAGGGAACGTGGTCAGGTACGCTTGGGGGCCGGCTTTGCCATGGAGCATGCCTGTGCCTGAGGCTTCGGGGTGTCTCTGGTCCTAGATGTAGACTGGGACCAGCAGCCCTGGGGATGGTCACTGCTTGTCTAGTTCATGACCAGCATCAGGACAGCAAAGCCCGTTAGATGGTGTCCCACTGCTGACAGCGCCCAGGGTCTCCCAGCAGGTGCAGCCAGTCATGGCACGAATGAGGGCAGTCAGACAGGTTCGGGGGACCTGTTCAGTCCACGTGGGTTCTGGAGCCTGGTGGTTCATTACCGTATTGATCTTGTCCTTTTCTGTTCTTAGGTTGTGCCTTGTGGTTAACGGGCATGGTGGTAAACATCCACTCGGATCATATCTTGAGGAATCTTCGGAAACCAGAGGAGACGGGGTACAAAATACCGAGGGGTGCGTCCCAAGCGGGGAGGCTTCCCCTCAAAGTTGTGCTGCGTGTGCCCAGCGGCCGTCCTAGCCTTGAGGCCTCTAATAACTCAATTCTGGTGGTCACTAGCCATAGGTTTGCAGTGAATCACCTCCACAGATTGTTTTCTTTTCAGAAAAACAAGAGAACTGATTCTGGCTAAGGACAGGATATGAAGTGAAAAGGAAGCTCAGCCTTTGGAGACAGGGCGAGGAGGACCCCACAGCTCCCTGGATTCTGATACCTGTGCCACCCTCAGGATGGTGGAATCGACTCCTAGAGACACCTTAAAATGTTGGGTGGATTTTAAAAAGCCTGTAACCCTAAATCTAAATGTGTGCCAGGATCGGAAAACACTGAAAATGTGCCACGCATGGCCACCCCGTGTAACCGGAAGTCCCAACCAGGGTGGTCTGAAAATCCATGATGCTTCAGTTAAGTTTGGTTAATGCTAGGTTGTCCCCAGCAGGAGTGGGATTGCAATCATGTGCCCAGGCAGCCAGAGCCCCAGTCTGGAGAGGCACCTGCCTTCCACCCGGGGCCTCATGGACCCCACAGACCTCATTTCCAGAGTAGCTGCAGCACTCAGGAGAAAACTGGCACCATGAGGAAAAATCTAGATTACCTGATGGATTTCAGATCTTTCAACAGCAAAAGCAAACAATCACATTAAACTGTGACCCAGAGAGTGCAGTCCTGGAAGACCAACCTCCGGAAGTACCAGGGTGTGGATGTGGGGAGGCGTGACCTCTATGGGGTCCCCAGCTGGGCTGCTAGTATTCTGCCTGCCTGGCATCTGGAAGAGATGCTTCTCCCCCCAGGTGTTGGCCGGCTGCAGCCTATGTGGCTTCCCAAGGAACTGTCCTTTGGGGAGGACCCAGTGCCCCTCATCTCTGCCTAGAGGGCACCTGATTGGATCCCTGAGCAATGCAGCTCTCCAGGAGCTGCTACCATGAGACAGGGCGAGGCCGGAGCACCAGATGGCAGAAGAAGAAAATGCTAGAAAAGCCCAAAGCCCCACTAGGAACAGATTTGAGCAACAGTCCAACAAAGCGGAAAAGCATCTCCTGAGAAGCAGGGTCTCTGGGCAGCCCAGAGCTGTCCTGTGTGCGACCATCCCGACCACACAGCAGCAGAGGTGCCCCAGGATGTCTCTGACCTTTTCCCTCTGCCTCCTACTGCTGGCTGCTGCTTGGCGTTCTAACCCAACTTGTTTCAAACCAGAGGAACGAGAAAGGTGTTTTCACAACCCCATGGTAGCCACTACAGAGGGAGATGCAGCAGCAGAACCTGTCTGAACAGAAATGCATTTCACAAAGTGGGAAAAAGGTGAAATTCAAGTTCCCCACGTGACTTCCTGTGTGAATGGAGCCGCGGCTGCAGGGATGCCTGTGAGTGGGGTGCCAGCACCTCCCCACTCGGCTCGATGCGGTCAGCTCCGTACACCTGCAGCCTCCTTCCCTTGCCCCCAGCCGAGGGGGACATCCCCAGGAGCTCTGGCACAGACCAGGTGTTCACAGAGACGGGCAGTGCATACAGCAGAAGACGTGGCCAGGTGATGGAGGAAGACAAGCTGGGAATCCAAAAGATGGAGAACTGCTGCTACAATCCCTTATTCCTGACCCTGAGATCACATGGTGCACAGAGAACAACAGCAAAAGCCAAACGCCACAGCAAGGACGTAAAAAACGCGAGATGGAGCCCTGGGAATTTTCCAGTGAGCGCTGCCGAGGACAGAGAGGGCAGACATCGTGTGCATGTGGGAGTCCTGAAGAAATCCAGGGCAGGTTTCCAAGAGTAGTGTAAGGAAGCTTGTATGAAGCCAGCCAAGACTCAAGTCCAGCTTGGGAAAGAATACACCTTTCCCAGGGATGGTGAACCTGTGGCACACGTGCCACAACAGGCTGTTTGTTATCATTGAAGGCTCTGAAAGGTTCGCCATCACTCTCCCTTTAGTTGTACTGAGGACAATTGACTCTAGTCACATGAGCCCTTGGAGCTGAGGGTGGCTGGAGGGAGGGTGTCAGATTTTGGAGATGCAGGAGAGTGGAAGCCCCCACCTTGTCCTGATCCTGTTGTCCCCCATGCAGATGCAGCCAGTATCTTTGAAGACCCCAGAGCTTAGCAATGTGGACCAGTGTTCTAGAGGACTCCACCGTGGTGGGCTTTGGGGCTGACCATCTACCTTCGAGCTCAGAGTGGGTCTTTTCCGTGGGGCATGGCCATGTTTTCTAACATGGTCATTTCTGTGAAGCCCGGCTGTGTGCTGTTTCCAGGAGCCTGGCCAGAGCTCTGAACAGTCATTGGTGAAAATCAAAAGGGCCCAGTTACAAAATCCATAGAGAGGAAGTTAGGGGTGGGGGGAGGACAAGTTCTGTGGACTGTGTGTGACATCACATTTGTGGGTAAGTCACATAGCGTCTCGGCCACTTGTGCGCTTGGGACATCTCTAGCAGGTCGGCATCTGCCAGTTTTCTTAGGGGATTACTCACCAATCCCTCTCCCCACCAGATGTTTCCCTCCACAGGAACGCCTGGGGACAAGGTCCCTGATTTCACCCAAGAGGTGTTCTGTTCCACTCTCCTCTAGCCCTGGCCTTCGGGTGACATCGCCCTTTCCTTGAAGGTGCAGAGTTCCCCTCCTGGGACCTGGCTGCCCGAATGCAGATAAGACGTAGACAATAAAATAAAATCCACACAGACAGTAATGACAGAGTAATGTGGGAAACTGGGGTGGCTTACAGAAATAGTTAATAAGGGTGACTGTGGTAAAGCCACCGCAGGAGGAAACACAGCCTCAGATACCTGGCGTTCACCCCCGTCGATGCCTCCAATGACACATGTGCTGCGTGTGTTTGTGGGAATGGTGGTGCCTCAGTGATGTGCAGCAGTGTCCTACAGCATCACTTAAGACAGACTCCGCTAGGCCTGGCTGCATGGTAACCGCCCTGTGTTGCTCTCTTTCCGTCCAGGAGGCTTGTTTGACTATGTCACTGCAGCTAATTATCTTGGGGAGATCGTGGAGTGGTGTGGCTTCGCACTGGCCAGCTGGTCCCTCCAAGGTGGAGCCTTTGCTCTGTTCACATTTACTGTTTTATACCCTAGGGCAGAGCAACATCACCGGTAAGTTTTAAAACACACTTAACTCTCTTCATTGGTTCTGTGACCATGGAATGAAAAAAATGTTCAGATTAGATGTCCCAGAATGCTGAGATTCATTTGAATTGCCCAGTCCTAGTGTCAGCTTTGCCATAGCCAAGTAAGACTATCTTGGTTACTTTTCAGTCATTGTTGTGACAAAATACCTGACCCTCCAAATTAAGGAAGGAAAGACTTATTTAGCTTACAGTTTCTAGAGGTTTCAGTCTATGCTCCGCTGTCTTCAAGGCAGAGTGGCCTGGCTAAGGGGCAGCTGTTTGTGGTGGCCAGAAGCAACCAGCAAAAAAGGAAAAAGGAAAAGCCCCCCCTCTTCCCTCCTTTATATTGTATGCCAGCTCCTAACTTCTGGGTGGGTGCAGTGCTCAATACTACCAATCCCAGCACGGGACAATGAGCCAATCACAAATGCTAGATTCATCTGCCTCAATGGCTGCATAAGGTTTGTGGGGGACACTCAGACACAAACCATAACAAAAACCAAAACCAAGCAGTACCCCAAGGACCATGTCTGCAGTGGGACTGGTCTTGGGGAGTCTTCAGTGCCCCCAGCCACTTGTGAGCTTCTGAATGTTTGCTCCTGGAGTTCATGGTCAGGTTTGATGCCAAGCAGAGGATTCGGAGACTTCAAATAGAAGCCCTAGTTCAAATCAAGAATGCATACCAAGCATGGCAACATACATCTGTAATGCCAGAAGAGGGTAAAGTAGGAGAAGCATGATTCAAACCCAGCCAGGACCACTTAGAATTGGGTAAGATCTTATCTCAAAAAAAAAAAAAAAAAAAAAAAAAAAAGGCTGTGATCAAGAGAAAGGCCCTGGGTTCAATCCCTGTTACTGCAGAAAGGGAAACCTGAGAATACAGGAGGAGCTCGCAAGATCGTGAAAGCCACGGTGGGCAGGGAAGGGGTGAATCCCAGAGCTGGAGAGGGCCCTGCTCCATTGCTCCCTGCATGCCATCAGGATCCCCTGTGGGGCTGATGCTCTGGGCATGCAGCGAGATGTAACCTCCCCCCACCCGTGGAGTTTGTGGTGTTTAGGGGAAAGGACAGACGGAAAGCTACCAGGTTACTGGATTGATGGCTCGGTGGAGTGGGAAAGCACAGACCTCTTAGGTACCTAGGTGTCCTCCTAGCTTCTTTGTGCACTGAGCAGTGCACGGGTCGTTTCTCGGAGATGGAGCAGGGGGAGGCCGACTGCTGGGTCCCCAAAGTGGACACCTAAAATGCACATGCAGGTGAGATGGGGCGACAGGCATCCTGCATCTTCTCCAGGTGCCCCTGGATGCCTCTGGGCATGTTGTCCCCTTGCAGACAGGGACCATGAGATCCCAGAGCTGCTGAGAGAGACAGTTTTTTGAGGGTCCAGGACAGCAGTCACAGGCTGGAGAGTGGCTGGGGCTGTGGGCCATCGGGAGCCGCTGCCTGGGAAGGGCAGAGTTGTATCCCACAAGAAGAGGTCACTGTTCTCCACTCCTGGGCCTGTGGGTGTGTCTGATGGGAATGGGACTGCTGCAGGCGTGACAGGGAGGACAGCCCGATCCCACATGATGGGCAGCCTCAACACAAGGGGAGAGCTCAATTTGGGTACACTCTGCAGAGGGAAATGCCACACAGGGTGCAGACAACCAGGAAGGACACTGTCCCCAGGGCTGCATTCAGGGGTCCTCTGTGGATGCCCCTGCCGCTGTTTCTGGGGGAGATTTGGTTGCTGTTCTTTTTTTTTTTTTTTTTTTTTTTTTTTATTTAAGGAGAAAAGAAAAAAAAGTGAAAGGGTACAAGTTATACAGATTTACAGAAGAAAAAAATGAACAGTAGGAAATCACTAGTTAATGGATTACATATTGCCATCTTAAAAATAATTGTTCAAGTCACAAAATTAAAGCTTGTAGAGTGGACATTCCAACAATGATACTGCAAACAGTTCTGTTCAATGATCCAATAAAACTCTGTGATATCATTTTCTATCTTACACACTTAAATATACACGCAGTTATATAGTTTAGAGCACTTTCTTTTCCTCTCTTTTGTACAATGACTATTACACATTTTGGGTTTCATTGCTCCCACGGTTCTTATTGCTTTTTTGGAAGAGAGTAAAACCAAATGAGACATAACAGGATAGAATCGGTCAAGTCAAAACGGTGGACATAATAGATAATATAAAAACATAATACAAGGTGATCATCAATGGTTACCATAATGCCTCCCGCTATCTCTAATAGAATTGCCTATATCGTTAGTTATAATACAATTGAACAAAACAGTAAAGAATAAAACCGACAAAAACCAAAAACATTGGAGACATTGTACGTCTTCAAAAGTAGATAAAAGTCAATGAGAATGGGCGTTATAATGAATCTCATTATCTTCTCAGCTGATGCCTAAACTTTCGAACCTGATACTATCCATCAAAACAGAATAGGGGAACATCAGTCAAAAACAAGATGGTGAGAGTAATACAGGGCTTCAAATCGAGATAATAGAAAGTCAAAGTGGGTTACTATATTATATCCTGCTATTTTTTTTCCTTTAATTAAACGGATAAAAATAAAAAATAAATAATGGAGTGGAGATTGAGAAAAAAGAGGGCATAACAGCAAAACAGCGCAGATCAAAACACAACCATTTAAGCAGAATAGTGTTTCACCACCAGATAATTCCGACCTAAAAGTAGTTACCATATTGACTCTTTCCTTGAAGTCCTTGAGTACAACTTCATATACTGTAGCATTAAGTATATCAAAACAATGTAAAACCATTTAAGAGAATGACAGCATTACAGAGTATTTAGAATCGACTAACAGAAAATGAACAATGGTTTCTGTATAATCTCCTTGTCTTTAAAAGGTTTTTGCTTATACTATTGTACATAATAAAATCCAATAAGATACAACCTGTTTAGACCATTGGAGACAGAAGAACAAAAGCTAGATGAGACTTCAAAACAAGATGATACTAAATCAGTATTACCTATTAAGATGTCATTTTCTCTAAAATAGATGTTCCTATCATCCAATCTTCTCTGTCTCATTTCTGTTGAGCTCTTTTTCTGTCAGTAGCTGTCAGTTTGTCTTCTTCATTTTGTTCTCTGCTCCATTCGTTGTGGCCTCCCCGCCACCATTTCTGGGTTCTTTGTATTTTTCTTTTTTTAGAATATCTTGCAAATATGCAATACTTTCTGTAGGGTTGAATTGGTGGTTGCAAATTCCCCCAGTTCCTCTTTATCCTGAAAGCACCTTGTTTTTCCATCAATTTCCAGGGACAGTTATGCAGGTTATCTCAATCTTGGCTGGAGATTATTGTCTTTCAAAGCTTGAATTATTTCCCCCCATGCTCTTCGTGATTTGATGGTTTGTGCAGAGAAATCTGCTGTAATTCTGATGGGTGTTCCCTTGTAAGTGGTCTGTTTCTTGTCTCTTACAGCTTTTAATATTCTGTTCTTGTATTGAATTTCTGGAATTTTTATTATCATATGCCTGGGTGTTTCTCTGTTAGGGTTGTAGGTAGCTGGGGTCCTGTATGCCTCGTACATCTGAGTATCTTTACCTTTTGCTAAATTAGGAAAATTCTCCTGGATTATTTCTGTGAGTAGCTTTTGTAGTTCACTTGTTTGTGTCCCTACTTCTTCTTTTATGTTCTTAATCCTTAAGTTATGGCTCCTCTTATCATCTTCTTGTCTTTGTATTATTGCTGTTTGTTTCTTTGTTATTTTTAAGAAGTTTTTCGTTTCATTCTCCCATATTACAAGTCTGCCCTCCAGCTCAGATAGTCTGTCCTTAGTTTCTTTCAAGCTGTTATGCCAGTCTTGGATAGACTTCTTAATTTCTTGATAGTCCCTTTGAACCTGCTTCACGTACTCTATGCTTTCTCTGTTTTCTCCATCAAACAATTCTCCCCTCTTTTTCTGTTCTTCCATTCCACCATCTGTTTTTTCCTGGGTGGTGCTTAGCATTTCTCTAACTATTCTGCATACTTCTAGCTTCAGGTCGTTGATAACTTCATTCCTGAATTGGTCTATGAGGCTCTCTATATGGCACTTAATGTCTATTGGTGCGGTGTCCGCTATTGCCTGTTTCTCAGAATTGGGGGCCGAGGAGCCTTTCTTGTTGCTTCCCTTCCCCATTTTCTCCGTTCCTTATAAAATGCAAGCTTACATAGGAGGCCCAGCTTCCATGCCTGTCAGCCACAGCCTGATCAAATTGCGCTGGCTAGGTGTTCCCGCCCACCGCTGCGCACCAGGGAGTTATGGACTAGGCAGCCTACGCGGGAGTCACCCCTCCGCGCCACCGTCAGGCTCTGGGATCTGGGTTAGGCCAGCCTACCAAGTCCGCCCGCAGCGTCACGCAGGCCAGGCACTTTTCACCAATCCCGTCCAAGAGGGGAATGTGTGGCTGGAGTCGCCACTGCGCCCTGCTCTTACAGGACTGCCCGAGCCCAGAAAGTCCTCCGCTGGAGTCAAACTGTGGTGGAGTGTCAGTTTCTCTCACTCACCTCGCCACCAGTCAGTGTACGCCTCCTTGTCCGTCCTGTTTTCGACTCCATTCGCAGACTCCCGTTCCCAGAGCTTCTGCGCGTCTCTCCTTGCTGAGCCGCTGTGGAGGCAGCCAGCCACCGGGCGGCAGGAAACCCAAATCGCAGTTTCCAATGGCGCGGGGTCCAGCCTCCATACCGAGACTTTTCTGTTCCTATTTTAGCACCAGGACTGCATTCCAAGTTGGTTTCTCTCAGCCCAGTTTGTTCCTGAGTCAGCAGAGCATATCTCTACCGGCTCATGTCTCCTTAGTCCGCATCATTCCTGATTTCTGAGCCGAGCCTTTCAGAGAGCCTCCAGTAGTTGCTGTTAACTATCCGCCATGTTCTCCCGGAAGTCCTTGGGTTGCTGTTCTTAAAAGCCACCTATCTATGGTGCTTTGACCCAGCAGAGGCACCAAAGCAGCCAGGCCTTCTGCCGTTGCACCCTGACAGCCTTAGAGTAAGCAGCGTGTCCAATTTCCAAAGGCTTCAGGTCTCTCCTCTGCCAGGTGACTTGGTTGAAACAGTACCTTAGTAGTTCAATATCAAACCCTAATAATGTAGTTCAATACTAGTGCTTGCTGTGTGTAAGGGTCTTAGGAAATGAACAGAACAAAGCAGGGTCACGTCCCAGCACCTGTGGGACAGAGCTTGCTAACCCTGACCAAGGTGGAGTCCATGTCCTGGTCTCCACACTCCTCTGAGCCCCGTCACCAGCTGACACGGCCAGGGCCTGGGGTCCGAGCTCCTCCACGCGGCTGTCAGTACCTTCAGAGAAGGTGCTTACAAAAAAGCCAGTCATGGCCTGCTTTTAATATCAGAAAGCAGTGTAACAGCACCGATACCTTGAAAGGTGGGTGGAGGAAGGTCCAAGAGCCTGGGCTGTCAGAACGTTTTCCTAAAGGAAAGTGGAGAAGGGGAAAATCCCTTTCGACATTTGAATGTGAAATATACACAAATGGAAAAGACAGTTCTCCTACTCCCAATGAAAGCCTGTATTGCCTGCGGCCCACATCTGTTTCTCTGAACCTTAGGGTCTCAAGGTTCATTTTCCTACAAATGAACCCAATTTATCTTTGTTTATAGTAGGGTGGTGCCCCATTGAATAAATACCACAGAAAACCAACTAGTGTAGACTATCAGTAAATTGATTCCAAAAGAAAAAACTCGGTAGAGCCATTTCCTTTCACTGTTTATCGTAATGCTCTGAAAACGTTAATGCTGCATGTCACGGAAGTTGTGCAGCAGGAGCTATTTGAGTTCATAATCCACCGCGTCGTTAGTTAAGCTCGGACACATGAGATGGGCAGGCACAGGTTGCTGCTGAGGGCAGGAGTGACAGGGACTCTAGGTTGGAGAGGGGTCTCCTTCCCTGGCCCGGACCCAGGCTGCACAAGCTTTACGGCACTGTGTGCAGTGGTGGACCAGGGCCGGGCCGCCTGCTGTCCAGGCCTGAAGCTCAGACTCGGGGTCACCGTGGAGGAGCTCAGCGGAAATGAAGACAGAAGTGCCGTCGCTGTGTTCAATGTCATTCAGAAAGAATCTAGTGCATCTTCAAGTCGCTGTGATTGATGGCGTCATGACAGGAGAGCAGAGACCGATGAGATGAGAATCTCTCTCTGCTTCCTTACACCCATGGCACCCCTATCCTGTGTTGCTCCTCAGACTGCAAGCCAGAAGCGTGATTTCTGAACCCCAGAAAGCCTGTGCTCAGTCCTCATGCTGTCAAAGACTCACGTTAAGCTAGGCTGTGGGGAGGGCCAGGAACAGTAACTGCTTCCCAGAGCCAGGGCGTCTGGTGGAACACAGTGGGCAGGGGAGGGGAAGGAGTCGGAGGAAGGCAAAGCCTCGCAGCCAGCCCTGTCACACCTTAGGCAGCTGCAGCTCTGGGCAGAGACGGGAACAGACACCAGGCCAAGTGCCCTTTAACAGACTATAATACGTGTCTTAAAACACCGCTTCTTGACGTGGGTTCAGGACCATTTAGCATTTTACTCCCATGTGATCACCTCTGTGCAGTGAGTTTTTACTTATTTTTATTCGTATGCGTGCGCAGCGTGTAACGGCGCATTCATCCCAACGTGCCGGCCTGCCCACATAACGCGTCTGACTCCGTACTCCCCCTGCCCAGCTCTTGGGTCTCCTTCCCACTTAGAAGAGACCTCCCTTCTTTTTTCCCATTCTCTTTCATTTTGCTCATAGGAGAGGAGCCGTGCAGCATGTAAGCCTGAGCAGGATTTAGCTCACTGAACACAGTCCTGGACACATCATGTTTATCCTTCTGTGTGGCAGGGTAGATCTCATCAAGGGGAAATTCCGTGTTTTTTTCATCCATCCCCTATCGGTGAACATGCAGACTCATGAACAGTAGCTATCATGAATTGTGCTGTACACGTGAACATGCGTGTCACTGCAGTGAATGTCTTTACTCTTGAGGAGATTTCTGGAAGGGGAGTGGTGCGGTGTGTGAAATGAGCTCTCTGTCTGGCACACATTCCTCTCTCGGTAGGACCATCCTGACAGTGCTGGTGCTCTTTCTGACCTGAGGCTGAGCCTCCGGCCCCAGCGCTGCCACAGCCCAGAGCTCCACATCTTCCATGCACAGCTGCTAGGAGAGGTGCTGGCTCCTGTCCCTGGGGCTGTCGGGAACTCACTGTGGGCAGGTTGTTGCAACCCTGCACATACCGGCCACCCACTTCTGCCTGGAGCCACACTGAAATAAGTACTCTTACCTTATGAGCCATCACTGGTCAGTGCTGGCAAAGTGAGGTGACACCTGATCCTGAAGCCACGACTGGCTTGGGAAGCTGGTCTTCTCCCGTGCCGCGTGGGACCTGCAGGCCAGCAGCAGTGAGCACAGCAGGCTGGTGCAAGTGAATCTGGCATTGGTGCACCACAGTGTGAGCCTCATCCAGAACTGTCCGGGAGGTGCCAGTTCATGTGCAGCCTGCTGCTTCCTGTTTCTGCCACGTTAGCAAACAGCTGGCTGCTTCCCGTCATGAGTTTTCATCTGTGTAGTGATTGCATGCTTGGGGGGGGGGGGGTTGTGTTTCATGGCAACGTGTTTAAGCGCAAACAGCTCTGATTTAGAAGCAAATCTTTTGAGGAAAAAGTTACATAAGACAATTTCAAATATACTATCTACATAAAAACTAGACTTGCAGAATTTACAAATTTGTATTATGAGCAGACAGTGTTACATGTCCTTTCTGCAAAATCCCATCTGCAGGCTAGAGATTTAGCTCACTGGCGAAAGTGCTTGTCTGGCAAGCACGAGGTTGCAAGTTCTATCCCTGGTATGGAAAAAAAAAAAAAAAAAGACAAAATCCCCTCTGCAGTTTCATAGGTCACCCACGCTCTGTACAAGAGTGTGTCTGCTTTTCCCACCACTGTTAAGTTCTCATCATAGTAACTGAAGCTTACAAACCACAGTGTATTTAAAATCTGCTTAGCAGCACATAAACATTAAATAAAAGGGAATGCAAATACCATTACCTTTTAAAAACTACACAGGGATAATGGGAACAACTCCATAGGAAAACAGATCAAGATACCCTCCTGTTAAAATGTCAGAAATATTTATCATCATGGAATTATGGATGACACCAATAAAATTACAGTTCAGCATTTTAATCCTGGGCACCCAATTTAGCATACTTTTATGCTTATGGAAAATCCTTTCTATTCTTCCATCCTCCCAAAAATTTTCTTGTTTTGTTTATTTGTTTTGTTTATTGTTTTATATGGGTGTCACATGGTTGTCCAGGCTGGATTTGAACTCCTAGGCTCAGGTGATCCTCCTGCCTCAGCTCCTGAGGAGCTGGGATTACAGATGCCTGCCACAGAGCCCAGCCTCAAATTGTTTCCAACTTTTACACCATCTGCTTGGTTGCTAGCTTTCTCAGTAGGCTACTACCCCAAAATGAACAAGCATGACTTTTATTGTATATGAAAACAAAAAATGCTATTTGTTTTGGGCATGGGATTGAATTATGCAATTGCTCTGTCCCAGCTGACCCTGCATCCTTCCTCAGAGCTGCCCAGGGGCCCAGGCCGTGGCTCACTGTAGGACTGGGGAAGGGGTCATACAATACCTGCCAGTGCTGTGTAGTGCCCCAGGCTGTACACTGCCCCAGAGTGGGGGGAGCTCATGAGTGCTTTGACCCTGTCAGCAGTTTGCTTCCCAGGAGAAAGGTGAAGATCATGGATTACTGGGTCTGAATCACACTTCAGGTTACAAAGATATCAGTGACATGGATAAAACTAAACTCTGTATTCAAAATGCCAGAGTCTTTACTGCTACTTTTGAAATATCAGTATTCATTTATAATGAAAAATATCACTTTGGTTAGTGTCCGTGAAATGCTGAAATGACAAAATTTCTTTTTTTTTTTAATCTTTACTTTAGGTGGTACCTTGAGAAGTTTGAAGATTATCCAAAGTCTCGAAAAGTAATAATTCCATTTTTGTATTAAGTGTGCCATCAAGCAGATGATCTTCATGTGCAAGGCTCACTGCTCTTTCTCTGGGAGACTGTATAAATGAGCCAGATCGCTGGAATTTTCCTGTTTCTTGATTGTTTTCAAGATACACTCAGTGGATTTTTTTTTTTTTTGCCTTAGTAAAATTTGTAAGCTACCCAGTGATAAACCCACCAAACTGAAATACAGGTTGAAGGATTATGCCACATAAGTGGTCAGGAATTTCAAACCTTGGGAATTTAGTACTGGTAATTTCTTTTATTTCTAGTTTGCCTGTTTTGCCTGTGGATAGCAAATTATGTACAAGCACAGAATTTGTAAGCTTTTTGTGCTTGCTTGTGTGTGTGTGGTACCAGGGATTAAATCCAGGCCCTTTGCACTGAGCTACACCCTGGCCTCTTTGATTTCTTATTCTGAGACCAGATTTTGCTAAGTTGCCAGAGGCAGTAGGCACTGATTTCAGCCAGCTCTCAGAAGAAGTGACCAGGGGAGGGTATGTGCTCTAAAAAGAGCAAGCTGCCCCGTCTCCCTGCGAGGGACCCTCAGATGGTTGCCAAAGGTGCAGCTCCTCTGTCTTCCAGCCTGGTTCTGGGCTCGCTACCTCTAAATATGCTCTGTGGTTGTATTTTTTCCTTCCTTTGCATAGAACTAGAATTTTCTGAAACTCAGTTTTCTTAAACTCTTTACAGAGCAAAATGGTGAAACAGTATTGTAGAGACCAGCCTTCAAGGTTTCACAGTGGAGGCTGGACAGAAAAGTTAAAAATCAACAGTCTGATGCTTCATTAAGACAAGATGTGTTTGCTCAGCCCATCACATTTTACCCCGTTAGACTCAGCCTTGACCACATCAGCCGCAACTGAGAGATAGTCCGCCCTGACTCAGTCTGACTGCATCCATCATCTGGACAGTCTGTACCATCTCACCTTCAAGGACTCTGTCTTCAGTGACTGTCTAACCGAGATAAAGTGGTCAAGGCCAGTCCAGCTGCCTCCTTATTTTCTCCCCCTTTTTGATAAATAACCCCTCTGACTAACCTGCCTGGAACAAACATGCGTGACAACATACGACCTGATTCATATAACCAGTTATATGACAGCCTGCTCTCAGCTCTTGTACTTCCTGATTTTAACGTGTATGTCTCTGTTTCACTCTCAGTCAGTGCTAGTTTTTTGGACTTGGTCCCACCACCCTACTAGCATAATAAACAATTGCCTTACACCCCCTCAGTGCAGAGGGTCCTCCCTCTGGTTTGCTACTGGTTTTTCTGCAATGTTTCTTGGTTTAGAAGACTGGGAAGACATTGCTGACAGATTTAGGTCACTGATGTGGGCCTGCTGGCCGCTGCTGGAACCCTCTCCTTGATCTGCAGATGAGAAGGTATGCCCTTCAAATTTAAGCTGGGCAGTCGAGGAGGAAGCCCCAGTGTGACAGCAGAGACCTCTTCAGACCCCAGGTGGAGTTGAAACAAGAACAGATTGGGTCCTCGCATAAGTTAGGTCTCCCTGGGTCTTTTTCCTAGAGAGCCTGTCACCTGCTTACTGCCCTCCCCTCTGTCAATGGCAGAGGACCTGATCACTCCTTGGCAGCCTCGTCTGTCACTTCTTCCTGTTCCAGGTTCAGTGGCGTAAGCTACTGTTGTTGTTTGTTAGATTTCCTCCCTGAATCAGGGGCTGACATGTTAACCTCTGTGTTCCTATGCACAAGAGTGTGTGTGTGTGTGTATGCACAAAATAAAATGCGTGAGTCCAAGGTCCCCTGGACTCAACGGGGGACTGGAAAAAGTAGTCTAATTAGTCTTGAAGAGAAAACAAAATCTTTCAATGAAACCCTACCCAGCATGTCTGTCAAGACCAAGCAGACATATGAGGCAGACTGGATAACAGAGCAGTTCTTTGTATGTGGACTCCTGTCTTTGCTGTCTTTGTAACGGATGACCTTGTAATGTAACTTCAGATACAACAGGATACTTCTTCCTTTGTTTTATTAATAATAATATAATAACTGGAAATAATAATATAGCTTGAAAAATGTAAACTCGCTTAGCACCCCACAGTGTCACCTGACCCTCCAACCATATGCACCTCTTTAAAACCCTTGAAGCACCACCAACCAGGTAGAGTCCTGACTTAGGAGACAACACCTGAGGAGCCAGCTGGCCCATGGCTGAGCTGTAATGAAGACTCAAGGTCAAGAGACAGGCCCAGCTGTGCGTGCTAAGATTGATGGGATGAAACGGGTTGTCTTTAAATTTCAAAAGGGGCAAGACAGCCCAAGCTCTCCTCCCAGCTTTGGGAGCCCCAATGCCAGCATATATTTTCCTTTTAATAAACTTTCCTCAACATATGTAAGATTTCTAGTCTTGTCATTACCTCTCTTTCTCTCTTTAGCAGGCTGAGACTTTCATCATACAGAATCTTCTCATTCCAAAAGTATATCTCTTACATTTATAGTTTTCTTAATATTTTTCGTCCTCCACTTACTACAACCTACACTGACTGCAGCTGTTTGAATTTGGAAGTTTCCCTTTTCTTCCTCAGATAGTAAACTTGATTGATGACAGATCTCTGAGTAACCTTGAATCACTTTTTATTTTATAACAACACAATAAAGAGCAAGCTAATCCTGAAAATTCAAAACTTTGAATGTACAAGAAATGCTTCAAGCACATCAACTCAAACTGAAAAAAAGCATATTTATCAATTAGTTAAACTTTGTAATTTTATTTTTCCTATAAAACTTCCTTAAGTTTGACAGAACTTTGGAAATTTACCCCGGGCTGGAGTTGTTCCTGTGTTCAGATTCCTGCAGGTGGTACCATGCTGGTGACATCAAATAAGGGCTGGCATTTAAATATGTTACAAAAATAATGTCATCAAAAAAATAATATCGTGATTGGCATGCTGAAATATATGTGGCTTTTGATCTCATTTTTTCTTTGTAAAACTATATAACTTCTGTCTGTTAAACATTCAGCAGGAATTCAACTACTAGGACAACCGTCACTGATAAGAAATAATAGACCTCTGCTATACTTTGTATTTCAAATGCTTGATGGTAGGTAAAATTATAAAAGTTAAACCCATTACAATAGTAATGTCACTCATACTCTATTCTGGGTGTTCAACAACTGAGTATCCAGTTGTTGTAAGTTTCCATGGACCTGCCTTCCACAAGGTTTGAAGAATTCCCCCCTACTTTTCAGGGAAGCCCTGGCTGCTGATCTGGCCAGATTCCTCCACGAAAGTCCAAGTTCATGCTCCTGCAGTATGTTGATACCTTCATTGGAGGCCCCACAGAAAAGGACCCTTGGAGGGGAACTCAAGCCCTCCATCACTTGTGTGATACCAGGTACAAAATAGCTTTTCAAAACAAAACAAAACAAAAAAAAAAAAAAACATTTGAAGGCAAAAGTCAGATATCTTGGGTTTGACTTAGGAAAGGAGCTCTGACACCTCGGCCTAGAAAAAAAGGAAAGACACCTACTCCATCCTGCAGCTTGACTGTGAAAGGCAACTTAGTTTTTTGGGGCAACTGGTTCCTGCTGAATCTGGATACCTGAACATGCTGAAAAGGCATATTTGTCTGTCTTCTGGATACTCAACAACTGGTGTTTAGAGACAAAAAATTAGAGATGTAGATGGACTAAGAGGATAGCCCATATTTTGGCCCTAGTCCTACAAGGTCAGTGAGGACCCAGGACATAAGAGAACCTCTGCTGTGACATCCTGTTCTCATTGAGTTCTTAGGCTTCTGATCAAGAAGATCACAAGTGATTGTCAGTGTGTGCTGTGCTTAAGGAAGTCACCAGGAGAAAAGATCTTCCAAGCTTTCATAGAAAGCACCTTGGTAAAACAATGTCTGTGGCTCATCCAAACGCTGACACTGACGGGCAACTAAGAGGTGCTATGCATGGTTCCCAGGTGTTCCTGAGGAGACTTAACTGACCTTAATAGATAGCAAAAAACTGATTGTAATTGAAACAGGTCTCATCTTGGTCTTGAACATTCTACAGAAAACATACAAATACTTGAGGTGTTTAAAACAATGCTGTAGTAAATATTAGTTATAAAAAGAAATTCAAATCACTAATACCTTCTGAAAATTGCCAGCTACACTGATAGCTATCTGCTGCTATGGGTTAATGAACTATACAGGGTTTCAGTTGCAGAATGCAGGGACTTAAAATCCTTGGACTGGGTCAGGGATTTAGCTCAGAGGCATAAGTGTCTGCTTTGCAAGTGCAAGGTCATGAGTTTGATCCCTGGTACCAAAAAAAATTTTTTTTCTTCTAAAATCCTTGGACTTCACTTAACTGAAAAAGGGTTTAAAAATGAAAAGGTCTACAGAGTTATGCCAATGCAGCTCCTCCAGCTTCAACTGACTACCTATCTTGTGCTACAACAAAACAAAAAGAGGATTATGTTGGGAACCATTGAAGCTGGAAATGTATCAAATGTACGGGCTGGGGCATGACAGTCCCAAGAACAAAGAGCTCCCAGGGCAAGCCACATGAAGAAGCTGCTTCAGCCCAGAAAAACACCAACCCTAGACATCCAAGTAGTGGGTTGCTAGGCAAAGAGGTACCATGTGACATTGTGTTGCTAAACATATAAATAACACCCCTGCAGTGAGGAGGCAGTTCCTTTTCACCCATCCAGAGAGGACTTGACCTAATCTCAGCTTTCTATGTCTTGTCTTTATTTCTTAACCTTCTCACTGCCCTTCACAGTCCTCACCCTGGGACCCTCAAGAGCCACGCAGGTCATGGAAACACAGCATCTGGGCCTTAGTAGAAGATTGAGTGATCAGTCGGAAGGAGTTGACCTATAATTGAGTTAACATAACATATAACTGTGACATCACCCACAGAAGAAAGACTGCCATGACCCAGCTTCTGGGTTGCCATTATTATATCCTAAAACTGGCATCAATTTATGCAGCCTGCAGCCAAAGGTGTCGAATTTATGCAAGGACTGAGGCCTCAACAAGCCATATTGTTTAGGCTAAAGTTGGGGCAAGAGGATCCCCTGTCCCTCAATATTAAAAGTTCCCTATTTATTTTGACTACCCCAACCACACACACAAATAGCAGAGAATCAGCCCTGGATTCACCACTCCAAGATCAAGGGGCCTCACCCTGATGATTGTTGAAAAACCTACCCTGAGACAAGTCCCCTGAGAACTACCTTACAGAGACAGCATAGTCAAAGCCTTGCTCTCACCACTCTGGAAGATGGCAAGTTCACACCTGGCTGAAGTTTGTTTATTTTAATATTTTTTAAGAGAGAATAAAACCCAGCAAAACAAAACAGAACAAAGCCATTCAAAACAAAGCAGTGAAGGTGGTTCAGAACTTCAAAACAGGACTATAAGAGATCAACAATGGCTGCCGTGGCATTTTCTTGCTAAGTTGTCCATACCCCCAGCCATAACAAAACCAGACAAAACAGAACAGAAAAACCAATCAAAACATAACATTAAATAAAACAATAAATAGAGAAAAAAACAAAGCAGTGTTAACAATACTGCATATTGTTATCTTCAAAATAGTTGCTCAGATTACCAGACACAGGAATAAAACAAAACAGTAAAATGGAACAAAACATTGGATATCAAAAATAAAATGAGGAAATCCTCCACAGTTGACACAATGCACTCTGCCATCCTCCAGGTAGATGCCCAGACCACCAGCCCCAGGCCAGCAGAGTCAACCAAACAATACAAGCATGGGGTTTTCCTTTCAACTCATTTGCATCTCACCCTGAATCCTCTAAGTCAGCAGGGGTGGTGGTGCTTTTCCGGTTTTTCAGGCTATGTATTGGCTGGCTCATGGGAAGTTGTGGTTTCTTTTTTGACTGAGTCTCTTCCCAATCTGCATGGTGGATCTGCTTCACAGGAAGGCATGGTTTCTTTTCTCATGGCTGAAGATTAAGTGGACACTGTATACCAGAGTACCTGTCTATACTGACTCATGTTCTGTTACCCATTTTGGCAATTAGTTCCCCTTCTTTTATTTATTTTGGTGCTTGCCACAAGACACTGGGCAGTATCTCCTAGAGGACTGGAAAACCCCCCACAAAATCACCCTCACTCTCTTCTATATTGATGTAACTATTGGAAGGAACCTTGATCTGTGTTTTCCAAGTTTTAATTTCAATGTACTGTCACTCTGCCTGTTTCCTAGTTCCTTGTCCTATTTCAGTGTTCACTTTCATTCTCTAGATCACAACTCTGACAGGCAGGAAACCCCATGAGAAGGCTGTTGTCTTAGTTACTTTTTACTCGTTGCTGGCTCCACCCCTATGTGGGTGGAGCACTGACACCATCAATCCAAGCTCTAGACAATGAACCATCACAAATGCACAATGCAAACTGATGAGGATGGGGGCCACAGACATAAACCATGACATTACACCCCTGGCCCCCAGGACTCATGTACATCCTTTATACAAAAGACATGTAGTCCACCTCCAAGAGGTGCCAAAGTTCTAACAGTTTCAGCATTGCTGAATAGTCCAAGTCCCAAGTCTCCTCCAAGATCTATGGCAAACTCTTAACTGTAACCCCCTGTACAAATGAAACAAGGTTAAACATTTCTGAAATGCAAAGGCAGAAGACAGACATTACCATTCCAAAAGTTACAAATGGGAATAGAAAGCATTGGAAACAAAGCAAGTCCAACATCCAGCAGGGCAAACATTAAGTCCTAGAGTTCCATGCTCAGTATCTGAAGCAAACTGGTTGCAAGCTCCAAAAGGCTTGGGTGATTCCAACCCCATGGCACTTCCAGGGATTTCAGCTCCCACAGCTTTTCTCTTAAATCCTCTCTGCTCGCTTTTTGCAGCTTTCCTTGGATCATCCACGTTCCTGGCTTTTCCAAACTTCTGGGGTCTCCACTGCACCTTTGGCTTCACCCTTACATCTTCACAAATTGCCCTCTCAGGGGGACACTGCTCGGCCTCCCAGGCCCTTTGCAATTGAGGTGAAAGCTGTCTTACCCTCAGAATTTGTGCATTTTCCTTGCACCTAAAATCAGCACCTTGTGGATGCCGCCAAGGTCTGCTGCCAGCTGAAGCACTAGACAAGCTTTTCTCTCTCTTGGCTGTAGGGGTCAGTTTCCTGGATTGCAGGGCTCTGTTTACCTGATTGTGAGGAAAAACTTCTCTATGTTGCCGCCATTCTGGAACCTCATGTGGCCTCTGTCATCATTTTGGAACCCTGTGCTCTGCAGCTTTCTCCTCTGAGGCAGGAGAGCAAATTCTTTTACTCTGAGCAAATTCTTTTACCTTTGCAGCAAGGCTGCAGAGGATGGGGGCTGGCTTCCTGGGATGCCCCCTGCTATCTTTCTTATCTCTCTGTTTCTCTTTAGCAATCAAAATCTCAAATCTGTCTTTACAATCCACATCCTTCCTGGCACTTTCCTTCTGGTCAAACTCACAGTATTGCATATTATCCTGCTGGACTTTTTGCTCTTGATTTGCAACATAAAGCTGGCTAAAAGTCCCCAACAATAGCCATGCCATAGCCTCAATGTTTGATTGCTTTTTAGTTTCTTTTTCAAGATTAATCAGTCCATTGCCCTTTGTCTCAGTCTCAGGCAAAGTCTCTGGGCATGAACAAAATGCAGACAAAATTTCTGCCAAGCCATAACACAAATCATGGGGAGTCCAACAACCAATGCAGTCCTTCTTCCCAGCAGAAACCTCGCAACCCTGGTCTTTACCATGAGGCTTTCTATTAGTCTTCTGGTCTCCTGAGCTCTTACCAGAATCTCCTCTACAAAACAGCCTAAGCTGCTCCAGCTCTATGCATCCAGGAGACATGTCTGAGCCTTTCCAAACTCTGCCCACAAGCCAATTCCAAAGCCTCTCAAAAAACATGGTCAGGTATAGTCACAGCAAACGACCCCACTCCTGGTACCAAATTCTGTGTTAGTTACTTTTTACTCGCTGCTGAGACAAAATACCTGAAGCTCAAGTTGGGAAAGGAAAAGTTTATTTCTTACAGTTTTTAGAGGTTTCAGTCCATATTCAGTTGGCTCCAAGGCAGGCGGGCATGGCTGGGCCACAGTTCATTGTGACTGCAAACAGCAAGCAGGAACCAGCAGAAGAGCAAGACACACCTTCTTCCTGCCATTACATAACATCCGTGCTCCACCCCTATGTGCCACAGACATAAACCATGACAGCTGTTTTTGTTCTACCCTGTGTAAATGTAATTCATGGGCCTCCAGTGACTCTCCTAATTGTCTTCCTTCTCAGCCCTTGTGTGACCCACATTCTGACCCAATTTCTGTCTGACAGCATTGAAGGCCTACACTGCCAGCTCCTCTTACGAGTTACCCACTCTTATCAGCTCCTTATAATTGAGGAAACAAAAAAGAATCTTCCCCATAAAATAAAGTGGGGAATGTGACAGAAAAGTTAAAAATCAACAGTCTGATGTACTATGTGCTCCCTCAGCCCACCACATATCTATCCATTAGACTCAGCCTTGACCACATCAGCTGCAACCTAGAAATAGTCCAACCTGGCTCAGTCTTGCTGCATCCATCTGGACTGCTGGAACTGCCTGACATATAAATATATTCTATTTTCAAGGACTGTACAATCAAGATAAACTTGTCAAGGAGGGGATTAGTTTCAACCACTCCCTCAGTCCCAGCTCCCTCCCTGTTTTCTCCCACCTTATGATAACCCCACCAACTTAGCTGCCCAGAACAAATCTGCCTGACAGCATACAATTTGACTCATGAAGCCAGTTATATCATAAGCTGCTATCAATTTTTCTCCATAAAACATATGTAAGTCTCTGCTTCACTCTCAGGCAGTGCTGGTGATTTGGGTTGGGTCCCACCAGCCCACTAGCATAATGAACAGTTGCCTTCCAACTCCTCAGTGCAAAGCATCTACCATTTGGTTTGATGTTGGTCTTTCTGTAAAGGAGGTGAACAAGGATAAAAGACAAAAATCACAGAATCAGTTCAGAATGAAGGTGTGAGGGTCTCTTGCCTTTAGTGAACAGAGAATCTTGAGAATTTGGCTCACCTTGCTTTTCATTCAGACATGGAAGCAAGCAATTAGAGTAACCCAAGATTCGTCTCTTCTTGTTGTCTGTTAGTACATACCCAGCAAAGCCACCAGATCTCAGCCGCGTTCACACTTCCCTGGATCCTGCATCATGCTAGCGTGCCTGCTTATTGCCAGAGGAGGCAGCTTGCTGTTTTCTCCTTGGTGTCCTCAGAGAAGGTCAATTAGGCTAAATTCTAATTATTTGGTCTCCTACACAATGTATTATTCTAGTACATTCCAGGGTCTTTGTAAAATGTGCTGCTTAAACAAAGAGAGAAAACCTATAACAGCAACACCAAGTCTGGTACCTGAGGTCACTTGGGTCATACACTGGTCTTCCAGGAGTTAGGAGAAATGGCTGTGACCATTTTGCAAATTTCCTCTGTATTTATTTTTCTCCCTCTACTCCTGTATTTCTTAATTTCTAAATTTCTGCTTTTTTTTTTTTCCTTTGAGACAGGGTCTCACAGAGTAGTTCAGGCTTGCCTTGAGCTTACTTTGTAGCCCAGGCTGGTCTTGAACTTGCTATGATCCTTCTGCCTCAGCCTCCTGAGTGCTGGGATTCCAGGTGTGAGCCACCACACCTGGCTTTGCCTTATCTTTCTTATTACGAGTGTTCTAAGTCTAGGTGGATTTTTTTATTAGGGATATTTGTTAGACATAATGATCACATTCAACATTTGTCTAGGTGGATTTTTTTATTAGGGATATTTGTTAGACATAATGATCACATTCAACATTTGTCCCTATATGTACTATAGTTTAATTTTTCTTTTTTCCCATTCCCCTTTTGCTAAAGTTTGTGTCTAGATGTCCCCCAAATCCTCATGTGGTCATAAGTGGAGGTTTTTCAGAGGTGGCTGAATCTAGGGTGTGTGATTGGTTCATAATGCAATGCTGGGACTGAGGGTGTGTGATTAATAAATTGTTCCACTGATTATTTTAACACCATCCTAACCTGGGAGTCTCAATAAGATAAAAGGGGCAGAAAGACACTGGTAAGGTTCTTTCTTGCTTTGTTAACTTTTGGCCACCATAAACTGTTCCTCTGTGAAGCCACTCTGCCTTGGAACCAGCTGATTATAGACTAAAACCTCCACAGTGAGCTAAGTAACCCTCTCCTGGCTTCATTTTAGTGTCGGGTGTTTTGTCTCAGCAATTAGAGAAAAATAACCCCAGCATGTAAATTGGGCTGGCTGAAGATCAGATGCATAATTACTGAAACAAGCCAACAGTTGCTGTTTACCTGCCCAGTGACTGAGTGACATGGGAGAAGAGCATAGTTCCACGCTGTCACCTGGGATCCAGCGTTGAGATAAGAGGATATGACTTCCCAGGCAGAGAAGAGCATAGATCAGCTGAAGCACTGACCCCAAAACATAAGATACTACCTCAGCTGTGTTATGCAAATTACTGTCTCTGCATATCGCAGAGGTGATCTCAGGCCCCCACCTAACCCAGCTCACAACACTCATGTAGCTTCTGCCACTCTCACTGTCACTCATCCCTGAGCCACTCCCCTTGTGGAGAAAGTAAAATCCAGGTTGGGCCTTTGGATGGGGCCTTTGTCCCTGGGAACTTTCATCCTGGCTGGATTTAGGACCCCATGGCTGCCCATAATTATAAATACGTCTTAGTGCCTCTATTCTCCCCTTGGGTTGCACTGGAAGTGGTAGATTGGGATTAACTCCCTAGAATTCCAATGACTTCCTCTTGGAACTACAAAAATAAACTTCCCAGATCTCAATGAGAACCGGGAAGGGCTGTCTACAGTGGCCTTCATGATTCACATTCTGTTTCCCGTGGCCCATGTTGCCCTTGACCTGGCTTGGAGGAGAGAAGTAGATGCTGAGGTCTCCTGTCCACTGTAACCCACCCCAAGACCTGGTAAGGAACTCAAGACTTAGCTGAGGTTCTAAACATGTTTGTTCAGTGCTCAAATGAGAAAAGCAGGGCAGGGGCCCATGCTTTACTGAGAGCCTGTGGTTCGATCCTGAAATGTCTGAAACTGGTGTCCCACGTGAAAGAGGCCACGTGAGCTTTTGATTCACTGTCTATCATGATTTAGGTAGAAAATATCCACCCAGCATCACATGTTCAGGGACGGGGCTGTGGGCAGGTGACTGGATCATGGGGATACTGTACTCAGTGGGTTAATGCATTGATGGAAGTACATGACTGAACACTGAGCCACATCCTGGAAAGGTCTCAGGACCTCGGGGAGAGATGCACCCTTGCATCTGCTGCCCCCTGCAGGACCAGCCAGCAGCACCTCCCCTAAAGCTTTACTCCAGAAGGATCAGAACTGCCTGAGTCCTGGATCTCCGGCCAGGGTGTGTGGCACACTCAATTGGGAAGACAAAAAAATAAGTGACCAAAATAGTGTCAAGTCAAAGGAGTGACACAGATCCAGAGAAAGCACAGGGTATACATCTCACCGGCTCTGGGTCAGCTGTTGCCTGGCTCTGGCCTCTGCTGGCATCATGCTCTCCTGCCTTTCACAGACATCCATCTGAAGTGTGCCACCCCGCCCCCTGTGTGTCATTGAGCCCTGGGGCACGAGTTGCCGAACCCACAGCCCTGACCCACTGTTCCCAGTAAGCACAGCCCTGTTGCAGTGCAGCCCCTCTCAGGTCCTCTAGCAGCCGCCTTCCATCCAGGCTGGGTCTTCTGGACACAGCGTGCCGCAGGCTGGAGAGCTGACACACAAGTCAGCTCTCAGGCAATAACACACAGCCACTATCATCAGCTTACAAAGAGTGGAGGTGCATTCTGGCTCACCGTTTCAGCCTCGACAGATTCATCACGAGACACCACGCCCCATTGGGAGCCCACCCTGGACATCACGGACCAGAGGGATGTGCCGCAGGGGTTGGGTGTCCAGCAGTCCCCTTGTTGGGAAGGTGTCACAGCAGGCAGTGCCCTCATGCTGACCAGCTAGACACCAAGCCTGCCCTGATGCCCACTGGGCGCCTGTGACTGTGGGAGCTACAGAAAGGACCCGCATCTCTCAGAGAATGACACCAGTAAGGTCATCACACAATCCGGATTCCAAAAGCAATGAAATTCCCAGCTGACAATGGGGACATCAGATATAATGCAAAGAAGCTGAAATCTTCAAAGAGAAACTGGCACCTTGCTGTTTTTTGGAGATGCTTGGGGCTGCTGTGCAGGACCTCAGGGAGCCGACCCCCAGAGACCTCACCTCTCAGGACCTTCAGCCAAACCTATCACCAGAAAAGGTGCTTTGCTTCCAGCCTGGCCACCACCCTGGAGCGTATGGATGATGAATTGCTGCTGCCCCTGGCCAGGCACTCTGATGACTGGCCCGTTTGTCCTGTGGATAGTACAAGTCTCTTGTCCCACTGAGGCCACCCTGTCCTCAGGTGTCCAGGCATCTGGTGTGTGGCTTAGCCTGGCTCCTGAATCAGGTCACAGCTCTCTCTGTGGCTCCTAAATGGGGCTCAACAGTGTCAGACACAAATCACCAGGCTGCCTAAGGAGTTGAGTTTCCAGGGATGGTCATGAGCAAGTCCTGAATTAGTCCCCAACCTAGCACAGCATAACACTAGAGCAGACAGGACACAGTGTTTAAAAGTAACTGGTCCGCCACCGGCTCCACAAAATTTCGTATCTCTGCAAACCTGAACAAGCCACTTAAATATTTTGCATTTCAGTTTCCTCATTTGCAAAACAAAATACCAGCATGGAGTACCTGGAAGAATTGTGAGCAGAAGAAGCATAACCTTTGGAATGATTTCCTACACTGCCAGGTAGGTGTACTCAACAAATGTTAAAAATAATACTCACATTATCAGTGCGCTCACCCCTCCTGTTGGATGCTCAGATCTGCTCTCCTCCACTGCTGAATCCCTGCTGTGCTGTGGTCTGGACTCACTCACACCTTTTGAAGTCCCTGGGCACCTTCACTTTCTCATCTCCTGCTCTTAGCATGACTTCGGTACTCACAAAGACGACAACGTTAGAAGATGCATTATTGAAGCTGAATATAGGGAGGTCCCTACAGCCCCACCTTCTGGTATTCACAGCCTAGTGTGACCCCCATGCAAAGGTGCAGGCTGTGTGATTAGGGTGTGTTTGGATGCAATCGCTCTCATGTGAGAGGTGCTCTCACTGGCTTTGAAGAAGCAGCTGCTGTATTGTAAACTTCTCCATCTGTGGGGAGGAGGAGCGCTGACTCCAGAAAATGCCCAGCAAGAAAGGAAAACCTTCATTCCTGTGACCACTGGAGCTGAATGTCACCAGCCACCATGTGCGTAAGGAAGCAAACCCTTCCCCCGTGAACCCTGGATGAGATCCCAGCCCAGCTCACTGGCCTGGGGCCTGGGGAGATGCAGAGCTCAGCTCCTGAACTGCAGGTGCTAGGAGGACACACAGGTGCTATTTCATGTGCTAGGCTTCAGGCCTGTGAGGGTTTAGATATAGATGGTCTTGGATTGGCAAAATTAATACTGTTAAAATGGCCATACTACCGAGAGCAGTCTACCAGATTTTCAATGGACTCTCCATCAAAATTCCAAACACTCCTAACAGAATTAGAAAAAAGCAACTCTAAAGTTTATTTGAAAACACAAAACATTTAGAGTAGACAAAGCAATCATAGGCAAAAACAGAAAGCCTACAGACATCACAAAACTACATTTCAAATTACACTACAGATCCATAGCAACAAAAACATTATGGTACTGCATAAACTCAGAAGAGGCCAGTGGAATAGAATAGAAGACAAAGAAATAAACCCACACATGATAGCTGTCTAATTCTTTTAAAAAGGACCCAAAGCATATGTTGGAAAAGACAGCCTCTTTAAAAACAGTGCTGGATAAACCGGATATCCAGGTATAGAAGATTGAAACTAGATCTGTCTCTTACCCTGCACAAAAATCAATTCCAAATGGATCAGAGACCTAGGTATAAGACTAAAAACTGAACCTGCTGGCACAAAGCATTGGAGAAACACTGAAATCCATCGGCACAGCCCAGGACTTCCCAGACTGAGCATCAACAGCACTGAGAGTAATATCAAGAATCAAAAAAATGGAACTACACAAACGGAAGCATTTCTGCACAGCAAGCAAAGCAACCAACAAAATAAAGAGCCAGCCTGCATAGGGGGAGAAACTCTTTGCAGCTACTGTTACAACGCAGGGTTAGCAGCAAGAGGATACTCTAAAGGTTTAACAGTAAAAAGTCAAGTAGCTCCATCAGTAAGTGGGCAAATGAAATGAATGTGGGTTAAAAGCTGCTCAAATCTTCAGTTGTGAAATTCAAATGAAAACTACACTGAGGTTATCTGTCCTCCAGTGTGTCACAGAGCATCCATGCTGGTGAGGATGCAGGGGGCAGCCTTTCTACACTGCTGGAAGGAAAGAAAAATAGCGTGATCACAGTAGATATTAATGAGGAGATACCTGTAAAACTAAAACAGAACTATTGTGTGACCCGTACCACTGCTTGGTATGCACCCAAAGAAATTAAAGTCTTCCTGCGCTAGGGACCTCCCCGTGTCTTTGTTCACTGCGGCACAGTTCACAATAGCCAAGACAAGGAGTCAGCCAGCCGCCTATCAGAAGATCAAGGTAACTATAATGTGGCAAATAGACATGGTGGAGTATCCATCAGCTGTAAAGCAGAATGGCATTGTGTAACTCTCAAGAAAACGGACAAATGTGGAGAATGCTAAGTGAAATAGGCCAGACTCAGATACGCGTGTTTTCCCTAAAATGTGGGATCTAAAAAGGTGACATGAAAGTAGAAAGGAGACTATTAAACAAGAGGAAGGGGATAATGGAGACAGGGCATGAGGGAGGGTATGGTTTGGTGGACATGATGAAAACATGCAGGTGTGGGCATTCCATATTGTGCTCCAATATTGTGTAAAAGTTAATAGGCATTAAAAAAATATGTCTTTAAAAAGAACCAAACTCACCATCAGTTTATGAAATTCCTGGAGCAAAATCTGTTTTGCACAGATAATTCCTAATATAATTATGTGACACAATGCAAAATTTGAATTTGCTTAAAAATAAAATAAGGACCATGTGTGACCTGAGAAATTGCATTAAAAATTATACATATATATGTTTGGTACCAGGGATCGAACTCACAGCCTCACACCTGCCGGGCAGACACTTATGCCACTGAGCTAAATCCCTGATGTATTAAAATAATTATTTATCTGAAATAAATTTCTGAAGGGTCCAGGGGTTTAACTCAGGCAGGCATAAGCACCTGCCTGGCAAGTGTGAGGTTGTGCATTCGATACCCAGTAATCCCCCTTAAAAAAAAAAGGAAAGAAAGAAAGAAACTTTTGGATTTATTTTTGAAAAATAAGCTGTCAGAAATATAAAAATAAATTTCTTGTTAGAAGAAAATAAATAGAAATGCTAAGTCAGCAAAATGGTTATTCTGAACTTCTGGAACTTTCTCCACAGCAGTGAAATCGAGACTCTGGTGAATGCTATCCATCAATTGTAAACCAGTTTAGTGACTGGGAAAGCAGACCACTTTCACCGGCTTTATTTTTTAATGACTTTGTCCACTGCTCTGAGGAACGTGGAGCTGGAAAGTCACATTCATAACCCTGCTGACTCTGACGCCTGAGCCCAGGGCAACCTCAGGATGCTCACTTTTCATTGATAAAAGCGTCTCGTCTGTCAGAGAGAATGCAGATGCAGTATTACAGGTTACTTCTCTGATTCTTGCCTCTCCTAAAGCAGCCACTTTGTACATAGAAGAATATATATCTAATGGGGAAATACGAGCGTTCCTCAGCACTGAGTGGGTGTGGGATATGTGCTGGCAAACGGTCAGCGTCCGTCTACATCTACAAAGCAGAACATGAAGAAGTCGGCTCCACCGGCAGGATCCTGGGATCTGGACCTCTCTCCCACTGAAAAGGAAAGGCGGAAGGGGTCCGCACAGTAGGGAGACGAGACAGCCCAGAGGACTGACAGGGACAGTACAGCAGTGGAATGCCCAGCGCTGACCCAAGGCCTTGCATTGCATCGTCCAGGAAGCTAGGCCAATATGAGGCACCGTTTGGCCAAGTGGAAAAGGGCAGTATCCAGCACCTGTCTCGAGCACTGCGTATATGTGGACCACAGGAGAGAAGGGGTGCGCCCGTGGGTACCTCTTTCCTAGTGTGCTCTCCACATTCACATGCCTGAAAATCACGTCACTTCCTGGATTATACTAGAAATACAGGTTCTTCACTATTACAGGAAAAATGGGTTCTTCAGCATTTACTGGGCTACTTGAGGGAGACTGATGCAGACTGTTAAAACTCTGTTCTGGAGAAAATATCTGGAGAACCCTACATAACATTCAGAGCAAAGGAGAAACCACAGTGGATAAAGGCTTTCCGGGCCAAGACAAACCTAAACTAAGTGAAGACATTTTCCATCTCTTCTCAAGAAGCAGGAATTGTAGCTGGACCAGGATGAGGATAGGACAAAACTCATATTTAGGGGCTGGAGACTTAGCTCAGAGGCATAAGCGCCTGTCTTGCAAGTACATGGTTGTGAGTTCAATAGCCCCAGTACCAATAAAAAACAAAACAAAAAAAAAAAAAACCACTCATAGTTGGCTCCATAAAATTTGGTGGATTTAGGGAGAATCTAACTTGGGTTCTGGAAAAGTACTGGCTAAAAGATAAACTTTGTAGATGTGAAGAGTGTGGTCATTGTTTCCTGATGCTTTCTGGAAGAAAGCCACTGAAGCTGTGTGTCAGGGGGACCCTGGGACTAGCTGACCAACTCTCCAAGCTTCGTCAGTTCCTGGTCACATCCCCGACTGACCCCTCCAGCCTCTGGTCCTGCTGTCCCACTCTGCATACTTCCTCGTTCCGGGCAGCGCTCCTCCAAACAGACAATTGCAATGATCAATGTCAGGCTAGAGAAGAAAACAGTTCAGGGGGTCTCAGTCAAGCTCCTTGCTGGGGTGTTGTTATTTGGGGTCACAGCCCACGCCCCCTATTGTCTGTCCATCAGTTCCGTAAGTGCCTGTGAGCTCCTCAGGTGCCGTGCGAAGCCCTGCACTTTGCATTGGTCACTAAAGTTCTGTGCCCTCAGATACATGTTAATTCCTGGGTCTTCATAAATATCTTACAGACTTTAAATGTAACTTCTTCACTTGGATAGAATTAAAAGCAAACTGTTTGCCTCAATGGGATAATGATTTTCTTTCTTCCTTAACATCTAGCTCATCTGATCTAAAGTATACAAGTAGATGGAAAAAGCATCTCAAATTAATTAGTGTCTACCTCGATGAGAGGCGTTCAGCAGTGTGGGTTGGTTCCGTCCCCGCCATGAAACCACAAAATCAGTGCTGAAAACTGCGAGGCCAGGAAAGCTCCTTTCCCAGCTCAAAGTCTCTGAGGGCCTCCATGGTTCCCTCTTGTCTCAGCACTGATGCTGCTGCCTGGCTTGAAACACCTCAGAAAGGAAACGATGCCTGGTATTAGTCTCCTTTCCATTAGCCTGACATATGTGCTAAGGGAACGTTTGGACCAATCAGGCCGAAAAGATATTTCTCCCTTAACAATAAGCCACTCCCTTTGGCTTTGAATAAGAAATATCTCCATGAGCCCCGAGGGGCAAAATAAAACAGAGTGACAGGCTGATGTAGAGATGCTCAACATCGTATGTCCTTGGGAACTCCAGATGGAGATGACGCTGCGACACCTGGGCACACCCTAAGACAGCCAAGACCAACACACAAGGGCCCCAGTGCTGACGAGCCGGTGCAGCAGGGGGAAACTTCATTCACTGACATGGAGAAGCATAACGGTAGAGCTACTTGGGAAGACAGTCAGGCAACTTCTAAAAAATACTAAACATGTGCCTATCATTTGATCCAAAAACTGAGCACCCAGCTGTTTACCCGAAGGGGAGACACACTTTCGTCTCCACGGAAACCTGTACATCAATTCTTAAAGCGACTTTTCTCAATATTGGCAACAACAAGGAGCAACCAACAGACATCAGCTGGTAGCCTTCAATAGACGAGTGGGTGAGGAAGCTGTGGTGCGTTCGCTTTGTAGCACATTATTCAGATTTAAGAAAAAGAGCTACTGAGCAGGGAAAGACACAGAAGAACTTCCTGCTAGGTGTTTACAGCTCTGTGAAAGAAGGCACTGAAGAGGTTCGGAGAGTGTAGGGTCCCAGCTGAATGAGATTTGGGGAAAGTCACACATACAGACCCAGGAGAGCGGCTAGTGGCTGCCGGAGGTCTGGGTGGGTGGAGCGGTGAATAGGTGGAGACACACGAGTTTTAGAGCACTGACCTATTCGTGTAAACAATGACAGATAAGAGCACGCACTTACAAATCTCATAGAAGATCACCCACCGAGCGCTACCCTAGAGTGTACTATGGGTGTTAGTTAACATTAATGCATTTTACATCATTGCTAGTTTATTAAAATTACTTATTTTAATTATTATGTAAAATGTAAATTAATACTATTTAGGGTTACTTTATTGCAGTTGTTATTTATTATTAATATCAATGCAAAATGTTAATAGGAGGGAAAACTAGGGAGAAAAGGTATGTGAAGACTTCGTAAAACCTAAAACTACTCTAAAAAAGTAAAATCTCTTAAGTAAAAAGTTACCACTCTTGATAACAGTGGAACGGAAGAAGAGTGCCTTTTGCTCATGTAGCAGATTTTTTGTCACTCTGTTAATGGGTTGGCTCAGTGGGTGTGAACCCCGGGCAAAGGGGGTACACTGCTAGCCTGGTTCTGCGGGTGTCACTGCCAATACTCTGGTGACACGGGTCGTCTTCCACCGCCTCCTGGCCAGTGCTGCGCCCCCCCACTCCCCGCCCCGTGAGGTGCCGGGCGGTGCCTGCATTTCCTGGAGTCAGCCCTCAGCCTGCTCAGGCCCCGCTCTTCACTGTGTGATCCCAGCCCCATGTGGGAGCCGCAGAGGGAAGGGTCAGGACTGCAGGGCAGTTTGGCCTCGTGGTGCAGCGAGTTCAGGAAGGACTGTGGGACAAGTTGGGAAAACTGCCTCATTCAAGATGCTCCGAGTCTGCTTTTTGGGAAACTGTCACAAGGCTCTGACCTCCTGGTGGCAGGTTCCCCTGTCCTCCAGGGCCAGCAGGGTCACAGAGCCACCTGCAAGCCCCCTTCTTGGGATGCAGGAGTTGTCTCACATGGTGCTGGGCTCCCCTCCCAGCAGCCTAATGCGAGTTTGTTGCATGCTAGGCTAACAGCAAACCAGCGGCTGCTCTCCGTCTCTGTGTGTTTCCATCGGTCCACTGGAAACAGTGCTGCCTGAACAGGAATGTTTTCTATCTCGGGCTCCTGTGACAGAGAGCCATGTGGCCCCTAGACAGTGTGTAGACGGGACATGTCACCTTCCTGGCATTGGAGCACAGCGTGGTCCTGAGAACTTCCAGTCCCCACAACTTACAGAGGAGTTTTTCTATTGAAAGTAGCGATTCCATTCAAGACAAGAGGTATTACTAAAAAGTGTAAAACAATAGTCTCTCTCCTCTGAGAACTTCATATGTCAAGAATAATGTGCCAGGAACACTGAACGACCGTCGCCAGGTTTGCAGGCTGCAGAAGGAGCAGTTTCCCCACTTGAGTTAGCGAAAGACGGCAGGATGGTGGCTTCATTTTTTTCAAGGGACCGTGTCACGCGCAAAGCTGCACATTCTGTGTAACAGAGCCCCCCACTCCATCCTGCAGGGAACAGACTTTTGGTGGTTCTCAGCTCGGCCTCTCTGCTGGGCCCTTCCGTGGGCAGGAGCCTGGAGCAGGACCCAGGCCAGTTCCTCACCTGGGGTGGGGGGGTGTCCAGCAAGTCTAATGACAACAAAATAACATATGACACTTCCAGGCTGGCCAGAAGACCCTGCTCATGCCTGAGCCTTCATCTTCTGGTGACAAACTTGGAGCCGCACACTGAAGATGGACCCAGGAAAGAAGCGCCCTGAGGGTGTGACCTGGGTGAAGCACGCTGATGGGGCAGCTGGTGGGTGAGAAAGGAACCTTTATTTCCTGGAACCTGGGGACCGTTTGCAATGACAGGAGTGATATGCTTAATCCTAAGGACATCATGTGCTGTAGGAGATTGGTGTTGGAACAAAGCATACGTGGCTATTTTCTTAGCAACTGGGCAAGAGGTGGGGAAGATGCACTGCATGCTGGGGGGCTGGGTGTCTATGTCCTGTCATGGCATAGTGACAGGAACCCTGGCAGAGACACAGAAGTGGATAGCAGACTCCGTTACTGTAGGCTCAGGGGGCAGTCATCGGAATCTCGGATGCTAGAAGTGATTTTAACAGAATCGACACTATTTGCAAAGACAAGGGAGAAATGAGCTCAGAGACTGAGAGGCTGTCTTGCACTCAGAAGTCCAAAGATAAGAGACATCCAGGAAGTCAGAGCCTTGTAGGATGGTAAAAGGTGACTGCTCTTAGGAATAAAAAAAAATTATTTTTGCAACTGGGCGTGGTGGCACATGTCTGTAATTCCAGCACTTGGGAGACTGAAGCAGGAGGATTGCCATGAGTTCTAGGCCAGCCTGGCTACATGATGAGACTCTGCCTCAAAAAAAAAAAAAAAAATTACTCATGCTAACAAGGATCTGGTGAACCTGCTGAGCAATCTTTCCTAAAAAGGAAGTGAGTTCCAAAAATCCATGCTACCCCCAAGGAGAGCACAGGATTTAAAGTCTGTTCTTCTGTGGGCAAGGACAGGACCTAGCAGGAAAGAGACGTCTGAGGCCAGGAGCAGGGCCTGCAGGGAGAGCAGGAAGCATCTCCGTGCAGCCCTGAGGAGCAGAGCATGCTGTGGGCAACAGACCGGATGAGATGTCACTTCAGCTTTTCCCCAGCAGGAGGCTTTGGTGCGGTTCTGTCCTGCATCCACCGCTGTAGTCAGGAATCGGGAGCGAGTGGCCAGTGTGTCTCTCAATCGCAGAAGATGTAAACATGGAGAGCTGTGCTGCTCCTGGTAGAGGGGCCTGAGCAGTTCAGAGGTTCCCAGCTCTATTCTGTGACTGTTCCTTTCCTGGGGAAGGAATTAAGCAGCTTTATTACTAGGGGGAAATGAGGCAATTTGGTGCTTAGATCAGAAGGGTGGTCAGCAGCAGAATGATGCTATACCTGCATGAAGAGATTTTCTTTTCCTCCGGAGATCCAGGTGGCTGTGTTTCCAATCCTGTCTGTTCAGATGTGCTCACGCCATTAGTTTTGATCTGTGTGCTCTGTGAGCACAAAGGAAGCACGCCTGTGACGGCCTGTGATGTTGAACACTCCTATATGTGTTCCTCCCCACATCTCACTTCTAGAATGACCTTGGAGGCTGTGGTTAGGATAGCAGTGTCCCAAGCTGGAAAGACATCTCTGAAATACCATGAGGAAGAGAACTCTCCGGGAGAGCCTTCCATCCAGGAGCATCCACAGGAGACGGGGAGTGGGAGAGACATTGCTGCCGTTATGGTTTATATGTAGATGTCACCTTTATATCTCATGCAGCTACAGGTGCTGGACTGCGGCACTGCAGCTGATTGCTGTTGGAGTCTGGTTGGAAGAGATCGGTCACTGTGAGTGTGGCCCGGCAGGTGATGCTTCCCTTCCTGGCTCTGCCCATGGCTCTCTGCTTCCTGCCCATCATGATGGAAGGACCTTCTCCTCCACCACGCTGTCCTGCCTTGGAATCAGCGGGAGATGAATGGAAATCTTTACAAACTGCAAGCCAAACTAAATCTCTACTCCTTTAAGTCGCAGGTGCCTGGTTTTGTGCCTCAGCAATGAAGGAAGTGCCCAAGGCAGCTGTTTCTGGGTTAAGCCACAGCTTGGATGGGTGAGAGTTCGCAAGGTTAGGAAGGGGAAGAAAGCACAGTATTTCAAGGGCAAAGAGGACAGAGGTGCTGGAGCATGTCCATACAAGGGGTTCACGATGACCGCAGAGCATGGTGATTCCAAAGGCCACAGAGACCGAGGATGGAGGAGCACGGGGATTGGGGGTGAGGGTTCCACACATGCTGATGGGAGGTTGATGATACTGCCAGTGGTGTGGAGACAGGTTGTAAGTCAGAGTTAATGTGACATTAGATTTCCTTGTAAAATTCTTCAGAAGACTCCGGTTGAAATACATTCTGCAACTCAGCAAGTTATTCTTCAAATATGTCAAGGTCATGAAGACAGAAAAGGATAGAAACTATTAGATTGGAGAAGACCAAGGAGATAAGACAACTAAGATAGGAGGTGGGCCTGGGACAAAAAGGACATTCGTGGGAAAAATGGTGGAACTTCCCCCAGATCTTCAGCTGGGCCACTCCCAGCTTTCTGTTTGGATCAGTGCCCTGAGGGTACCTGGGAAGCCTAGGTAGTGTTTTTCACCTTTTCGGTGGTTATCTAAAACTATTACAAAATAAAAGTAAACAAGAAAATAGACGGCAAGTTATAGGATCAGATTAAAGAACAAAATAATCTATCAGGGAATTTTGTCAAAAGGACCCAAGCAAGAGCTGGGGAGAAGGTCCTGCTAAGAAAAGCAGGTAAGTACAATTGTAGCGACCAGGGTACCACACAGGTTACTAAGGCAAGCCTCAGGCCCTGGGGCGCCCAGATGCCCGTGTGTGAGCAGTGAGTGAGAGCTCGAACTCGAGCACATGACAAGGATAAAGACGCTCCGTCTCAGAGACCAGGCTGGTGCTTCTCCAAGCCTTTCTGTGTCTAGTCCTTGACACAGATGTTGGAGCTGTTGAAGCTGAATACATGTGCAGGGCCATGGTGTGGCCCAGGCATGGCTGAACTGAGTACGAGGAGACATCTCAAAGGGGCAAGATAGGCCACAGCTGAGGCCACCTGGAGACTTCCTGGATCCTTGTTCGTAATTAGCATTGTCTGTTGCTCTGGGGGATCCTTGAAACCCTCCCAAGATCCTGTTCAGGTTTCCTCCATTGTCCACTCAACTCCTTGCTTGTTCTGATTAAATACAGGCTGCTCAGAGTCAATCAGTCAGCTGCCTAGTAGAATTACAAACTCTGCAGAAGATTTCACTCCTCCTGGAGTCCTAACAATCATGCCGATTGTCTTATTCCTTTGGGCCTTCAGCATGCACTCGTTTGGGGGATTGCAGATCTACACACAGATCCCAACATTGAGACATGGCTAAACTTGAAGGTGGAGATAGGCAGGAGAGAGGAATGAGGATGTCTGTGGTCAGGAAATAGTATACACTCCCTCTTCCAAATACCTGACCCCTGGTGCCACCACACTGTCATCAGACGGCGAGCCCAAGGAAGAAAGCACAAATTTGGACCTTGCTTATGACCAACTCTTCTTTATTTTTGTCCCAACTGGGGCCAGCACTGCCTGTATTCCTCTCTCTGAGCCTGTCCTGGTTCATTCACCCAGAAAGTGCTCCAACACCAGGCACTGTGCTAGGATCTGGGAGTACGAGAGGAGCTAATGTCCGTCCAGTGGGGAAGACAGCCATTGAGCACTTACACAGCAAGGGACCCTGCACCACTGCTCGCATGCATTCTGTGAATCCTCCTCGTGCATTTTCTAGAGGATCATGAAGCCGAAACAACATCTATCTAGTAGGACAGATGTGCCATAGAGAAAGGGAAACGCTCAGACTTCTGAGGGTTGCTAGACAATGGCTGTGAAATGACACTAATTCATGGAGATAACAATGCCATTGTTCTGCAGGTCAGAGGGAGGCTTATGCTGGGGAAATGATAAATGATGCTTGGCCCAAGTCCCACAGGGGGTGAAGTTGGTCATGGATCTACTTGCTGTCATTTGCCCAGTGACTCAGAGTAGCCCTTTGAATATACACAGCAGCTGGCAGAGGAGGCTCCTTGGTTCCCACGCATGGAGGATGAGCAGTGTGGTAAGAAGGGGTGCGTGAAGCCCCTAGACTTTGCCTTCCTTCTAGGACAGTAAACTGTGTCCCTGCGTGGATTGCAGAGATTAGTGTAATCAGACATGCAAGGTACAAGAGCGAGGATGGTGGCAGGATTTTTGCAGTAAACTCTGACCAGCTCCCTCTTTTTGAGTAACCTGGAAGAGCATTATCCCCCACTGGCAAAATGCCATCTTAACCCCTGCCACTGCTGGATTATGCAGGTTGATTGGGTGGTCAGGAAGTAGCCAGGTCCTTTGCTGCTGCATTAGCCAGCTCTGGCTGCTGGAACACACCTGTGGACCCTGGGGGTCCTCAGCAACAGGCTTCATTTGTTTGCAGTCGTGGAGACCAGAGGCTGCCCACAGGTCTGGTCTCTAGGAGAGGGATTGGGCTCCTCTCCTCATTTTCCAGACACCTTCTTTCCACTGTGGCCTCTGTGTGCCCCATCGGAAGCTCTGTGTGTCCTCCCCTTACATGGATGCTAGTCCTATGTGTTGCTAGTGGCATAGTTTATGGAACCAGGAGGCGGCAGGATGTGGCCGAAGTCAGGGACAGAAAGATGTCCACAGATTGCACGTTGTGATGAGCTCCAGAAACTGTATCTCATGAGTTGAAAACATCTGGGGCATCTGGGACAACAGGGAACCAGTGTGGAGACTGATTGTGATGGCTGCTCAGGTGCTGAGCAGAGGATGGCCCATCTGTGATGTTTGTCACTTCTGGCTTAAGTTTCTGCTGTGCCTGTACCAGCTCATTCTGTTTGTTTTTTAATCTCCTGTGTGGTGGGAAGTGTGGACCACCAGCTTCTTTTTTTCTTTTTCTTGAAGAACATGAACTTCATCTTCCCAGACTCCCTTTCTCTCCTGTCCTTTGATTGCTGGACTTGCCCAGCCAAAGCCTTCTTGATCCTCCAACAGACTTTCCATGGCGAAGGAGCTCAGAGTCACCTCAGTGGTCTTCCAGGATCCCGCCGTACTCCAGAAGCAGACTTTCCTCACTCTCCATGTTTTTCACTCAGCAGGCACTAAATGTGGACCTACTGTGTGCAGATGCCAAGCATCGTCCAGACACTGAGAACAAAGCTTTTATCCCTGCTGACAAAACAAAAAATCTCTACTGTGAACCAGCGAACTTGGTAGCATGGTGAAAGATGACAAGCACCACAGGTCACAGACAGACATTGTGCCAGAGCAGGACTGGGGGACAGGAGAGCAGGAGAGCAGGAGAGGAGGGCACAGCGCATCAAGCGGTCGTCCAGGTTGGCGTGGCTGAGGTGGTGAGGCAGGAGCATGTGAATGGGTGGCTGGCCACAGGGCTTTCAGGGGAGGTACGCTCCCGGCAGAGGCCAGGGCCCAGAGCTGCTGCAGAGACCACACAGCTGGCCACAGGCGAGGACAAGGAAGGGAGGAGTGCCATGAGGGGTGAGGCCTCAGTGCATAGTCACGGGGGAGCAGAAAGCCAGGACTAAAGCAGACTCCCTGGTGTTGGTTTCGCAGCTGGAAGCTTGGAGGTGTGGTTAGGAGCAGAGATTCAGGGGCTGAGTAAGGGAAGAGCTCGGCTCTGGGTGGCCCTCCCCCCCAAGAGGGAGCATCCCCATCTTCAGTGCTCTTACAGAAGGGTTCCTAACCTGCAAGCAGAGGAGGTGACTGATAATCAACACCGGGTCCAGGGCTCAGGGAACTTTATCCCAGGCCATGGCACGTCCTGTAGGTCCACCTGTGTCAGGGACAGAGCTGCCTTCTCCCCAGCCTCACTGAGTTACAGTACACCCGCATTCTAGTTGTGCCCTGCTAATGAATTTGCATGCTGTTCCTCCTGCTAAATGACTCCAAGTCATTCCAGTGAGACTGGGGAAATTGCCTTCAGCCCTAAGCCCAAGCTTGATGGAGAGAGAGGGAGGACCTGACAGGAACCTAACTTTCCTGGCAGATACTCACTGTTACCTTTGACAGGGTTGGACCCTCGGAATGTTTCTGTGGCTCAGTGACTTGGACGGGAATGTCTTCCTACCCTCAAGGTCGGCTGGCTGTGTCTTCTCCTCACCTCACCCCCGAAGCAGGTTAATGGGGCTCAGGTCCAGCTCTTTTCATGATATTAAATCCTAGCCCTTGAAGCTTACACCTGTTTTCCTTGCTCTCATCCAGAAGCACAGCCAGCCCTCTTTTCCTGGGGGTGAGAGAAGCTAGGTCTCAGAACACAGCCACTGTGGACACGAAAGCATTTCTGCTCAGGGCCAGGGCCCGACGCAAACCTTTCTCCTCTGGCTCTAGCTCTGTTCAGCATCCAGAGAGCTGAGGCAAGGTCAGCCAACCTTTATGCCAGCACATCACCAGGGTGCCTCTAGGTTACAGGCATTTCCTTGTCTTTTTCACAACTCCAGATTGCAAGCTGAAGGCTGCTCCCTGCTGCAGCACACGACCGTCCTGAAAGCCATGCTTCCCTGGTGAGGAGGTGAGTGTGTGACACCATGGACAGCGCCCCTGCGGCCAAGCTTCCTGACAACATGGCACCGAGTACTGCAAAGCACCTTGGTCAGACAGGGATAGAAAATCCAAACACACGAGAATTGCTGCTGCGAAAAAATATATTAAACGTAGGAACACAGTGCCTAAGGGCTGAACCTGAAGAGGAGGTAGTGTGTGTCTCTTGATGTTTACGTTGCCCTCTCTGTGGCTGGCACTCACCCACAGCCTTGGCACAGGTGACCAGCTCACCCCGAGCATGGTGTCCAGGGCAGAAGCACAATGCCAAGCCCTGTGCTGTGGGAGTGGACATCCACCCTGGGGCCAGGCTGCAGACTGGCAAGAGGCTCGGGTGGAGCTCAGACCACCTAAGGCAGAATCTTGGGAAGAGGACTTCGGCCCCTGAACCACATCTTCCTGCCCGTGAAGTGGGAAGGGCTCCCCGTGGAGAGGCTGAGGGTCAGAAGCTTGCGCGAAGGACTCAGCAGACAGCTGCTCATTGTTTTAGATCCACTCGACTCGCTTGGCCATGTTTCCCTTCATTGCTTCTGCTTTAGCTTCTAAAAAATCTTTCTTAAATGGAGCTCTTTCCTCCTCCTTTGTGCACACTACCTCCACCCCCAACATGCTCACACCCATGCACACACACACACGTACACACGCGATCACATCCACACCCCTACTTTCTCATCCTAACACACGATCACCTTCACACTCAAACATTCACACCCACACACCCACACATATGTTCACGCACATGCATGCACACACAGCACATGCTGGGTTTTAGCCGTTCCTTCCTCTCTTGTCCCTCAGAGATAAACACAGAGCCAGCTGCCCTGATGCTGGGAAAATCTGAGTGACCTCTGCCTCTACCAATCACAGACTTGCATCGCTTTTCTGTTTCTCCAGCTCTCAGTAACCGAGTGATGGTCTTGTCCCACTGTGAAGCCTGTGAGTGTCATCATGGGTAGCGAGGGGGCTTGTGGATCTGAGTAGGTAAAGGGTGTTCAGGACAGGGGTGTCGCTCTGTGGGTGGAGTGCAGTGGGAGGTACCAGGTTTAAGCCCCAGCACTGCAAAACATTTTTTCTGTTTAACATTTAAGGATCTTTAGAGCAAGAGCTCATCCCGAATCATGCAGGTGAGCCCCATGTCATAAAGGTCCTCAAGAGCTATAATATTAAATGAAGTAAATTCAACACACAGATTTAAATATCACATGGTTCATCTCTTATGACAAACCCAAATTATAATTAAAGAGAAAAATAAAACAGAGCAGCAGGGAGATAAGTCTTTGGCAAATGGGGAGAGATGAGGAGGGGAGGAGGAGGGAGGAGAGAGGAGCGAAGCTGCGGTATGTATGTGTACCAGCTCCACATAGGAGGGTAGTCAGTCCACACTGCAAACAGGCCAGCAGAAATTTTAAAATAGATTTTTAAAAAGAGAGGCAGCAGGGGCCCTGTAGGAGGAGGACATGTGATGGACAGAGAATGGAGCACGAGCCAGGATGCTGGCTCGCACCTTCTACCCACCGGGAAGTGGAGAGACAAGGGGAATCATCTCCTCGGAGCTGCTGGAAGACAGGGCCCTGTCTACATCTCAGCTGGAGCCAGCACAGCGGGTTTGGACTCCTGCCCTCCAGAACTGGAAGACAGCAAACGTACATGACGCTAAGTCACTAAGCTTGTGATAATTTACTGCAGCAGCAATAGAACATTAAAATACTAATTTTAAAAAAATACCAAAGGTGTGTGTGTGTGTGTGTGTGTGTGTGTGTGTGTTATTTCCTTTTCTCGCCAAATAGAATCATACAAAGTAGATTCTTGTGCATCATTTGTATATTTTTTATATCACTTCCCACAGATTTATCTTTTAAAGGACTTTATGGTATTCCTTTGCATGAGGAGGCATATGGCACATAGTCTATTCTAAACATGCATACAAGGTATAGTCAGAATACACAGGGAATGCTTAAATTTAAAAGATTACAGTATTACGCACCTGCAGCAAAATCCTGCCTCACTTTAGCACACCCCTCTCATCCTCCTCAGCACTTTCTGAGGCAGTTCTGGAGTCCCAGCTCCTGAGCGTCTGTGAGCTGTGATCAAAACTACAGCAGAAGCCGCAGCCAAGTGCCGTCCAGCAGAAAGGCAGGCTTGTAAAAACATTACGAAGTGTCTTTATCACCTTATTTACCAGGTCCGGCTCTATGTGACTTGTGACTCTTCCTCTAAATCCAAATGACCATGAAAAAAAAAACATTGTAAGTTGATTCGACTAGGCATGAGTGAAGAAACTCACGAAAGAGAATTTCAGGAACTGCTTTGGAGATCAGCAAAGCGGGTGGGATAGGATAAGAGTGTTCAAAGCCAGGGGAACATGTTGAGAAGGGCCACTGTGTCTTTTGGTATCATTATTATTTTATTTAAACATTCACCATAGCAGCTGAAGGTTGCAGGCTGGAAGCTCACGGAAGCTGGGTGTGAGTCTTGTCGGAAGGTTGAAGGAACCGGAGACCAAGGTTAGAAGGAAGGCGAGGGTGAAGACTCAAGCTTCTCCAAAAAAGGGAATGTTTCCTTTCCTGTTTTGCTGTCTAAGCTATAGCCCTAGTTGCTGCTACCCACATCCTGGCTGGGTGTTTCCTCCTCTGTTAGCTGATCTATATGTCAATCATCTTCACTAATGTGCTAGGCAGTTCTTACCCAAGTCAACATGTCATATCACAGCGAACAATCATAATCCACCCCTTATCAACTGAACAATCAGATGCATCTTCTTCAACCATGTTTGATTTCCAAAGGCAACAGCAAGTTCAGAGTTACACCTAACCTGAGGAGCTACCTGCATACAAACAGAAAGGCAGCGAGCCCTTCCTGGGGTAGAAGGCAGACCTTCTTTTGGGTGGTGCTTACACTTCTCCTGATGTTCAGTGATTTGAACATTTCAATACAGATTTAACAATACTTAGGAAGTGATGGGGCGGGTGCATGGTGCACATCTGTAATCTTAGCACTTGGGAGGCAGCTCTGTCAGGGTAGTTGAACGCCTTAGTGAGTCTCAAAATGTAATAATGCCGGAGGATCTCAGTTTGCAAAGGGATTGCATTCAATCCCCAGAACTTCTGAGAGAAAAAGAGAGAGAGAGAAAGAGAGAGAGAGAGAGAGAGAGAGAGAGAGAGAGAGAGAGAGAAGCTATTGTTAAGTCAGTCAGTGTAATAATACAAAGAAAGAAAACAAAGACACCTGCTTCGTGTATGTATACATATGCACAAGCATATTAACAGACTAGGAAAGAGATACTCACATGATTGCAATCCTCATTTCTGTAAATTGTCACATGGTCATAGCTAGTATTTTTAGCCACCCTCTACATAGTCTGTGTCCCCTTGGCTTTCAGCAAGCACCTCAGCAGGTCTCGGTTCTTTTCCTGGCAGGCTGACACGTACTTCATTCCTGCAGGTGCCGGGCCATTTGTCATCCTGCTTGGATTGGGTGTAGTTTCCCACCGCCCCTCACAGCAGGACACAGCAGTCCTCGGTGGTACCCTAAGGAATCTCCTGCGCTCCAAGACAGTTCCTCTTTCCTCCATTGTGGTGTAATAATCTAATTTTCCCTTGGTAGCTTGGATAGGTTTCCTCCAACATTGGGACTCCTTTTTAAACTGGCTTCCTCAGGGGCATGAGGAGACAGAGGTGATCAGGGGGAAGTCTTAGCTCCCAGTTAAGGGGACTCTTTGCTGTGCTCCAGGTGCAATCCCTCCTGCTCGGTCCGACCATCTCCTCTTCCTCAGCGCACCTGGTTGGGGAGATGAGGAGGCCAGTGGGACTGGGGCCTTTCTAGCCCAGTAACTGGGGCATGACTTACTTTCCCCTCTGGTCAGCATCAGCGCACAAGGCTGGACACATAGGGAGGGCAGCTTGGAATTCCTAACGGGCTCTGCTGGCCTCAAAGGTGACTGTAGAACTCTGCCCTTTCTGTCCTCCGAGGGACGTGAGGTCGGTGGCCCTTAGCTGTATGACTCCATTTTCTATTTCTGATGTTGTTTATATGTCATTTCTCTCCGTTTTCCTTCATCAGTTTTATTAAGTTTCTCAGAGAATGAGTCTTTTGCTTTGCTGATTATTTCCTGTTTATGTTTATGTTTACTTCCTAGATTTGTGCCTTTATGTTACATTCTTTCTTTCAGTTAAAAAATGGCTATTTTTTTAAAAATCCACTTTATTTCAAGGAAAGAAAGAAGAAAAAAATTAAAACAAAATTTGAAAACATCAGTTGAAGGGGTAACAATCTCCAAATCATTCACCCAGGGCCCAAGATACCTGCATTCAACCGTCTGAACGATACCAACACAAGTCTGTCTCTTCAGTGAACTCAAAGAAATCAGTAGTATAACTATCTTAACTATTTTTCTATACATATCCATACACATACACATATGTTGTTATAGTCAGCTTTTCACGCTAGCGAGACAATGCAATGTTTACATATGTGCCTCTGAATTATTTCGCGGAGTATGATCTCAAGTTGCACCTATTTACCTATAAAAGTCTCCAGGTTATTCTTCTTTCTAGAATGCAATTTTTAATAATAACCTAATGCAGTGGTGCCTTGGTTCATGAACCCAGTTCTCTGCACCACTTCCTGATTTGTAGAGTCTGTGTGAAGGAAGTAGTATATAAATCGATCTTAAAACTCTCAACTAACAGCACAAATCTTTTCCTTGGAGTACTTATGCCATTTATATTTAATGTACTTACTGATACAATTGTATTTACCACGTTACGCTTACTTCCAATTGAATCTACCTGCTTTGTGGGTTTCTTTGTTTTATGACTTCTTATAGCTTAACCAAATGTTCATATCATTTGGATTTTCCTCTAAAACATGCCAGTTACACATTCCTCCTCAATTCTTGCAGTGATTATATAGTGCCATAGCCCATTACATTTTTTTCACCAGGAACCAGGTCTGTGGAAGACAAATTTCTACATCGGGGTAACAGTGGTTTGGAGATAATTCAAGTGTGTTACATTTATTGCACAAATTATTTCTATTATCAGCACATCATGTAGTAAAATAGTTATACAGCTCACCATAAGGCAGAATCAGGGGAACCCTGAGCTTGTTTGTCTGCTAGCTGGTCCCATCTAGGGGTGAGAGGACAGAGTGACCCTGAAGTGTGTGGCCTGTGTCCAGTCTGCTCCATGAGCTTGTCACTCCACAAAGACAGGACGCTGGAAGTTGAAGCAGTCTTCTCAGTGCTTTTGTGGGAAACTTGGAACATTTCACCCTGACTCTCATCTAGAGAATTTTTTTTTTTTTGTCTTTTTCACGTTTATCGGTACCGGGGATTGAACTCATGACTGCCTGCTTGCAAGGCAGGTGCTTATGCCACTGAGCTAAACCTCCAGCCCCACCTGACTTTCATCTAGAATGTATGAGTAGTTGAAGTTGTCTCAAACTCTGCCACTGTCATGTGATCTCAAGGAGTTGAGCCTCTTCCGGTTCAAAGTTGATTCACCTGGCTTATTAACCAATGGGCTGCAGGTCCATCCTTCCTGGTTCGGTTCAGGAGGCTTTCGTGGGCAGGAAGTAATACTGACTCTTTTTCACGATAAGCCAGGTGATCATGCACGACCTGGGGAAAAGAAATCCCTGACTTGGTCTCTTTAAAAATCTCTGCTAATGCTTGAAACATGCCAGCAATCCGAGGGTTGGTTTGTTGCCCCCGTAATTCAGGCTACTTTGAATGCAGCCACCCTGCCTGCCATCTTGAAAGAGGTTGCCATTCTCCCCAGAAGTGACAGGTTGGATTTGCTGAGCAGGTTGTAGATGCCACATAAGTTAGCAAGATCTTCAGCCTGTTCTGTGCTACTGAAACGTACCACTAGTAGAGATTGTTCATCTAAAAGAAATATCTGGCTTTGCTCCCCTGACTCAAAAACTCTACCTTTGGAAAGCTATCTCACTTCAGTGTAAAAGTGAAACATATGCTTTTGAGCCCTCCATTTTTGCACAGAGCTGTGTGAACAGATGTGAGTGAAGGGCATGAACTTTAATGTGGTTTTTAATATTAATTGCATCCTGCAAAATGTGAAATTTGGGTGATGCCAGCCAGCATGGTGCACAGACTCACATTCAGAAGTAACCTCTATGACCTGAGTAGTGAAACCAGAAAGCCAGCCAGTCATGGCAGTTACTCTATCCATGCAAATAGCAACACAACATGACTCATTCAGATTTACCGACATGTAGTCATTTAAAGACTTGAACAGTTCCGGAGCGGTGGTGTGGGTTGGCGATAGGACACATCACATCGCCTCATTCACATCCTCCTGAAAAATATATCACCCAAAAGGAAGTATTGTCACCTTGTTGGCAACCTCAGGGGACTGGTCAGCCTGGACTGAACACTGCTGGGGCTGGTTAATCCTCTCTAACAACCCCGCCTCCTGCCATTTCGTCAGTTTGTCTAGCTATGGTGCAAGCTCGAAGGGGAACACATGGCACTTTCTGAACCGCCTGCTGCAATGAACCTACAATTTAGGTAGGACTCTCAGTATTTTGTTTTACGTGAAGCTTTCATTCTGTCAGCAGTCGGAGTCTTTTGTGTCTCACTTTTGGGTCTTTTCTGCTTTTCAAAGAAGCTCTCCAGCGACATTTGTTTTTCACTCATTTTGTCTAGCATTAGCTCATGGCCTTATGTGACTGTGTCTGTGACACGTACACAGTGTGAGAAAGGCACCAGTGGACTTGGTTAATTATAAAGTAGTGGGCAGGCTGCACAAAGACTGAACTGTCAGGCTCTGACTGAAAGCCTGCCACCAGATGCAGCTGTACAATTGAAGTACTCAACTCACGTGCCATTGTGTAGCCCACTTGCCACTTATGGATGGGGTTTTGATCTGAGTCTGCAAGCAATTGACTTATTGTGGTCTCTGTGCAGCCAAGCCTCTCTGGTCCTGTCCATCTGCATTTGTAGCTGTTCCTCAGCACTAGCATCATTGCCTCAGCTCCACCTCAAATCACCAGGCATCAAATTCCCACAAGAAGTCCACAGCCTAGATCCCTTGGTTCACAGTGGGGCTTGAGCTGCTATGGGGATTTAATGCTCCTGACAGAAGGAAAAGGTCAGGCAGCTTTGGGAGCGATAGGGAGTGCCTAACTTTATTTACAGGCTTGCTGCTCAGCCTTGCTGTATGTGCTGGTTCCCAACAGCTGCAGACCAGAAACCCCTGATCTGGAACACTTGTTATTTCATGAAATATTTTTAATCTTACAATTAGAAATATATATATAGTTATCAAAATATCCTCCGTGATATATTGATAAATATTAAATTAAAAGTAGCAATTACAAATTAATACTAGGCCATCGTGAGTGAATACATGTTAGTATGAGGTGCAGGAATGGTCATGACGGAGGTAAGATTGCCTCAGGACTGCGTCCTCCATGTGGTTCTGGTGAGAGCTGAGCAGGGAAGACACATGTGAGACTGGGGTGGTGGAGGCTGCTAACCCGAGCAGTCAGAAGTCACCAGTCTGAGAAGGCTCACAGGTAAATGCAGAGACCACCGCCCGCTTCTCTGCACTCTCTCCTGCTTGAGAGCCGATTCTGCTGCTTGCTCCAGGCCTGGCCGACTGACTGTGACCCCACGGCACCCCAGGGCCATGGCGGGGGACCTGCACAGGTGCAGTTCCTCGGGGGCAGTAGCTTGCCTAGGTGTTGCCTTGGGGTCCCTCCTGTCTGGCTGACCTTGCAGATCCCTTGCTCATCAGCACGGTTTTCTGAGTGAGCAGTTGAGTGCCTCTCCAAGCCACTGCCTCCCTCTTGAGGCCTTCTCTGTTCCTAGAGGGCTCTGTATTTTCGTAGTTCTGCACTGGTGACAAATTCCCATGGGCCCAACACGCTAGGGGAATTGTAGGGAGCACCGAAGGACACCTGAGGTGGCTAGCCCGCACACTTCAGGAATAACGTACAACTTGTAATGAATATTCAGTGAATAAAAGGAAGTGTTTTGGAATAAAAGGCAGAGATGGTTTAGAAATGCAAAAAACCCCGACAGAAACAACTTTGTGCCACATAAATCCTGATGAAATAGATGCTGCATTAACAAAGCACAAGTAATGTGAATGGATTTGTAAGAAATAGAACTCTAGGAAAAAATTCTAGAAGTTTAAAATTTATCAGAAATCTGTCTTCAGTATTGCCATGCTCAAATAGTCTTACAAACCATTATTGAAAAATATTTAAGGAGCAATATCATTATTTAAACTATTTAAGAGTACTGCATATGTGAAAAATATAATAAGCTGCATATATTGACTACCAGAACATTCCAAATAATATACCACTTCTAAGTAGATTTGACTGCTGGAGAAGGATGGTTACTTAACAAGTGGAGCCATCCTGTGATTTTTTTTGACTTTCTTTTATTTTTTTATTTTATGGAAAAAAGATAAAATTTCATAACAAGGTAATAGAATAACCATAATTAACACATTGCATGTTGTTATCTTGAAAGTAGTTGCTCAGAGTACAAGATATGGGCATAAAGATTTCTCCAGTCATTATTAGCACAAACCTTCCTTTTCGATGAACTAGTAGTATAACTAGCTTGTATTTTTCCCCTTTTTTCCTTCTGTCCTTTCCCTTCCCTCATCCTAGTTTCTTTTTCTAATTGACCAATTTCTTCCCATTTCACAATATCCATTGAATGTTTTAGATCTTATTTACTCTTTCAGTTTCTCACACCAGAGAGAAAATATGATATTTATGAACGTGAGTCTGATTTATTTCACTTATGTGTATGGTCCCAAGCTGCATCTTGTTACCCATAAAGGTCTCAAGTTTATTCTTCTTTATGGCACAGTAATACTCCACTGTTTAAAAATTCTGCCTCTTATTTTATCCATTTGCAGTAGATGGGCATCGCTCTGCAATGCTCCAGTGAATAAGCAGGTCAAAGGAAAATGTATTTTTAAAATATTTGATAACGTTCATTGATTTTAAAAATGGCTTCTGGAAGAAGGAATAGAACGTAATCTGTAATAGTGTCCAATGTGGTGGTACCTCGGTTCATGGCCTCAGTGAGGACTGAACTGGATGAGGACTGGATTGAGCTTTCCCAAAGGCCAACGCTGAACCCAGCCTGGAACTGGATGCAGTTCTCTTCCACTCCACGTGCAATCGGAGTCATGGAAAGAATCAGGTTTGTGAGCTGAGGCACCACTGTCATCTGTTGGGAACCAGCACTGAGTATGTTTAACGACAGATTATATGGGTACTGACCTTGGAATCAAGAGAATGCCTATTATTGCTGGCATGAGCACTGCTGGTGTCGCTTTGAAAATTTTAGACGGTAGTATGAGAGGAGAAATGCCAGGGTACCTGTCGTCATGGACAACTTGGTCATATACCTGAAAAGCACCAAGAAAGCAACTAAATAAAGCCCCCATTGGGTTGTGGGCTACTGATCCAGTACACAGAAACTAATGGTCCAACTTGGCAGCCGTAAGTGGTGAAGTTTTAAAAACAGCACAGTCTCCACACAAGGCACAGAAATTCTAGCAGTAAACTTAACAAGGGTGTGCATTGAGATATAGTGAGCTCTTTATTTCAAGACCAAAGTTTTGAGTGAATAAAGATGGCATTCTTTTGGGTAGAGAATTTGTGCTAATTGTTATATACATTTAGTACAATTAGATAAGAATAATGTATAGAATCTAAAAATGTCATATAACTTAATATATTGAAATTCATATAATGCCATCAACATTTGATTTTTGTTTTTTGGGGTGCTTTTTGGTACCAGAAATCGAGCTAAGGACCTTGCACTTGGCAGGCAGGTGCTTTGCTGCTGAGTTGTATCCCTGTCCCAGGGTTTTGTTTCTAAATTTAATAAAATTAAAATAATTTATCATAATAATTTATCCTATAGGAGATTTATCTCGAATAAAATATTTGCTGTAATTTATAATTTTTAAAAATTTAGTTGAGATGGGCATCTTCTTTGCAGATTTTAAATGTACCAATTTATAATCTAATCATTAATACATACTTTTCTGTTTAAAAACTGGGCAGATAAATCACTGCAGTGGAGGGGAAACTTCAGAAGCTTTTTCTCCAGTGTTTTCTCCAATTTGTGGTGTAGTAGCCTCAGTCACTGGCATGATAGTGCATAGACTAAGTGCCCAACTATTTAAAAAAATGTGATTTCCTGCCTCATGCTTTACACAAAAGTAAGCTTAAAGGGCACTGCTTTTTAAATGTAAAGTATAATATAAAAGAAATTGCTTGACTGAGGAAATTCTAAGCATGGCTCCCAGAAAGAGCAGCCTAGGAGTACCCGCTTCGGGTACTTCCCTTCCCCTTCGGCTGATCATCACTTTTAAACATTCGGCGGTCAGAGTTGTTAGAATCAAAATGGCACTGCTTATGTCAACTTCAACAGTAAATAAGTCAGCGAGGCTGGAGGCTGCAAAGGAGGAGGCCTGATGGTAACTGTCGCTCTGCCCAGAGCCTCACCTGCGGAAACACCCAGCAGCCTTTGCCAGCAAGGACACTGGCCCGCCTCTGCCCCCGTCTGCCTCGGGCAGGCGCCACCTTTGACAGTGAAGCCCAGGGCCATGGTCAGGCACCTTGTGCCGCCCGCCTGGCACTCCCTGAGAAACGCCCTCAGGCCTCCACTTCTTTGAGCAGCCGTGGACCACGGCATGTGCATTCTTGTCACACTGGAGCTCGGGGCTGGCGTCAGCTGGGCTTTGGAGAATCTGCTCATTATTCAGTTTGGCTGTGCTACTGCTGGGTTTCACCCTCTACCAGGCGGAAGCAGGGCACACGCTTTGCCCTCAGATCATTTCCTCATTCCAAAAAGCAAAATCCAAACCCCTACAAATGTCAGTGATGTTTGCAGTAATGGGCTTTGACTTACCGTGCATCTTTCCTCCCTTCATGGAGTGATGCCACATTTTAGACATCAGGACAGCAGCTCCTAAGAGGCTGTCATGTGAATACCAACTTGCACAGTTATTATTTTTAAAGAAACTTTAACCAGCAGCATATAAACCTTGTGCTAGTGTTGGCAATAACTGATCAGCTAGTTTACAAATCTGAATCCTAGAAATACCATTCCCTCGGGGTTCATTCTGTTTGCTTTGGGCGTTTGGAATGGAGCTTTCTGTCTCCTGGTAATGTGAGAACACCCCTAGTCTGTCATCTCATTGTTTAGACTAGAAGTGGCACTTGTGCCTGTCATTCAGGATGCCTTCATCAGCTGGTGGTATGGTCACGGTCTTTATGACTGAAGTGTCCAGTCCAGTGAGAGACACATCCCTCACTCACAAACGCTCCAAAGAGCACCCGGGCTTCACAGGCGCCTTCATGTGAGTCAGCAGCACTCTGAGGACATGAGTGTCACTCCCATTCTGTGCCCTGTACCTCCTGGAAAGCATGCAGGTGACCCTGGGGCCTAGAATATGCTGAGAGCTTCTTCCTGAAGAGCCTTAGTTGGGGTGATAACAAACCGCGTCCCTGTTAAGGCACATGTTCCACCAAGAAAGTGAGTTTGAGAACAATTTTACGTGGGTTCTTTCAGTCTGGGTGACAGTTTCTGTTATGAATGCAGCTTTGCCCATCTTTTGAGTTTTGAGTAGTAACCACTCACCTTTCCACACACACCTAAACCCTCTCATCCTCTAGGCTGACCGCTTCCTCAGAGCGAGCTGGCCCAGGGTCATGGACCCTTTAGTCTTGAGTGGTTGCACCTTAAATATTTAGACCTGAGCGCTTGTCTGGCACCCAACCTCCTGCTTTTTGGAGCGTGGGTAGAGGAAGCCTGTCTCTCTTACTGAACTGTGACACTTCAATCATTTTCCAAAGGCTGAATTGCTGGGCAGAGATTTTCTCTCTAGGTGGCCAGGGATGTCTGCAACACCAGGACCCTCGCCCCGGCCCTGATTTCTAATGCAGCACAGCACAGGGTCACATCCACCTCTGCACTGCGTGCAGGCCCTGGCATGGGGGCCAGGGAAGGGATAGGATCCCTAGAGGCAGATTTCCTGCTCTGACAGACTGCTGTCACTCAGGGCAGCGGACAAAGAAGTGCCACTTTCAATACTGCAACTGTTTAATCGAACCATTAATTAGGTCGCTTAGTTGAGGCACTAAGAGAAATCTTGTAATTCATTTTCAAAATCTCTATAATGAAGGTCATCAGTACTATACATGTTTGCATTCTAACACCATCACTTTGGTGGCTTCACCAGGGTAGTTTCACAAAGTTTTGTTTGAACTGGGTCCGGAAGCCCAGGACCACAGGGGAGAGGCTAAGGCAGTGTTCAATGAGATGTCTAGAAAATGGGGTACCTGAACCACGGGGCAGAGACAAGAAAATGTGTCAGTTTTCCTGTTGGTAGGACAAATCACTGAACAGACACAGTTTAAAGGTGGAGGTGTTCATTTGGCTCACGGATTCAGGGGGTTCAGTCTCGGGTAAGCTGGCAGAAACATCATGGTGGATGGGTGTGGTGCAGCAACCTTAGCAACCAGGAAGCAGGGCAGGGGAACAGAGCAAGGGAGGGAGGGGCAGGGACTGAGTCTAAAACCCACCCAGAAGGGTGCTTGAGTCATTACATGGGTGGCTCCCTAGTCAGTCAAGTGGCCATTCTAGTTTGGCACAGAAGCCTATAGCTTGCGTGACAGCAGTAGCTGCGACTGACCAAGTCCCTTAGATTTCAGACCCAGCAAGTGAGTGGGTGGCCAGATGAAGCTGGTCTAGAGCTTAGAGGGCACTAGGGAAGTGGCTCTGAGTGCAGGCTCTTATTTATTTGGCCAGTAGCTGAGCACTGGACACCAGGTTTCTGCTGAGCTTGAACCTAAGGAGTGGACAGGGTTGGTGGGTTCCTGCCCAGGGTGTGGGAAGCTTATGGGCAAATCTAAGTCCTGAACCCACAATGTCCTGCCCAGGTATCAAAGGTATCAAAGGTGGCTGAGCCACATTCCGGTGCAGGTAATAAGCAGCTGGGGACAGCTTTGCCCAGCGGGGTCGGTGGTCAGGCCCTGCAGCATGGACCTGGAGGATGCAGTCATGGGGGTGGAGGGGTTCCAAGTTACCATGGCTGCATGGCAAATCCAGGACCCATAGCGGAAGGCAGAGGAGAGGGTGGGACTTTGACAAGTAGATTCTGCAAGGTCCTCAGTCAGATGCCATCACAGCAGGGAGGGGACTGCAAAAACACACCATGCCCTGAAAGAAAATCCACGTACACCATATGCATGAGGGTGGCACACCTTTATTGAAGAGATCCTCCTGCCTCTGCCTCCTGAGTGCTTGGATTGCAGGTATACATATACCACCATGCTCAGCTTGCTATTTCTCTTCTTCAGAAACTCTTTCCACAAAGCAGTTGATGAAGACACCAAGTTTCTGTCCCTCTGTGGATGAGCTCATGTGCTGTTCACTGCATGCATTGTGTACAACACTGAAATTTATCACAGCACTGGCGGCTCAGCCTTGGAACCTGTGCACAGGGACAGAGATGGTGCTGGGGACCACAGCACATGCTCTGTATCTGCTTCTGACCCTCTGTTGGGACATTCCACAGGGATAGGTCCTTGCTCTTTGTTACAGATGTTCTGCACATGTCACATGAACACCGTGCAGATTTGTGGAGTGAAAAATGAATTCACGAGTGGAGGGATTTATTCAAGAACCAAGAGAATCCACTGCAAAGACACAGCACGAATCTGACACTTTTGATTCTCTTCTTGTTTCCAGACATCTTGAAGTCGGGGCATCCACACTTCCTGAGTGTGTTTGTGATAAGAGGCTGATGAGGAGCAGGGAGGTGGACTTTGAGGCCAGGACTGGGTTCGGGGGCAGGAGACACTAGGAGGCAGGAGGGAGGAGGGCAGGTTAAAAGGCTGCAGACGCGATGTGTGCGTGCATCTGGGCCCCGTGCTGCATGTGTCCCTGTGTACCATAAGCACACGCTGACACAGGTATTGTAATTGAAATGAAAAGCAACAGACTTGTTAGCAGCTGTTTCTGAAGTTAGCCAGCCTGAGGTGAGAGTCCACACTCTTGTTTGGCTCACGTGCTGTGGCTCAGGCCAGCTGTGTATGGCTGGGTCGGAGCTGGGACGGACACACAGTGCCCCAGAGGCCAGGGTGTCTCCCTCTTGCTCCCCCATGACCGATGCAGGCTGCTTCTCCAGCCAGGGTCCAGCTGTGGAGTGGTGCCAGGGACAAGAGCTGAGGTCTGTGACTTATAAAGGGATGGATTTAGGGTGTTTCAGCAGCATAGTGCAGGCTGAGCAAAGCATGACCTGGATGGGAAAGGCTGGGGTGGCCTCCTTCAGTGTCCAAGGCCCAAGAAGATGTGTCTTCCCTCGGGGGTCTATATAGAGTCCAGAGGGCCACAGAGTGCCAGCAGTGATGGATTTCCTGCACTCCCCTTTGGGAGGGAGTTTGCTTTTCTGGAATCCAGATCTTGGAATGTACCTGTCAGGCAGAGCCCACATCCACAGCAGCAGCCCTCTAACTGTTCCCCCGAGTCCCAGGTGCCTGAGTCTCCTGCAGCCGGGGTCTGACTCTCTTCCTGTTACCATCTGGGGCCTCTTAGTGGTCCGAGAAGGCTTGGGAGCAAGCTTTCCAGTTAGGCAGCAGAAACCGTTTGGGGAAAGCCGAAGAGCTCCCACCGCTCACCTTGGTGCCTCCCAGTGCAGGCAAAAGCTCCAGCACCTGTGACTGAGCGCGGGCGGACGTGGGCTGCGGGAGGCCTCAGTGTGGTGCTGGCTCAGTAGGTGTACCCTGTCTCAGCGGTCCCTGTTGTACTCTAACTCCAGGGACTTGAGTGATGGCAGCAGCCAGGTCAATGCTGTGCCCGACCATGGGCATTTCCCAGAGGGCAATGAGTCGGTGCCCCGGGGCGACGTTATCATGATTCAGGTCCTCGCAGTGGGAACCTGGTGGTTTCTCGTCGCCCCTTTACAAAAGGAGCGTTCGGAGTGTCTTCATTCTATACTGTCCCACCTGCCTTTTGTCTTGCAGCTGCAGCTGTGGATGGGTGTCTCCAGCCACTGTGCTTGAAATGACTGAAACTCAGCAGGAAAGATGCAGAAGGAAAGGGTGCTCGCTGCCTCCGACAGTCCCTAGTGATCTGCGTCTGGTGGCACAGGGCCCGCTGGAACCTCCGGCCAGTGACATCCATGTCCAGCCTGCTCTGTCTGCCTCGAGGGCGGCCAGTGGTGCAGGCCAGCGTCACCAGGAAAGAATCTGCAGGTCTGTAAACTTGCTATTTTTAGCACTCGGGAGACCGGAGCCAGTTTCCTGAGTGTAGCAAGGCCCAAGTCGTCTATTGAACGGGCCTTGAGATCTTACCAAACTCTGCCTCCAGTTTCTGCTGATCTCAAGGCAGGATTAAAATGCTGTGAGGCTGATTCACAGAGCTGAATGGCCAGCCTCTCTGTGTCTCCCCACCGCCCAGGCCCAAGCCATCTCCTGCAGTCCTGGTCCTCATCCAGAGCCTGAGACTGTGCCATGAATAGCCAGCCAGGCAGCCTTTACCCAGCCAGCCTGCCCAGCCATCCACTGCTCCCAGGGCTGCCCCTGGGTCAGCCTGAGCAGTGCTTCCGTCTGTCCCCAGCCCTTCCTTCACCCCCTGAGGGGCTCTGCCTGGGGTCCCCTAACAAATCAGGACAGAAGACCTACACTCCGCAGAGCGGGGCAGGCCCTTTGCTCCCTGCCCTCCCTTCCACGGTTCTTCTGTGACATAATGGCCCCTCTGAGGACTGCCTCCCCCCAGGGTAGGGCACCAGGCCTCCTCCCCCTCCATGCCTCTCTTACCGCCCTGGGGCATGCAGAACCATTCACTAGAGGGTGCCAAATTCACCCTTGTGCAGTGAACCTCCTCTTCCCTTAGGCAAAGCCAGGACTGCTTCCCCCAGGCAGCAACAGACCTCAGAACTTTTAGAGATTTCAAAGATACAAACAGCCCTCGGGGCTCAGCAGGCTGCTCAGGGCTCTGGTTGTTAAATGTCACATACAGAAGCTAATAACACAAGTGATTGCTTAACAAGGACTGGAAACCGAGATGTCCCTAGCCCCTCCTCCCATCAAGTCCTGGCTTGAGCAATGTAACATCCAAGGGACAGGACAGGAGAGAAGTGTCAGACACACAGAAAACCTAGAAATTAGTTCCCGAGAAAGCGTGATTCCCTTCTGTTCCTGGGCTTCAGGAGCCTGACCTGGGAACAGAAAGTGATCCAACGATTACTTTCCCACCTCTGTTAGAGGAAAATATGTGTGTGGAGCCCTGAGATACTTCGGGAAAATTCAGGCTTTCAGGCTTCTTTAGGACCACAGAGAAGTACCAGTCAGTAGCACTCCAGAAGGACAGGTACCCCTGAGAGGCGGCCACCTGTAGACCTTTAATCTTTCCAGAATCCCAGAGATGACCCACATCCTGTTGATAAGGAAGAGGAAGCCAGAGAAGTTGGCCATTTTGTCTGAGGCTGCACAGCCAGGACACCCAGGGATGGTGGTCAGGCCAACTGGCTCCACTGAGGTGCTGTGTGTCCTCAGTACAGACTAAGAACAGACTGTGTGTCCTCAGTACAGACTAAGAACAGAGGGCACATTCTGCAGGATTTCCTGAGACAGACACCCCGCATTTATCCACCACCGGCCGCTCACCTGTGTGAGTCACAGCTGGCTCAGTCCTCCCACCTCAGGGGCTGTCACCCAGACGCTGACCTCAGCTGGGCGGACAGTGAACTCTGCTGGGCGGCTCTGCTGCTGTCTGGTGGTGGCAGCTTCTGAAGGGAAGCGGCATGAATTGCTCCCCACTGTGAGCTCAGACCAAAACCAGACAGCCAGGGCAGATAAGAAGGGAGGAGTCTTAAGGGAGTGAGGGACAAATACTGAAAAATGAGTTTTTTTTTAATTTGCTTTGAAGTTCTTTGTTCTTTTACATGGATTACAATTGTCTATGATTTGATTTTATTTTTTGAGATGGTGTTACTGTGTAGTTTAGGCTGGCCTTAAACTCACTGTGCACTCCAGGATGGCCTTAAACTCAGAGAGATCCTCCTGCCTCAGCCTTCCAAGTGGCGGGGGGATTATAGGTGTGCGGCACCAGGCCTGGCAATATCTATCTACTTTTCGAATATAAACAGAAGAAAGCATATCTCTCATAACTGGAGCACAGTTCATGCAGTCAGCGTTGAGAGCTTTCACAGTGCTTCTATGAGATGGCCCATGGCCTCGAGCAGGGGGCAGCTTCCACTTGGTTCTCAGAGCCATCCTGCCCCAGCCTCCTGGGTGGACTCCAGGAGCTGTCTCCCCTCTTTCCCTCCTTCATGTTGAATCAATTACAGAGCACCGATAATTTTACTTTAAACATTTTGTGGCAGAGCAGGGCCATGTGTTAGCCAGGCCCAGTTCCTGTTTGTCCAGCTCTCAGCTGGACTGTTTGGCGGCCTCCCCCAGGTTAGGTGGGGCCCCAGGGCTCCGCTCTGAGGGCCAGCGACACACTGGCCACCCCAGACCTGGCCTCCAACCTCCCGCAGGGCCCCCATCCTGCTCCTTCCTCCTGAATGGCCTCTGCAGAGTGCGTGCAGGGGTCTCCCGGGCCCTAGGGAGCAGTGGAACTCCTGCCCACCCCAGGCCCGTCACAGACCCACTCTGGCCTGGGCTGGGATAAGAAACAAATGCTTAATGTGTCACACATGCTGGCATGAGATCATTGCTAAGAGCAGCTGCCGCTGCTGACCCTGATTATCTTCTCCCTCCTCCTTTCCACACCGACCACTGCCTGATTTTCTACTTCAGACAAGAGGCTTTGAGCCCCCAGCCTTCAGCTGCACCTTCATTCCTGCTGCTTCCAATTCTGGGCTCATGTATCAGTCAGCTTCTCTGTTGCAGTAATATCTACACCCACGATTTAGAGAAATTTAACTAGGATCATGGTTTCAAGGAGTGTAGTCCATGGTTGGCTGGCCCAAGGCAGACACAGCAGAGGGACACGGTAGAGAAAAGTCCCTTCGTTAATGGTGACTGGGGAGCAAAGCAGGGAACAGTGCCAGAGAGGAAAGGACAGAGATGAAAGCCTCATCTCCGAGAACTACCTCGGCAAGCTCTACCAATCCTCTCCAGTGGCGGTGAACCTGTGACACACGTGCCGGAGTCCGGTGTTTGTTATCACTGAAAACTCTAAAAGGTTCACCATCACTGCTCTAGGAGGATCTCAAAGCCAATCAAGCATACGTTCTGCCCTAACCACACAGCTCCAAAGACACACCTCTCAGTGTCAATCTTTAAAAATGGAGCCACTGAAGTGCTGTAATGTGACACCCAGTCTTCCCAGTCTGGCCAATGTCTCCACCTGGTGAGATTTTGCTGCCACACATGGGTTCCAGTCACTGAGGATCCGAGGCACTTATGCTGTTCTGCTTCACTCCGCCTCTGCTTGGAATACTCTTCCTCTGTTCGGCACACTCTCTGCCTCTTCCAGGATCAGTGGACAGCACCTCCTGGGTCCCTTCCAGGTGCTCCCACATTGTCCTCTGTGTTTTCTCCACCAACCTCGTGTTGATCACTGTGTGTGCACCTCATATATGGCTAGGACACAACCACCTCCAGTCCTGCGGGTGAAAAATGTCTCCAGACATTTCAAGCATCCCCATGAGGACAGAAGTCAGCTTGACTGGGCTGGGAGCCTCATGGCAGGTGAGTGCAGCATGTTTCTGGATGGCCGACGTGCAGGCCAGCATATGGGGGGACGACCACCCGAGATGAGGGTGGCTCTGACCAGTAGACTTGTAGCTTGGATGGAGTGAAAGGGAGAGGAAGAGGAAGTGTCCCCTTCTGGGAGCGCTTTGGTCATCACCATTTTCTTTGGACATTGGTCTCCAGTTTCTTTAGCCTAACACTGCAGACTCACACTGGCAACTCGACAGTGAGTTTCAGGTGGACCAGAACACTGAACTTGGCAGAACGGACTCCAGAAAGACACACCAAATTCCTAAGACACTGGTGTGGCAGCCTCAGGTGTAGTGACCCCCACCCTGGGTTTCTTCTATGCTGACAGCCCCCAGGTGTTCGGTATGACCTTTTGCCCATGTCCAGGGCGGCAGTGGCTTGCAGTGACATCCATCTTGACTTCCCAGCCTTCGCTTGCACTTAGGGGTGGTCTTAGAACAAGTCTTACTCAGTAAGATAGAAGGAGAAATCCAGTGTGGGAGTTTCCTGGATTCTTGCTTCTCTGCTGAAAAGGGTCAGTCATCCAGAGCAGACATTGCTCCTCCTGCCTCTTCTCCTGCCTTGAGTGTGGACATGGGGCCGTCACCAGGGAATTCCCCACGGCTCGGCCTGGGTATCCCAGAGGTCCAAACTATCATGCTGATGTCTCTGGATGTCTTATAACTGGAGCAAAGTAAGCCCCTGTTTCTGGTTAAACATGATTTTATAGAGCACAAGCAGTGTCTTCCCAAATTTCACAGTGCCCAGAACCTCAGCATATGACCTTGTTTGGAAGCACAGTCTTCACAGGTGTGATTAGTCAAGGATCTCAAGAGGAGCCCTCTGGTTGGAGGATGTGCCTGCAAGCCAATGACCCTGGCCCTCATGAGACAGGGATGCTGGGAGACACATGCAGAAGCCCAGCGTGAAGACCAGGAGAGCCAGGCCTGCACAGGGCCTTTGCAACTGCTTCCAACAGAGATGGAAGTGATTCCCACAGCTGGGCTCTTGTCCAAGCCCTGCCTCTCACTTGGCTCACCGCATGGTGGAGAAGATACAGCACTCCAGTTCTGCACCCATGCAGGTTACTTGTTTCTTGAGGCCCTGTTCGGCCACGCTGAGAACAAGCTGGGGCTGACCCGTAGGCCAGTGGATGCTGAGCCCACCCCCCTAGATGCTAGCCATCTGCCTTGTGAACATCCAGGCAGCCCACTGCACTGACCCACCTGCTGCCTGTGGCAAGACTGGCTGTGTCTGACCAGGAACCACAAGGGGGAGTCTGGGGCGACTGTTAGCAGCAGTAGCTGACGGACACATGCACACTTTGATATTTCCGGTTACTTTTATTCCCTACCCAGCACCTGCAGACAACTGAGTTTGGGAACCTTGGTATGTGGAGGCCTCCAACCCTCACTGTGCTTAAGAATTGCTCAGGGGATTTGCTTAAAATAGAGATTTCTGGGTTTATTCCTAGAGTTTCAGTACAAACCTGAGGAAGCTCCAGGTGTTTGTAATTTGGTCAGTATTACTGATTCTGGCACGTGTTCTCCCTTGAATATCCTTTATAAACAGTCTTTTTTGGGAAGGAATCACTGCAACCATAGGATAATCTCTAACATGACGCCTTCTCCAATATCGAGAGACAGAGAGACAGAGAAAGATACAGAGAGACAGAAAGACAGACAGAAACTATAAAGGGAAAGTGCTAGGCTTCCTTGTAGAAAACACAAAGCAAAGAGGAAGACCTTCCTTGCCCAGGGTCTCCAAGACTACATTTTACTCCCACTATTGTTTCCTGATCTGCACTAAGTACATTGCATTTAATTTACACAGAACCAGTTTCTAATCACAACACGCGGCCGTCTGAGGCTTGGGAATCACGTTAAGGGGATTAGCGAAAAGCAATCAGCACAGACAGAGGATGAGGCAACAGGTAAAAGGTCAAGTGTTGGAAGGCATCAGCCATGACCGCCTGCACAGCAGACCCTGCATGCAGCAAGGGTGACCCCGTTCACACCCGTGGGCTAATCAGCTGGTCGTCATCAGCAGAAGACCCAATTCCCTGTGCCAGATACACAGTGGAGAAAAGGTGCCTCTCCTTGGGGGATGTCCCATGCGGTGGGGAAACACCCACGATAAATATGAGAGGGTGCAGTGGGTGCAGACGTTCCCTCTGAAAGACACGTTGAAGTCCTCACCCCAGGTGCCTGTGAACATGACCTGATTTGAAACAAGGTCTTTGCAGGTGTTCCCTGATTAAGACAGTCATCAGGCTGTGTCCTAAACTGACACCACTGTGTCCTTACCAGAAGAGAGCCACATACAGGGAGGACACCACGGGTGTCAGGAGCAAAGCTGTGTGATGCACCTAGAAGCCAAGGGATGCTGTGATCTGCCAGCAACCTCAGCAGCTAAGAGGAAAGTACAGACGAGTGCAGTGTGCAGGGATTGGAGAGTAGAGTGTGCAGTTTATGTGGAACCATTTGGCAGCCACCAAGATGTGGAAAAGAGGAGGGAAGGGGCCACGTGGATGTACAGAGAAAGAGCACAGCAGGCGTGTGCCGAGGCCGATGCTCTGGTGTGCCGCCTGGCTCACTTGCTCTCAGTGGGGAAGTGCAGGGAGGAGGAAGGAGGCATCACCCTCAGAACTTGCAACTCACAGAGAGGCTGTCGCTATCTTCCAAGGGAAGCCACTGTGGGAAGAGCTGAGCAAGGGCTGGTGCGATCTGCCTTTCAGGGCGCTGCGCCTTCCTCTTTGTGAGTTCACTCAGGCTGCTGAGTGGGGCACAGGTGCAGGGTGGAACACAGCATGCGGAATTCTGCCAGGCTGGGAGGTGCTGGCTTAAAACAAGGTGGGGGGTGGGTGGGGGAGAGGGGACAGCGGAGAAGGCAGCGTTTTGGTGCTGAGTGTTTCCAGCAGGGCAGCCAGGTATGACTTCAAGGATTTTGGCTTGAGCTGCTGGAAGAGCGTTCCAGAGCAATGGCTCTTTAACTTGTTTGTGATTTTCCGCGGTTTATTGAACACACATGTTCCAATCCTTGGTCATAATTTCCGTAAGTACAATACATAGGTGCTTTAAAAAGTCTGTGCTGAAACATTTGATGTTTTTAAATAAGGCCCAAAGGCCTTAGCATGCAATACGTGAATTTGTCCTGGACTCAATATGTCAAGTACTCGGGACAGCTGGGCTCATCTGAGATGCAGACCAGCAGGACAGCGTTGAGAATCACCACCATCAAGGCCTTGCTCAGAGCTGGGCCCCAAGGAACAGGGGCTGGGCACAGAGCGAGCTACAGGCGGGCAGATGCACTCAGGGAACCTGTGTCTGTGTGGACCTTGCAGCCGTGTGGGTGGCAGCTCTGGGGCCCTGCAGCCTCATGGGTTCACAAACTGGTCCTCTGGGTTGGTCGCTGGCTGGTGTTCACGGCGAAGCTCAGCTTGCTTTTGCGTGGAAAGAGGATACAGAAGGCCTGCCTGGAAGGAGACTGAGCCACTGTCCTGAACTGTCACTGCCCATTTAGATTTGTAGGCTTAGTTTCATTTGCTTTTGCTGCTGACCAGACAGAAAGAGGCCAGATTCTTTGGTGAAGAGGAAAAGGCCATTTTTTTGCAAAGCTGGCTCTGCGGAGAGGGCAGGCCCCATCTGCCTCAAATCACCCTCTCACTCTGCGCAGGTGGGTAAGGGCCCTTCACTGTGAGGAACGGCTGGGAGGGTGACACAGGGAGGCGATCTCAGACATCCCTGCTTGCTTCCTCCCTCCAGCTCTCTTTGGTTGTTCCCCTTTGTCTTGCTCCAGCCTCCTGCGGCATCTGTCACTTCTCCCGGGCTGAGGAGAGGCTGGGGTGTTTGTTATGTACTGAGTAGGAGGAATTCCAGAGAACTTGCTTATCTCTACAAGAAAAGAAAATCTAACTTTCAAGACTGCGTGTCGTGGGGCTTATGCCTGTGCCACCCTCGATTTTCTCTGTCCTCAATCTCAAGGGCCTCAAGGTGCCTCATCATTGGGCTGACTGGCCTGTGTGGGGCTGGACATTGAGTCCATCAAGGGCATCCAGAGCACAGCAAAGAGGGAAGCTGGATGCTTGTGCCTGAAAAAGCATCACTAAAAACCACGGCGTGAAATACAAAACACAGCCGCAGCCAGGAGACGGCCACCCTGACGCCTGTGGGCAGGACACTGCTGCCTTAGACCACCACACAGAGCCCTCTGCACAGCGCTGCTGTTCTCACTCTGGTGCAGGTGACACACTGGCGATTCTCTGGGCACAGCACCCCACTCAGTGGGATGCATTTGCCTCCTTTCTGAAGCTTTGGCCATTTGTGGCCTTGTCCCCGGGTGCCAAGGTGGCTTTCTCAGGTGATGGCACGCGGGAGCACGGCCCATGTGGGAAGGGGTGTGACGGGGGTGGAGTTAGTGTCATGAGCCCTTGTCACCAAATTTGAGTAATGTCAAGGATTTAAAACATAACAAGAAAAAAAGGGAAGGAAGACAGAGGCTTTCGGGCCAAGTTCAGAGCAGTGCTGACCTACGGCCTGTTGCTACAGAGACCCTGCATCACTGGATGCTCAGAAGCGGTCACCATCACCGGTCTAGAGCCACCATGAAGTTTAATCTGTACTTTGTAGTCAGCATCCTAATACATTTGAACTTCTGTTTTGGTTTGTTTTTTTGTTTTCCTGAGACAGGGTCTTACTGTAGAGTCCAGGCTGGACTTGAACTCGTGGCAATGCTCCTGTTTCAGCCTCCCGAGTACTGTGATTACAGGAATATGCTATCACATCTGACAAAACACTTGAACTTTGAGTTACAAAGCTTACATGCAGCCATTAAACAAGCGAAAGAGCAAAGTAAATCAGGTCTGTACAGCAGACTTGCACTAAAGCTAGTATTTCAGTGAAAGGAGCTTAGCACTGCCAGAAAGGTAGATGGAGCAAACAGTGAAGGGAAAATTAGCATTTGAAAAACACACACAACTTGCTCATGTCAAGACCAAGTATGGGGCTGGGGAGGTGGCTCAGTGGCATAGTGCCTGCCTGGCAAGCCTCAGGCCCTGGGTTCAACTTCTGGTGCAAAGGACCAAGAAGAACAGTTTAGCAACACCTTTAGGGTTCTGTAGACAGGCTTGAACACAGTATGCAAAACCCAACTCCCAGTTTACCAATGAAGAACATGCATGTCTGAGCAAGGTGGTCTCTTTATCTACCAAGTGGAAATGCCTTCTGTCAGTTACATGACTATGACCATAATGTAGCCAAAACAATGCATCTTTATAACATATTAACACAATAATCAAGGCTGCGTTATGCCAGGATAATTACACTTTTAAGCTAAGGAAAATCATATGATAGTAGTTTATATAACCAGAATTATAAAACAAAACTTTACACAGATATCCAAGTAAATATGAACTTCCTAAGAGTTTATTTTCCTAAACATTTAACTATAACAAATCAGTAGCCAACATAAGGAATTATTATTGAAACATTAAAATATACAAAATAAATATATATAAAATAAATATAATATATAATATACATAATATTATGTAAAAATTTATATATATATATATTTGGTTCCACAGATCAAACTCACGACCTCATGCTTGCCAGGACAGGACAGCCCTGGTCTTTATTATGAACATGACTTCTCGGCTCCAGCATAGAACCCTCAACTTATTAGTACAGCTCCTTCATCCTGCTGGCATAGACTTTCTAGCTTTCACCGCTGACCTTTGGGCCTTCCCAGCACAGACCCATGAAATGGACTGGCATGAGTCCTTCTCGTGGGCTCTAGACCTCCAGCTGGACTCGTGGGAGGCACTCATGAGCTCTAGGTTTTCATTTGGACTCATGCAGGACATTGCTGTGGGATTCAGGCCCTTGGCTAAATATTCCGGGTCTTTAGTGTTGTGGACAGATTTCCTGCACTTTCTTGTGTTAACTCTGGTTGACCATCATAAATAATATTATAAATTCCCTGTCCTGGTTTTAATTGTTCTCCTCCCAACCTGTGACAACACTGATGATATTCAATATTCCATACAATACATACATGTGCACCGACCTACACATATAAAACAAAGTCTTAAATATCATTTATCAGATTTTATTTTATTTTATCTATTTTTTTGATCTTTTTCGTTTTTATCGGTACCAGGGATCGAACTCACGACTGCCTGCTTGCAAGGCAGGCGCTTATGCCGCTGAGCTAAATCCCCAGCCCCATTTACCAGATTTTAAAAAGTTATACTATAGGCATGATTTTTCTTTTTATAGTACTAGACATTATTCAATCCTAAGTATGGATGTCTAGAGGTAGAACTCCTAGTTAGCAAGATGAGAAATATACATCTCAAAGGACACTGCCTGCCCAGTTAATCTGCCTTTGAATTTTTGCAGAGTTTTTCTTTTTTCTGTCATAACTTATTATAGGCCTAAAAGTTTTTTGCCCTAGATCTTAAGGCATTTTTCATTGTGTTATAATTGAGACATAGCTGGTCATAAGTTTATGTATCCTGGCTTTATTGCTCAAGATCTCTAATATGCAAAAACAAAGCAAAGAGCCAAACAAAACAAAATCCAGTTTAAAAACATTCCCCACCAAGAAAAACAGAGGAAAGTCACCTGTAGTCAAAAGTCTTCATTTTGCTAGTTGTAGAATGGAAGTGACAGGGGACAAAAGTCAATTTCCAACAAGCAACTTTTGGTAAACATTTTGAAACCTAACCAGTTTAAAAGGAACCAAAGACTTACCCTCAGAGAAGGGGAAATTTAAATGCAAATGCACTCACCAACATAAGAAGCTGTGCTCAGTGGATAAAAAAGGAATTTATTTGTGCCTCTCACTAATCCAGAAAAGGGCACAGGAAGCAGCAATGGGTGTCTTCCTGACCAAAGTTACTCCAGAGAATCTCCTTAAGGACAGCAGAGTGAAATCAAACCACAGTTTCAATTATACAGATCATGTAGTATTGTGATAAAAATCACTTTTATCTAAGTCACACGTTGCTAAAACTTTCTAGGGAGCTGCCAACCAGGACACACACTTTTATTCCTGGACAATTCATCACAGAGCTGTTTGGACACAACACCAGTGTCTCTATTTTCTTAATTCAAACTTTTTTTTTGTCAACAAATAGTTCAAGAACTTTGAACGCTATACTGATTTATGAACAAGCCTCAGAATGGCTTGAAGCCCCAACTGATTCATATAATTCTAGAAAGTACTGAAACCCTACTGTCTGTCCTAGAATAAAGATGTAAGAGGTCAAAGAAGAAACAAGTGAACGGAAGCAAACCAACGACATCAAGTCTCCAAACCAACAAAGCAAATGCCTGGAAACTTGTTCCTATCCGTAATGACCTGGACTAAGTTCAAATGCCCACAAATGCTGAAGGAGCTTGCCTCACCCCCGCCCCAATGGCACTGCCAGGCAGTCAGTGCCCCAAGATGGCCCCTCCAAAGGTGGACGTCTGTTCCCCACCCAAACGAGCAACCTAAGAGGATCCAGGGAGGGAGTGGGTTCCTGGAGTGCCCTCGCTGGCGGGAAACCAGGCTGAACTCTTCACTTCTCCAGACAACCTTTTCCCTTTCACCACTGAAAATGTTTATGGGCAGCTGATGCCATAAACAGAAGCGGTAAGAGACTCTGGGATACAAAAGTGTCCCTGACAGTTGCTGGTATTACAGATTGCTAAGTTAAGGAGAAATACTAGAGGTAGTGAGACAGGTCTAGATCCTTGAGGGAGTCAGTACAGACTGGAACACAGCACAACTGTGGCTGGAGGCCTCAAGAGAAAGATAGAACGACCAGGCCTACAGGCTTCCCTGCAGGATAAACAATAACTTAAAGATTATACTGCAACTGGTATCACCCGGTCCAATAAAGTCTAGATAGATGTCAGTTCCCCAGGTGGGTGACCAGGGCCTCCTGATCCATCCCTTTCTAAAAGGTGCTTTGTTCTTTCCATGTGCACTTGCTATGTGACCTGCTTCCCCGTTAGATAAGTATTTCCTAAGTGGCTATACTTGCAATCTTATTGGTTGATTGTAGTTTAGAACCATGTTGTACCCAGCTTGTGATTTGCTCCATAAAACTTCCATTAAGAAGTGGGCTCTCAGGTAACTCATTTTCAGGACCCTTCTTGTCCCTCAGGAGCTCTCTCTCTCTCTCTTTTTTCCTGAGTTACTGGGGATCCCACTCAGGACCTCGAGTTTGCCAGGCAGGTGCATATGCCACTGAGCTAAATCCCCGGCCCAAGGAGCTCTCTCTTTTGATAAGTTTTTCTGACTGTTAACCTCCATTGTTTCTTTGAATGCATTTCCTGATTTTGGGAAGCAGAAACTCGTGTATGTGACATCCAGCAGCCTGGGACTTACACTGTCTCCCCCATGTCACTGGGGCATCCCTAGAGCCAGCTGGCTAAGGTATCTGTCAGTCCATTTCCAGAGTGGCTGCTGAGATGAACGGCTCTCGGACAGACCAGACAGACGGCAGGGTTTCCTTTCTGGCTGGCTCATCAAAACTATTACTTGCCTATTAGATTCTTTTACTGGCGGCTGACCAAATCAGAGGAGGTCATATACTTTGGTAAAAAGGAAAAAGCGTTTATGTGCAAAGCTAGCTCTGGGTGCTGAAAGGAACTATTCGTTTTAAATCACCATCTCTGCTGGTCCAGATGGGACAAGGGTCTTTCATAGTGAGAAATGGGGTGTGTGTGTGTTGGGGGAGAACACAGAATAACAATGCAAATCCCCAAGCTCGCTTCATCATTTCTAGCCACCTTAAACTCGCTGAGCCCTTTCTTGTGGAGCGGAACCCGGGCTCTAGCTCCTGAGGCTGGTGTCTGCCTGTTCTGTCTCTCCTGGGCTGAGGAGAGGAGGGAGTTGTGGATGTGAGCTGTAGGAGAAAGGAGAAATTGCTTATCTACACACACACACACACACTTTCAAAGTTGTCTTTTACAGTGCTGGCTACACCTCCTCCCCTGGAACCAGATCCTCAGCACTCGGGGAAAGCAACCATCTCGCAGCCCAGCACAGAGGTCAGCATCTGGATACGGGAAACTTCCATTGGCGAGAGCCACGGCTCTGCGCATGCGCACTTCTGCCCCGCAGCTGCCGGGACTCCAGCCCCCCGCGTTTGGGAGCGCGCATGTGCGCACATCCAGCCTGCGCGCTGCGGCGTCCCCCCTCCCGCTCCCAAACCCAGCAGTCCAGCCTGGGGCTGAGCGGCCGCCACGGTCTTCCTTAGCCCCGCCCAGTCGCGCCGCTTTCCGAGCCGCACAGCGCGCAAGCGCGGTAACCAAGGCGGCGCTGTCTAGTGAGGATTTGAAATCGGCCGCGCGTGCGCACTGCGCCGCGGCCCGCGAGGGAGGCCGTGCTCCCCGCCGCCGCCGCCGCCGCCGCCGCCGCCGCGCGGTCCCGCAGCTCCCGCCCCTCACAGGAGCGGAGGCGGCGGCGCCCTCCGCCCCCAGCCCCGCGCTCCGCCGCCGCCGCCGCCGCGGGTGTGTGTTCGCTGCCGCGGGAGCACGGAGCGGCGGCGCGGGCGTGACTGAGGCGGCGGCGCCTCCGCGGTCCCCGCCCCCTCGCCGTCCCCGCCCATCCATGGCCTCTGCCCGCGGCCCGAGTGCAACGCCGCCGCCGGCCCCGTGCCCGCCCCGCGCCGCGTGAGGACCGGAGCGCACTGCACGCGCCGAGGCCGCTCCCCGCCCGCCAGTCCGCCCGTCGGCCCGTCAGCCCGTCCGTCCGCGCGCGGCGGGGCGGAGCGCGGGCGCGCGTGCATGGATCCGCGCGTGGCCTGGATCCAGCCCGAGCAGAAGGGCCCGGCCAATGCGCTGTGGATGCAGATCTGGGAGACCTCGCAGGGCGTGGGCCGCGGCGGCGCGGGCTTCGCGTCCTACTTCTGCCTCAACTCGCCGGCGCTGGACCCGGCGGCTGCGGGCTCGGCCGGGCGGCGCGCGGGAGCGGGGCGCGGAGCGGAGCGCGGAGGCCCGGGGGCCGGGTCCGGGCCCGCGCCGCCCGGCCCCGCCGCGCCGCCTCCCGTGCTGCTCTCCGCGCTCGGGCCCGCGGCCGAGGGCGCGCGCCGCCTGCACAAGTCGCCGTCGCTGTCGTCGTCGTCCTCGTCGTCCTCGTCCAACGCCGAGTCGGGTACCGAGAGCCCTGGCTGCTCCTCGTCGTCGTCCAGCGGCGCCTCGAACGGCCGGGCCGGAGGCGGCGGCGGCGGCGGCAGCAGCAGCGCCTTCTTCAGCTTCGCCGACGGCATCCCCGGGCCGCGCGCCCCCGCGCCCGCCGGCTCCCCGCCGACGCCCCCGCTGCAGCACCAGTTCCACCCTGGCCGGCGGAAACGCGAGAACAAGGCCAGCACCTACGGCCTCAACTACCTGCTGTCCGGCAGCCGCGCTGCCACTCTGGACGGAGGGGGCCCCGAGGCCCAGGCGCCGCGGCCCGGCACGCCGTGGAAGAGCCGCGCGTACAGCCCGGGCATCCAGGGGTGAGTGCGCCCGCCGGCCGGGGCCTGATTCCTGCCCGCGCCCTTCCTCCTCCTCCGCCTGGGACCGGAAAGGGCACTTGCCAGGCGCACCCTCTGCTCCCTCCAGGAAAGTTAGGGGCCTCTTGTCAGAGCGGGGCGCGCAGGGTGTGGTCTCACGAAGACCCAACTGCAGCATTTTTAAGTGTTGCCAGGAACGTCAATCAGGTTGATGGTAAAATAGTAACTTTTTTTCTTTGCTACAAAACCCCTTTAAAGACGAGTAGAGTTTCGTCACTGATACAGTTTAACCATCAGTGATACTGTAGCGAGCAGTGATTTGTGAATGGAGTGGAGTTACGTAGTAAGTTTAAATTCTGGGCAGAAATGAAGGTAAAACACATGGTTTTGCAGTAGTTAAAAGGCTGACTAATAAGAGCACTCCCAAAATTAAGACTTTATTTGTTACATCTGATAAGACATAAGTACGTGCAAGTTTATCTTAACATATTTACCCATCAGCCCAGAGGGCCTTTGAGAGTCTGTGCGGGTTTGGTGTCCTAGAGACCGCAAGGAGCGCAGAGAAGTGGGGAGGAGGGCGGGGGCTGCGGTGGTCCCAGGTGGGGCTGCCCAGGTGTGATGCGCTAACCCAGCGTCGTCTTCGCCTTTCCTGTGTTCTTGAGTTTGCAAAACAGAGTAATCGTGTACAGGTTGTGCCCCTAACGTCGGGACTGAAGTTGTGAGCTTTGCTTGCTCAATTTTGTTGCGATTTAAATGGGGTGGAAGGATTTCCTGGGGTTGTAGGGCTATCACAGTTCCTGGAATCCTCCACGCACTCCCGTTGGCTGTGCGTTGGGAGTCCTCTCAAAGGAAGCTCTGCTTGCTTCCAGCCCCGTTGATTTCCTCTTTGAAGTGTGTGGAAACACCCAAGTTGATACTACCTTAAAGTGTGTGTGACAGGGCCTTAGCCGCTCTGCAACTCCTTCACCTGCTGGAGTAGAGTGTTACTTTTCTTAATTCCCAGATCGTGAGCTGGGGCTGCCCCCCTTCTTGGCTGTCACCCCTGGCTGGTGCTGGTCAGGCTGTCTGAGACAGGGGGGCAATGCTAGGGCACCTCTTGGGCCACTCGAGAATTCCAGTGTGTTAGGTGACCATGGTGGACTCGGATCTCTTGGCAGTAGGAAGAACCCCAGAGATCCGGTCTGGGCTCCAAGCCTGTGTTTCAGTCTCTGACTGCCCAGAATTGTACTTGTGTCTCCACAGCACCCCCCATCCTGCCCTGTGCGTGCTGCTGGGGCTCTTGAAGTTTCCATAATGCGAAGACTTCCAGTCAGCCTCATTTGCAGCATTCTTGTTATTTTCATTGGCATGGGAACCACAGCAGGTCAAGTGCTGTGGCTGGGTCCTGGGTAGGGTTGGCATGGAAAATACATAGACTTGATTTTGACCCTGAAACTTGGGGCTCGTCTGAGGGCCCCATCTAGCGTGTGTGAACACTGGCCATCCAGGTGTGCAGACCCACAGCACGCATTGATCAGATGCCACCCTTCTGCCTCCACTCCTCAGCCACTTTGCTCTCAAACTGACTGGTATCTAGGTGCCTTCTGACCATGCTAGGGCCCTTTCCCAACAGCCAGCAGGATGGACCACTCTGCCACCTCTGCCAGGCATTCCATCAGGTGCCATCACCTTCTAACCCTCCCTGACATCTCCCTGTTTGCTCAGCTCACCCTCACCCCAGCCAAAGACTGAGGCCTGAGCTCAGTGATCTCCCACCAGTCCTCCCCCCCGATTTCTGCTTCGTTCCCCGACCTGCACCCCTCTGTGAGCCCACACCCCGCCTGTTCGGTTCATTTCAGAGGCAGTATCCTAGGACTAGAGGGGCACTCTGAAAGTCTGCAGCGCGGTTGGATCCTCATCCTAGGATAGAGCAGCTGTTTTCATGCTCTCCAAACCCTCCTTTTCCTTTCCTGAGTGAGCCTTCCTTGTCTGTGTCAGGTAGCATGTGCTACAGGCCCAGCAGAGACCCCGAGTGAAGCTGCTTCCTTCCACATCTGCCTGAAGGGGGAGTCTTGCAGGCTTTGCCTGCCAGGTGCCTGGGAGAGTGGGGTGTGCTGTCTGGCCTCCCCTTCAGAGGAGGCAGGGAAGAGGTAGTGAGCCAGGACCATGCGAGCAAGTGTTGGGGTGTGGGGTGACCAGAACAGCATCCATGTGCCCCTTGGGTCTCCTGTGTGCTAACCAAACGGCATCAAGGAAGAGCCCTGTCTGGAAGCTGCCTTGTTCATTAGCTTGCCCATCAGGCCGGGCTAGGCCAGCACCCCACTTTTGTGTTGCGCAGAAAGGAGAGAAGCGAGGACCTTGTTGGCGAGAAGTTGGTCCTCAGCAGAGGATCAGCTGTACCTCCTGAAAACACGGGGTCTCTGCCTAGGAGCCCACATAGCAGCCTGCACCATTAATGCTTTTCTGGGGATTTTTCTGTCTTTGGAAACTGGTTGGTGCCTGCCTTGCTGGAGATTTGCCGCTGCCTCTGCCTCTGATTCTTGTTCCAGTTTTAGCTGAATGCTCCATAACCTTGGGAGCCATGGGCACAGTGTGCGGTGTGCTCTCTACCTGCACTGCTGACTGAGATGTGGGCAGCCTCTGGTCGCTTGCACCTTCCTGTGTTCACACCTCTGACCCCTGACCTCCTGATCCTGCCTGACCCATTACTTTGCCCTGGGCAGTCCCAGTGGCTTTGGAAATCTCCCACTGAGCTTGGAGATGATGCAAAGAAAGTCATGCCTGAGTGAGTCTGGACGGTGACCTCAGGTCCTCGGCCTTACCTGTCCTGGTGCATTGGGTGAGGACAGCCCTATTCGCAGCAGGTGTCCACAGCCTGCCCCACCTGGTGTCACATGTGGGCTTGGCAGGTGCAGGGTGGTCCTCAGGCCTGCCTGCAGTGTGGCAGTGTGTGTAGCTCCTTCTCACAGGTGTTGGGACTGTCCCCTGTGCCCTCTGTGGAGGTTCTGCTCCTGCCTGAAGTCTGCAAGAAGCTGTGCTGTGTCAGTTTGAGGGATGTGGCCAGTGGTGGCCCATGGGTCCCTGCCATGCTGCCCTTGTCCTGAGGGAGTGCGGCAGCGGAGACCCTCCTGTTTTTGGCTCCCGCCTGCATTGTGGGACCCAAGTTGGGGCAGCAGGTCCTGCTCCAGTACATTCTCATGAGGTCCCACAGGTGGGCAGGGCTGGAGGCTCGGGGCTAGGCCTGCCCTGTGCCACTGTCGCCCATCTGGTTGCCTTTCTCTCCTTTTCCCCTTGTGGATTTCAGGGTGGACGGGAGAGCTGTGAAGTCCTCCTTGAAGGGTGCTGGTGGCACAAGTGGGTCTTGCTTCCTGGGTTTCATCAGGACACTGAAGGTACCAGGTTGGCGAGGGAACAAGTGATTGTACTGCCCAGATATTTCCTGCCACCCGAACCGCAGAGGAAATTTGCTCGTGCTCGGACACCCCACCCACTGAATCACCAGGCCGCCTGTTCTGCCCGCTGTGCTGCTGCCATTCTGCACGGGGCAGTTGCAAGCCTGGTTATGCTGTAGCGGAGGAGCTGGCCAAGAGCTGCTCAGGCCACTCCCGGCTTCGAGGGCTGGGGCCTGCACTGTGAGGCTGGGGCTTCGGGGCTAGGACAGCAGTGACAGGCTGACCCTTGCCAGGGAAGGGTTTTGCCGATCGTAGTACTCTCCGGAGAAGGTCAGGGCAGATCTGCTGCTCCTGCCTGGGTGAACATTTGGTGGGAAGGCATCGCCGCTGGACATGGCACTTGGGTGTGGCTTAGTTTTCTTAAAGTAACATTAAAGAAAAAAAATTACATAGTTTTAAGCTTTGTATTTCAAGGGAAAGTCTCAGGCCCTCTCTGTGGTCACCGATGTGACTTTGCTCTTCATGTTGAGTGGATTCAAGTAAATGACTGTGGGAGGAGGGATAGTGTTCACTTCGGTGGAAAGCAAGTACTTGTAGTTTGCTGCTTAGGTGAAAAAGTTTAGGATCAGGAGTGAATGAAAGCACTGTCATTACAAAACTGAGATGTTTACATCCATAAATTGGGTTTTGATGGTGTAGCTGGTACCCAGAGAGCAGGAGGAGGGCTCCAGCATGGCACATGTTCCACACAGCTCGTGTGCTGAGGGGCCCTGTACCGAGGCCCTGGCCAGCTTCCTTACTGTTCTGGGGCCAGGCCGCTGTGGAGGGTACAAGGCCCCCAGGCAGGGCAGGCAGGTGGTCTGGGAAGCAGCAGCAGTGCCCAAGCACCTGCTCTGTGGGAGCCCATGTCCTAGTGAGCCAGCCTGGGCCCTCACCCCAGCCTCATCTCAGCCTTAGGGTCCCAGGGCAGCTCTGTAACAGGCACGGTGCTCTTCTTGGCGGGATTCACTTCCTGGCACTTCCAGGTCCCCAGGTTCTTGCTGGCTACCAGCTGGGGCTGCTCTCAGCTGCTGCAGGCTACCTGCATTCCTTTGCTCATGGCCCCCTCCATCTTCAAGCCAGCAAGGTGCCTCAAATCTCTCTGATGGTGCCTCCTGTTAGGAGGAGGAAGCCACCTGCTTCTGCAGTGCACATGATTGCACAGCCCTACCAGGTGTGCCCTGCCTTGCCCAGAGGGAGGGCTGCCACCCAGTCCCGGGTCTACCGCGTACACAGTGCTGCTGGCGGAGGCCTGCCCTGGACACAGGAGACGGAGCCGGGCCCCTGGCCCTCCTCGACTGGACTGGCGTGTCATGGTCACCCTCGCGTGCCATCTCAGCTCTCGCTTGATTGTTACCACCGAAAGCAGGGAGCCAGAATGGCTGTGAGGCAGTGAGAGTGCTTGTGCACTCGCAGCCGGGCTTGGCTCTGCTGTTTGTGTTTAAATGTTTATGAGTGCGTTTTGCAGCCGCAGTGATTGCCTTCCTGACCCTCTCAGGCCCAGCTCTCTTCCTCGTTTGTAAAGAGCCTTCTCCCGTTTCCTGTTACCTGTTGTTTGTTTTGGTTTTTTCTATTTACTTTGCGTTTTTCTTGTGATACTGAAGCCGTGTGTCTGGTTTAACATTATGGTCTCCGGGTGCATCCTTCTTCACGACAGAGCAGTACTCCATTGTGTAAAGTACCATACTTTCTTTACCCCTGCTTCTGTTGGGGCATACAGGCTGCTTCCGAGACGTAGCTTTTGTGAATGGTGCTTCTGTACACACAGGTGGTTTAATATGATGTCTTTAACTCTTTTGGGAAGAGACCTAGAAGTAGGAGACCTAGGTTGGATAGGATTTCTAGTTACAAATTTTTTGAGGAATCTCCGTGTTGATCGCCCTGGTGGTTGCTCCAGGGTACATTTGGGCGTGGACAGCTCTGTGAATTCTCCTTTGGGTACAGTGACTGCTGAGCCGCATGACTGTGGAAACAGCTGGGAAGTCCGACTTGTGCAGTGCCTCCTGCGTGGCCAGCTCAGGGACTCTTCTGACTGTTCCTGCTGCTGACAGCACAGAGAAGGGCGGTGCTGGACCTGGCTGCCTCGTGGCTGGGCCCTTCTCAAGGGGGTTCGGTGCCCTCTCCCGCCTGGGTTCCGCAGGCCCACGTGGTATTTGTGAGCCGCAGGCATAGCAGAACTGGGGTGGCTGGCCTTCGGTGCTTTGAAGGTTTGATGGTTGATTTGGAAGTGCTTGGTCCGCTGCAGAGGATCTGCCTGCCTTCCCCGAGAGTGGCGGAACGGTTTCATGCCCAGGAATATGGACTGCGGATCGGAAGGCATTCAGAGAAATCCTCACTGCACTTGGAACGGCGTCCTCCTGTAGTTTAGCTGCTTTTTCTTTATGGAAGTCGTACCAGCAGGAAAAGGGGGAAATCTGGGAACGTGTGCTGATGAACTGCCAGTCGTGCCCAGGCAGCCTGCTCGGGGCTGGCCCACGGTAGCCCTTTGCTGACAGCCAGCTGCAGCTGTGAACCAGGACTTTCCCACTGCGCTGCACCCTCAGGCTTGTGGGGAGAGTCTCCGTGTCCAAACTGGGCCCGAATTTGTGGTCCTCTGCCTCAGTTTCCCAGAGTGCTGGGTCGCAGCAGCACACTTGTTACTTGTTTGCTCACGTTCTTTTTCTTCCCAAGTTGGCCACGTTGCGCAGATGTGTGCAGCTATCTGTTGTGTGGGTGAAGGTCGGTGTGGGTGTCCTGGGTGAGCACGGTAGATAGATTTTGTCTCTTCACATTGGAAGAATCTCAGATCATTTCTGGACTCTTGTTGATCTGAAGGATGCAAGAGTTTGGTAGTTTCAGAAAGATGAAAAGTCAAGTTATTTTTGTGTTTTTGCCTCAGACTCACTTCCCAGTCTTGGGAAGCACAGAGCACTCGGTGCCCTCACACACTCGTGAGTCTGGTGTTAGCCAGGGTCACTTTGGTTCTGACCTTTGAGCCTCAGGTTTCCCACCCTGGGCGTCTATCTTAGGGAGCATCTCTCAAAAAAAAAAAAAAAAAAAAAAAAAAAAAAGACTTGGAAGCTCTTCGGGATTTGCTGTGAGGAACTCAAAAGGCTGTGCCTTTTCTTGTCTCCTCCCTTCTTTGAGGAAATTGAAACCAAAAATTGGGTTGTTCATGTTGCCAGCAGGAAAAGCCTTTCTCTTGGCTTTTGAAAATACAGAGAAGTTTCTTGCTCAGGCCAAGGCTTTTCTCCGGAGATTGCTGCAGACTAAAGTTCTGGGTTGGGAGGGCAGAGGAGGGACAGGCACAACCAGAGACCCATGCGCTGCTGTGGGCATTCTGGAGGCCCCCTCCCGGCCACGTGGAGTGACACCTGGGGGGCTTTGTAAAATCTGAGCGCTGTCCTGCAGCCTCCAAATCAGAGTGTCTCCTTGGGGGCACACATGCTGCTGGGGTGGCTGTTTGAGGTTTAATCTGTTTATGCTGTACTCATGGGTGCATGGAGGGATGTGCGTAGCACTTGGTGAGGTCTGCATTCGTGCTGCCCCAGTACACGGTGCCCACCCATGCAGCTGAAGCACTGAATTTTAATTTTAATTAAAATTTAAATAGCCATATAGTTGGGCAGCACTGAGCTGGTGTAATCTTATATTGTATTTGAAACACACTGTTTGATTAACAGCTACAGAAATTGAAACTCGGACAGCAGTAAAAACTGTCATTCAGCACATCACCATGGGGAAGGCTCTAGAAATCGTGTTTCTGATGCAGCTTCTTTTCAGAGACTGATTTCAGTAAAGCACACAGCACATGATGGGTTCACAGGCAGAGCAACACGGAGCAACCTGGAAGATGTGGCCCATGTGTGGCGCAGACCCCTAGTGCAGGCTGTGGCCCGACCGTCCATCCCTGTCTGGGCAGCTTCCTCGGTCACCAGTGCCAGTGGCTTTCGTGCACCCAGCGAGTGGCAGGGCTTTCCCTCTTCGTTCCCTGAGTGCAGCCGGCAAGGAGGTGATGCTGCTTCTGCTCCCAGGACAGAAAGCCCAGCCAGCCAGGCCCCCGTGCACTGGTCCAGCGTGGCTGCCGCCCCAGGGCTGAGTGTGGGGACTCTGTCAGGGGAGGTGGTTGCTTGCATCCCTGGCGGACCTGTCCCATGTGTCGAGAAAGGGCCTTTGGGTTTCTTGCTCCTTGATCTTCACAGAGAGAGCAGAGTCTGAGGCTGTGTGCATGGGCCTGCTGAGAGGACATCTGCCCCTCACCATCGCTCTGCTTCGGTGCACTGAGCTGCAGCCTGAGGGGTGGCCAGGACCCCTTCGGGTGCAGTATCTGGAGAAACTACATCAGGGAATCGAGGGCCTATGCTGAGGCAGGGAGCGCACAGCAGGGAAAGCAGGCCTGGCGCTGGCCCTTACCTGCCTTCTCACAGCCCCGCTAGGTAGTATCTCATTTAAAAGAGCAGCCCAGTAGTCCTCTGGGGAAGCCAGCGTCTCATCCGCGCCCCAGAAAGTAATCCGACTGAGGCCCCACACTGGCTGCCTTGCCGGGACTGTCCACGCACCCCACCCTGTCTTCCAGAGAGTAGCCAGAGCCTTGGAGCTGATGGCTGGGCACGGGAACTTGCTGACTGGGCAGAGGTCGAGCTGCACTTAGCTACGGGCATCTTCTCTCATTTTAGGCAATGTGAGTTTTTAAAAACTGAAGGTTAACTGTGAAATGATGGCCCCCAAAATGAGACACTTTACATAGCGTGGGAAACGCAGTGAACCCCAAGTGCAGCTGCAGCATACCCCGGAAGTTATCTGCGGCTTTGTGAGGGCTGGTGCACTGGAGACTGAGGGATACTGTGAGGACAGCTGGGTGTACAGAGTGACCGTTGCTCAGAGTGCATGCCGAGGGCCGGAGCCCCAGGAGCTGCTGACATTTGTTGAGCCCTTGTTGAGTGCCAGCCTCTGCTCATGGTCCTTCATCTACATGGTGTCCTGAAGTCTGGAACAACTCCATGTGGGATGCTGAGTCCCCGTGTTGCAAACCAGGGGACGCAGATACGGACCCTGTGTGTTTAGGGTGACCAGCCAGGAAGGAAGAACACACTGAGGGGCCGACTTCCGCCTCAGGGCAGCAAGCAAACCAAAGCCTCATGAGAACAAGTTCCTGACTTCTCCACTTGAGGTTTTCAACACACTTCGAGGGCCCGTCCTCGGATCACTTCTAGAGTAAGATCACAGAGCCAGAGAGGCACATATGGGGCTGGGAGGTCGGTTCACTGCTCACAGCACCTCCCGAGCAGGTAGAAGCCTCTGCTGGCTCCAGAGCCCCAGCACCAGCTCTCCGCCCATTTGCAGGCCAGGCTCTACCCTCACGCCATGGCACCGCAGCTCCTGCAGCCGTTCGAACACCCCTGCCCGGAGCAGCCAGGGAGGAGGCTTAGCAGGCGGCAGTGGCTCCCAGGCCACAGGGCTCTTGGCAGAGCTGACAACCTGATCTTCCCGCAGGAGACTGACATAGCTTCGCACAGACAGTCCAGGGGACCCAGGGGCCTCCCATGGGCAGGGTGGGGCCTTCTGCAGGAGCTGGGCTGCACCACCGCTTACAGCTGAGTCTGAGAGTGAAGTCAGAGACGGTCCCTAAGTGTGCTTTACACTACGTTTAGGATGACAGTGCTTTGGCTTTATAAAACTGATGTGTGATTTTTTAGTTTTTTGAGAGAGAGTCTCACTGTGTAGTTCAAGCTGGTGCTGAACTGTGTAGCCCAGGGTGGCCCTGAACTCGCAGTGATTCTCCTGCCTTATCCGAGTGCTGGGATCACAGGTGTATGCCACCACATCTGGCATTTTTGATTGTTTTTAAAGGGGGAAGCTTTAAAAATCACGCAGTCCCACCACCAGAAATAACCACGGTGCCAGCAGCAGTCTGCAGTGAGAGTGCACCAGCTCATGCAGACGGCATGCGGGCTGATCGGCACAAGCACTTCCATTACACCCATGTTACCTGCATTTAAAGCTTGGTGAATTACTAATTGTGCTTCAAACTGGGGGATGCTCAAGGTTTCCAGAGACACCGCTGAGGCCAAGAGCTCGAAGTGTGTTGAAAACCTCAAGTGGAGAAGTCAGGAACTTGTTCTCATGGGGCTTTGGTTTGCTTGCTGCCCTGAGGCGGAAGTCGGCCCCTCAGTGTGTTCTTCCTTCCTGGCTGCACTGTCCCTCTCTCCCCGTTGTCTCTGTTCTGCAGTTATGGTTGCTGACATTTGTTGAGCCCTTGTTGAGTGCCAGCCTCTGCTCATGGTCCTTCATCTACATGGTGTCCTGAAGTCTGGAACAACTCCATGTGGGATGCTGAGTCCCCGTGTTCCAAACCAGGGGACACAGATACGGACCCTGTGTGTTCAGGGCGAGCATTCTGTAGGGTGAGCTCTCACCCAGACAGCCACTTCCGCCTCGAGGAAGCCCTGTGTACATTTCGTGGGTCTTGGTTCTCTGTCATGGACTGCACGGCCACCAGCTTGATCAGGATGCCACAATGTTATGATCAGCACGTGTATGCATGTATATGTGCACACATGTATGTGCACAGTGGCCAGGTTTTTAAGAGGAGCGGATAAGGCTGTGTCCCCTGGTTTGTGTGGTGCCCACGTCTCTGCCACAAGCCGTGTGTGTGTGTGTGTGTGTGTGCTTCATGTCTCCTCTGGCCTGCAGGATGGAGGAGGAATCAGGCGGGACCGAGTCCCCGGTGCCCCACTCTTGTCCTGGGTGCCCCTCCGTCCGCAAGTGGTCCTCCTGCCACAGGGCTGCCTCCTCGCTGCCCGTTGCCCTGAGTACTGCACACTGCTGACTGAGGAGGGACCATGGGCTGTGGGAGTCTACTCACCTGCATTTGGGCAGTGTGTGGATGGCTTCCCTGGCTCCTGGCTCTACTTGCTTTGCTTGTCCCAGCCTCGTGGCACTATGGTGGCTTCCTGCTGCCTCGCCTTGCCTTGTTGTCTGTCTGAGCCCTGTGTTGCCAGCGTGTCCCGCCAAGGCTCTCTGTAGAGTCAGGTGCCGGGATGGCTGCATCCTGACCCTTGGCTGCGTGCAGTGTTCTTGCTGCACCCTGGGCTCCCCCACCCGCCGCCCTGAGATGGTTTTGGGGGCTGCCTGTCCTCACAGGCAGGCACCATGAGGACATCCTCACGGGATCCCTTCACTTGCCCCCAGGTGCGCTCTGGGCAGGGCTGAGGTCTGGCTGTGACTCTGCCGGTCCCCTTGCTGGGCTGTGTGCATGTGTGCATGCAGAGGTGGCCGTGAGTTGGGCCACCTCGCAGGAGCCTGCAGTCCATGAGGGTGCGGTTCTCTTGGTCCTGTCCTTCATGCCACTGGTCGCCTCCTAGGGATGGGGACCAGCAGCCTGATCTCTGTGGCTGCTGCTTCCTCTTGGTCCCACGCAGCGAGGGGACTGGACTGCTGTTCCTGCCAGACTGCTGCTCCTCTTGCCAGCAGAACTCAGCTCTGCAGGAGGCTGACCTCACCTCAGGTCACCTTGGAATGGTGGCTGCCCTTTTGCATCTTCTCCCTGCATGTGTTTGCTTTGTTTTGTTGTTTCCTGTGTCCCCTCCAGGGGTGATTCCCTCGGGAAGAGGCTCCCTGTGGGCAGGGATTTCGTGCTGCTCTCCTGCTCACATCTCAGGATGTTGCCTGCTGCATGGCAGGTTTGCCATGAACAGCTCAATGATCAAGTCACACCTGCTTTTTACCTCAGTGTGATGTGAACCTTCGGGCTTTTCTTGTTCTGGCTTTATTTATTCCCCTCCCTCTTCTCCCCCACCCACTTTCTGTGTGTGTTAATTTCTCAGTCTGCTGGGCTGTCCCTTTTCTTCATTTCCTTTCTGCCATTTAGTGTGGTCTCAGGAGGAGTGGTAGGGGTGCTGCTCCCCCCTGGCTGATCTCCTGTGGAGTGTATGGGGGGTGTGGGTCGTGCAGGGAGGGCCACACGGGGCAGGCAGACATATGTGTGTGCGTACTGCGTGCATATGTGTGTGTTGGGTGAAGTGTCGCTGTGCTGTCAGCTGCATTTAGTGCTCCTTCCCCAGGAGTCTGGTGCAGCCTCGATCCTCAGCACAGCGTGGCCTGGTGCCTCCGCTGAGAGCACCTACCAGGTTCTGGGGCATGCTGTGTTGCTGGGACCAGTGCCCCTTCCTCCCCTCTTGTCTTCTATCTCCTTGAACAATATGGGGTGGTGTTCGGCCTTTGGCATTGTTGCGGGGTGGGGTAGGGGCTCTCTGCTCTTGTCTTACTCTTTTCATTGCTGAGGCAAAATACCTGACACCTGAAGTTAAAGGGGGACAGCTTTGTAGAGGTTTCAGCCCATCATCAGCTGACTCCAAGGCAGTGTGGCACATGGCAGGGGGTGACTGCTCATAGCAGTGGAAGATAGCAAAGACAGCATGGGGCGGGGCACAAGCCTGTGTCTGTCTCTTACATTGTGCCCGCCGCTCGCCCTAGGCAGGTATAGTGCTCACACCCCTAATCCCGGCTGACTGTGCCAACGCAAACAGTGCGCTGACTTACTAACCCACCCATACACCTGCATCGCAGCATCACACACTCTAGACTCGGCCACCTCTGAAAAAGCCCAGTGACTGCATGAGGCTCTGGGGGGTCATCTAGACACAAACCTTAAGGGCTCCCATCTGGATGACTCTTAGATTGGTGACTCAAGGTGGTGCCGGAACCAGAACCATGGAGGGAAGGGGCCTTTGGTTTTCTGGGCCAGGAGCAGAGCGCAGATCTGGAGAACTGGGCTCTGTGGTGGGGACTGTGGGACGTGGGGCCAGGTCAGGAGAGGAAGCCATATGGGCTGGCTTTTGGGGGTGATTGTAGAGACAGACTCATGAAGAAGACCAAGCGGGCCTGGGGTTCTTCTGTGCTGGCTGCTTGTGTGGCTGCTGCTGCCCAGCCTTGGGGCCCCAGCGAGTCTGCAAGCCCAGGTCTTGCTGCTCCTCTCCAGGCCGCAGTCTTCTCTCCTGACCTAGCTGTCAGCCCTCTGCCCACAGGGGGACTCTCCTGGGGCCTCCTCCGCTCCATTCACTCCTGAGAAGCAGCCTGGCTGGCAGCTCCATTCAGAACCCTGTACATGCCGGGGGGAGGAGCTGGGATGAGGCCCGTCCTCCCTCCCCCAGCCAGAAGCACGGGCTGCCGAGGTTGCTCAGTTGGCAGTTCACTTCTTTTTTTTTTTTTTTTGTCTTTTTCCTTTTTATCGGTACCAGGGTTCGAACTCACGACTACCTGCTTACAAGGCAGGCACTTATGCCACTGAGCTAAATCCCCAGCCCCGGCAGTTCACTTCTGAGTGGGTTCCTTTCACTTGTGTTGAGCCTAGATTTTTTAAAAAAATGCAAGTTTGGAGGCATGCTACTAGGTTTTCTAATTTGTGCTGGTATTAGTTGCCTTGCAAGATGATTAAAGATAAAAATATAATTAGTTCATTAACTCATCATTTAATGGATGCTTTAAGAGGCTCGCTCACCCCTCAGAGTGGTGGATACTGGTGCTGTCATTTGCTTAGCAGCTGCTATTCCAGTCTGATTAGCATTGTTTACCCTGTGTGCGATGGTTATTTCACTAGAATTGCACAGCAAAACATGATATATAACCTAAGAATACAGTAGTTAATGCCAGGTGTTTTTAGCAAAGTGCTGGTTTTTTGCAAAAGTACAGACAGCAAACACTGAGCTGGAAAGAGGGGCTCTGATTTGTGAGACACTGCTGATGCTTCTGAAGGAAGAGTTGGAGGAGCAGGGAGAGGAGAGAATAAGTTGATGACAGTTTCCAATACTTTCTGTTCCATTTTACCGTACAGTGGAAAAGACCAGGGACCAAAGTCATACATAGTTCATAAGATCACTTTTCGTAGCATTTGAAATCCACAGGGTTCATGGGCAGAGCATTACAGGTAAACTGAGGCAAGTGGTCAGTCTGAGCAGCGGGCCTGGGCTGATTGTGGTGTATGGCCAGCGGGGAGCGACGGCTGCTTGGTAGCCTGTCCCCTGGTATTCTGGTGTTTGGGGCTTGGATGCTGAGTGCCTGCGGCCCACTCCCGGGAAGGTGGCTCCTTCTCCCTGGCGTGTCTTCCTGTTGGCGCTGCTAAGTGAAAGCTGACCTTGCTCCTCAGGGAACCCCTGGGCCTGGGCCGAGGGGAAGTACTGCACAGGCAGCGCTGCTGTGGGCTCCATTGAGGACCAGCGACTGCTCCCCTCCCGTGGTTTCCCTGCCACCCCCATCCTGCACACCACCCTATGGCTATGGGCGCTGCCCCAGGTCTCCAGTATCTGCCTCCTTTACTGTTGCAGTGCTGCTGCCTGCCTGTCCTCTGGTTGTGTATAAAGAAGTCATCTTTAGCCTCACAGAAAAGTGTAGTTGGTAGGGATGGGGAGGAGCCAGCATGGTCTGTGTGGGCCACGGGCACCGCCGATGTCCCGAGATCTTGCTGCCTCCGATAGCCCATGGCTTGCAGGCTCCTTTTTCTGTACTACAACTCCCCTGTATGGCAAGACCTAAATCACTAAATGCTTTCCTTGCTGTGATTCTATGGAACACCTTTGGAGAACTGAATGGTGTGGCCGCCCCAGCACTGGAGGGCAGGGTGTTGACTCCTCGGTCCTGGTGGCTGACGGTACTGAGTACTGTGGGCCGGTTGCCCACCCCATGCAGGTAGAAGATGCTCAGGAAAGAAGTGTCCTTCCTGACGGTATGCACACTTTCTCTTGCTGTCATTCTCTGACGGTGTAAAGCAGCTTGCATAGCTTTGTGGTGGGCGTCACAGGTAGGGTAAGATGAGCCAGTGTGTGGGAGGCTGTCTGCAAGTGCCAGACAGCCCCACCAGAGGGCGGCCAGGATCCCAGAGCCTTTCCTCACTGAGATGGGGTGATTGAATGCTACAGGACCTTACATGCAGTTCCCTAGGATAACAGGCTGTTGGTGACTGGTAAAATAATCCCAAGTATTTCGTGCTGTTTACATTTTTCAGGAAATGGTACTTTGCTTCTGCTGACAGCAGGATGGCCAGGGTGGGGCGGAGCCTGTTGTGTTTAGGGAATGTAGATCAGCAGGTGCCAGGAGACCCCCAGAGAGTCTGCCTGGTGTACTCTGCATAAGGCTGGTCATGAACCGTGAGCCAGCACTGTCTAGGTGGTGTCCTTGTGCAGCGAGTCCTGTGTCCTTTCCTCCCTGTGGCATCTTTTGGGGTGCAGCTGGGTCCTCCAGGCATCGAGGGTTGCAGGGTGGTAGAGGCCTGGGCCAGAGGGGCTGTGCCCTCCACGGATGGCTTCTGGTCCACAGTTTTCAACTTGTCCCGGGGTCGGCCTCCATGCCTGGCCAAGTCCACAGAGTTGGAGCTAGAGGTAGCCGTGGCCCTTCAGGACTGCCCAGCTTGACAGTGGTGGCGGTTAGATGTCCCATGCCCAGCCCTGTCCACAGGGCCATCATCAGGCATACTCTGGGGTCCTTGGTAGCTTTTGGGGTTCTGTAGTGCCTTGGTAGCCTAACTTGCCCAAGGCGGGCCGGTTAGATGTCTTCGGGTCACGCAGAGATGATCCTGTGTGTGGGAGGATGCCTTGCCTGAGGTGGGGCGGTGGGGTTTGCCCAGAACCCGCTTACCAGTGCCGTCTCCCAAGCAGTGCTGCCAGCCGTCTGGGCCGTGTCTGTCCTGTTGTGAGGACATCCTCTACCCTGTTCCCAGGGTCTTGTTAACACCAGTTGCTAACACATAGGTGCCATCCATCAGCAGCTTCAGACAGGACTGACAGTGGGGACGCGTGCTGAAGTCAGGAGGGCCTGCTGCCCAGCACACAGCAGGGCTGAAGTCAGAGGTGCCTGTTGGCCCTGCATGTAGAGCAGACATCTGAGCAGACGGCGTGGGCGGGCAGTGTCTGTGTGTGTGGACTGCAGGGTGTGTCACCGCAGCTCTCTTGAGTCCTGCTGCAGGGAGTACAGGGGCAGGTGGCAGAGAGGCTGCTGCCACTGGAAGGTCTCATGCGCAGTCCTGAGGAGGAGAGGTCGGCAGTGGACTGCAGGGGAGCCCTGGAGTGATGTTTTCGGCAGATTGCGGCACTCTGCTTTTAGACATTTTAATGGGCTAAATTTATGGGGCTGTCGTCAGTTGAGTTTGTTAGCATGCTAGCTGCAGCGTCCTTCTGTGGCTTTGGGCAGTTATGTCTTAGCAGGTCTCTAGATCCCTGTGTCCTGCTGTCTGTAGTGCAGCACTGTGGGTGCAGGGGCGGTGGCCGCTAGTGCTGCAGGAGGCTGGCCCCACATGCCGGTCCCACGGAGAGCTCTGCAGTGACAGTGATGGCCTTGCCCACAGAGCAAGGCTGCCGTGACCTCCTGGGAGAAGCCTGCTGGCCGATCCTGGAGCGTAGTGACACCCATGACCGCGACCGCAGCCTGACCAGTGGAGCTGACAGGAAGGACGGCAGGGGCCTGCGGTGTGGCAATGCCTGGGAAGTGTTAGAAGGATAGACGCTCCACCTCAAGACCTGTGGTGTGATGTGTTTTGGAAAAAGTGCTTCATTTTAATGTTGCACGAGTTATTACCTTCCCGGATCCATTAAAAACAACTTGTGGCTGTCTGCACTGGGCATATGTTTGGGGTGAACTTTTATAGTTAAAAAATTAAGTTTTATAAAATTAGTTCCCAGTGATGGCCTGGAGCTGCAGGCAGACAGTAGGCAAGGGTGTTTGGTGTTGGGTTTTTCTGGGCAAGGCTGGCGTGTGTGTGTGTGTGTGTGTGTGTGCAGCCTTGACGAGATGCTCAAGGTGGCTGCTCCAGGTGGGTGCTCTGGGGAGTGGCTGAGACTTCCATTGAGAGACTGTTGGTGTTAACCTTAGACGAGACAAACTGTAAAGCAATGCACTATTGTAGTCATTTACTTTTAAACCTCACGTTAATATCTTCATTAAAAAGCCTTCCCTTTGAGCCAGGTGTGGGGGCGCACGTCTGTAATCTCAGCACTAGGGAGGCTGAGGCAGGAGAATTATTGTGAGTTTGAGACCAGCCTGGGCTACGAACTGAGCTGAAGGCCAGCCCGAACTGCATACTGAGTTCCTATCTCAAACAGACCAAAAAAACCAAACCGGGCTGGGGATTTAGCTCAGCGGCATAAGCGCCTGCCTTGCAAGCAGGCCGTCGTGAGTTCGATCCTTGGTACCGATAAAAACGAAAAAGACCAAAAAAAAAAAAAAAAAAAAAAAAAAACCAAACCAAAACAAAAAAAACCAAACCTTCCCTCCATTCTGCAAACTGTTACTCAGCCGTTACAGCTGTGGAGCTGACAGGCCTGGCCTCGGTGACCCTCTATCCTGCTTTGCACGTGGCGGATAGCATCTTTCCCACTCAAGGTCGCACTTATCTCATTTTCTTAATGTAAGCCACGGAAATGACTCTTCACTCACTGTGTCCGTGGTGCCAGGCCATGTGCAGTGCCACCCACCACCCCGTATTTCTGGTGGGGCAGACGCGGGATTGTGAGTGGCCGCATGGACTCCCAGGTTGGAAAGCCCGTTGGGGTGTAACTCAGGGTCTCCTTCTGTCCATCAGCCTTCACGAGGAGATCATTGACTTTTATAACTTCATGTCCCCCTGTCCTGAGGAAGCAGCCATGAGGAGGGAGGTGGTGACGCGGATCGAGACCGTGGTGAAGGACCTGTGGCCTACGGCTGACGTGAGTGTCTGCTGCGCCCTGTGCCGCCTGCTGCCCTGTGCCTGCCTCTGGTCCGCACACGCTGGGCTTTCTGCATAGCCTGAGGCGTGGTTCGACCGCTCAGGAATGCTCAGTCCCGGGCCTCGCACGGCCTCTGCTGAACAGCAGGCCCTGGTAGGCCCCGGGCCGTGGAGCTGACCAGCACCTTGAGCTTCCTTGCCAGGGCTCTAGGCCTGAGGTGTGGCTAGTCTTGTTTTATGCCCACTGTTCTCACCCCATGCCTCCAGCTCGTGATGTGTGGCAGTAACCAGAAAGGTTTCCTCCTAGCTCTGAGTCCTGAGTGTTGGTTGAGCTGGTGACCGTGGGCACTTGGAACATATGGCGTGGGTAGCATGAACCATGCCCTCTACCCAGGAGATCTGGGCTGATCTGATCTGCACACTGTGGAGGGCGCGTGTGCCCTTAGGCTGGACAGAAGCCCAGCTTCCATTCTTGGGTCCCAGGGACGCAGGCCTCCCCGGAATCCTCCACACTTAGGACAGAGCCCTGTTCTGCACTGCGTCTGTTGGAGAGATGATGGGAGGACAGCCTGGCTCTGGCTGAGGGACGCCCGCTCTGGGCTGGGGTGGGGCACAGCAGTGGTTTCACCTGCGTTGCAAACTCTACTTTGTGGGGCTGGTTTTCAGCACTGAAGGGAGTGTTTCCTCGATCTCCATGCCTCTGTCAGTGTCCAGGGGGCTTTCCTGTCACCTGAGGGTGCAGCGGGGCCTCTGTGGTAAGACAGTGGGACTGCGTGCTTGAACTGTGGCCATGTTCTCAGACAGCCGTGCTTCTTCCAGGTGCAGATATTCGGCAGCTTCAGCACAGGTCTCTACCTTCCCACCAGGTGAGTGCCGGCTCCCTGCCCAGGTGGCTGCTGCTGACCGGAGCAGGCGGGGTGTGTGTACGCCCTGTACTGGGAGCAGATGCTATGCAGTCCAGTCTGAGTGCAGCGGCCAGCTAGAAGAAAAGACTGGGAGCACAGGGGAATTTGGCAGAAAGTTTTACCTTAGTCCTGCGGAAGTAATTTGATTGCCTTACATTCTGCCTCATGCTCTCACTTTGTTGGGGCACAGAAATGTGGACACTGGAGCAGGAGATGGCAGATGAAAGGACTGTCTTAGTCCATGTCCTGCTGCTGTGGTAAAGTGCCGCAGCCTGGGTAGATTGTGCACAGAAGCTAAGTTGGCCCAGGCTCTTAAGGCAGTAAAGTGTGAGATCGAGGCCCAGGAGTGGCCCTGCTGCTGCACCCTGCCATGGTAAGGGAGCAGGGGAGAGAGGGGGAGGAGGAGAGGGGCAGAGTCCGCTCCGTACCCTCCCCTGCTCCTGCAGAACGGCCTCCATCGCTGTGCAGTCGGCCACTGCGGCCTGGTGCTCAGCCCGAGGCATGCAGTCCTCCCTCCCCGTGAACCTCGGCGGGGTCCCTCAGAGCGGCCAGGACCACACAGGGTAACGCAGTGGAGAAGGTGCTGCTGGCGCTGGGACATTTTTGAAAATTTGATTTTCTAAAGTTTTAACAAAGATTAAAGAAAATTCTCTTTCAGTTGTTTTTAAGAATTCTTATATGAGAAAAGTATCCCGTTTGTAGTCTACAGTTAGTGTCCTAGGTTTCCTCGTGGAGGGCTCTGGATAGCCACGCGGGCTGCACGTGAATCACGTCATCCGTGTCCCCACCGACCCCTGCCTTTGCCTTGGGGGTCGGGAAGGCGGGAAGGCTGGGAGGCCGGGAGGCAGGGCTTGGTGACTGGTGGTGTTGGTACGAGGACAGCCGGGCTTGGGACGTCTGGTGAGCTGTGCAGGAACTTGATTTGCAGGGCGGCCTTTTTATTTTAGACGCACCCCCTCCCCCAGTGCTGCTGGGCTGGTCACTGCCCAGCTCTGTAAGGAGTCCATAAGCTGCACTGCACCTCGATGAGGCGATGTGGCCGGCCTGCCGCTGGAGCCCACAGGCCACACCCAGGTGCCTCCCACACACGGGTCACATGGGGAGAGAGAGAAGAGCAGTGAGCAGTGGTTGACCCGGTCCCTTTGTTCTGCCCAGTGACATAGATCTGGTGGTCTTTGGAAAATGGGAGCGGCCTCCTCTGCAGCTGCTGGAGCAAGCTCTGCGCAAGCACAACGTGGCAGAGCCGTGCTCCATCAAAGTCCTTGACAAGGCCACGGTGAGTGCTGCCTCCTGGCCCTCCCTGGTGACCAGGTGGCCCTGGCTGGTGGCAGTCACCGACTGCTGCTGCCACTGCAAAACATAGTCACTGCGCCTCACACCAGGTTCCTGGCACTCTGGTGACAGTCTGCAGGGTACCCTACGAGTGTCCACCCATGGAGATGAGGGAGGCGAGGCGAGGGAGACCTGGAGGGGCCACCTGTGCTTGGTGTCACTGCTCAGTGTGTGGCTCAGTGAACACCGGGTGCTGAGGGCCCGAGAAGGGCTCTGCTGGCTAAGGCTTTCTCGGGAGGAAGTCCCGCCCAGTCCTTCGGCCATGTGGTGTGGGTCTTCACTGCTGCTGTCCTGGCAGACGCAGTCATGTCCTTGCTGCCCACAGGGAGCTGGGGTCTCAGCCCTCTGGCTCTGCTGTCTCTTGCCCGTTCCTGTTTGAAACAAGTGGATGGAAGTGAGGCTTCTGGACAGCAGAGCGCTGGGCAGGGGTTACTGCAGGTTTCCTCCCGTAGATGGGGACTGGACAGGGACCTGACTGGCTGAGTTTCAGAACCACCCTGCATGGCTGCTGTAGCAGTTGTTGGTCGAAGTGGCCTTGCTGCTGTGGCGCGGAGTCCTCTTCTCATGGGGCACCCTCCCACCTCGATGGCTTGCCCCTGGTGAGGGCTCCTCTCCGCAGCCGCCCCAGACCAGGTCCTGCGGTGTTGCTGCCCAGTTCCAGTAGAAAACATTCTACCAAATGGAAGCTTGGGGACTGTCACCAAGCACAGGCAGAGTGGCTTCTCCGAGCTGCCTGATCCTCTTTCTGGACGCCCGTCCCTTCTGTCCAGCAGAGCGGCCTATGGGTGGGCAGAGAGTACGCACTGCCGTGTGAGGACAGGCGCTGCAGACCACACGTTGGCTCCGGGACAGCCTCTGTGTCCCGAGGTCTGGGCATGCTGCACCCTCGCAGCTCCGTGCACGGTTCTGGAAATGTCCTGGTGCCTGACTGAAGGCCGTTGCATACTGAAGCACAGTGTTTAAATGACACCTTCACAGGTCCCCATCATAAAGCTCACAGATCAGGAGACTGAAGTTAAAGTCGATATCAGCTTTAACATGGAGACTGGCGTCCGGGCGGCGGAGTTCATCAAGAACTATATGAAGGTAATCACATGGATGGGGCCTTGTGTGCTGGCCTGCGTGTGGGAGTTGTTAATGACCAGACCACACACTGACACCTTTATCCCCAGTGCAATTTCCATGGACACTTGGAAAGGACCTTGCCGGTGCTGCCGTTTGCTTTTCTCGAGTAGCCTTTTCCTGAGGCTGAGCCTCTCAGTGGGGCACTGTGGGTGCTCTCTGTAGTTACATCACAGTGACTGCTCCCAGCTTCGTGTGCTCCATCCACCAGGCCTGCGGGGCCCTGGGAGGGGGAGTCGTCACCATGTAACTGGGATCGGGCCCTGGCTCCCGCTGGGGTGCAGGCTGCCCTAGTAGGTGGTGTACCCTCTGGACCGCCCGCCTGCGGACTGGACCTATCTCCCATGCCCAAGACCTGGGCTGGGCGAGCGTTTCTGTCCCCAGCCCACTCGGCAGCGAAAAGGAGCCTGCCGAGCCCAGCCACCACCCTCCTGCTCCTCTCACAGGTAACACCTGTGCGCAGAGCCCGTCTCAGCCCCCTGATGCTGTGCCTGGCCAGGCACCTGGGTGGACTTTTACCAGCTTCCTAGGAAGTGGGTGCTTTGGCCCTCAGAGGTTTGGTTCCGCTGAGTGACCTGGAGCCCTTTGATGGGCATGCAGACAGGGAAAGCTGCTCCGCCCCAGTGTGCCACTGGACATGGCTCTGAGTGTCCGTGATTAGTGATTAGTCTAACTAATCAGCGCGTCTTTTTCTTTTGGGATTTACAGAAATATTCACTGCTGCCGTACTTGATTTTAGTATTGAAACAGTTCCTTCTGCAGAGGGACCTGAATGAGGTTTTTACAGGTGGAATTAGCTCATACAGCCTCATTTTAATGGCCATCAGCTTTCTCCAGGTATGTTCACCATCTCTGGGGCTGGCTTGTAAGAAGGCGGGTTGGAGGGTGGCCGGCTGCTTCTTGGGGTGGAGCCAGTCTTGCTGTACCTGCTCTGCCTGCCGGGGAGGTGCTCTGCCTCTGTGGGTCTCCCCTTTCCTGTTGCCCTGTGCAACTGTTTCTGTCACTTATTTACTGCCTGGCTGCAGGGCGCCTGCTGGGCTCTGGGAGTAAGTGACACCCATGTGGGCTCCTCCGCATTGAGGTGGTGCTCACTCCTTCAGGGACCGCCAGCTGGGCTGCAGGGCCAGCTGTGGGGCTTCCTGATGGGGCCTGCAACCATCTAGGGCGCAGGGTGACCATCCTTCATCCCTCATCCCTCAGCTCAGGCCAGCTGGCCCATGGTGTCACACACAGGAGGGAAGGGGCTGGACCTTGTGCCGGGCTGGCCTCAGTGTTGGCTTTGATGGAAAGGCAGGGACTAAGGGATAAAGGTGAGGCAGACATGAGCAGGCACTGTGCTCACTGTGGGTTAATCTGTGAGTCCTCTGGAGCCAAGGTTCTCAGTGCTCAGTTGAGGAGTCCTGTCTCCGCGTCCCCGGGGCAGGCTGGTCAGGACCCACATGGCGCCCTCGCCCTGTGAGTTGGGACCTGGACGCTGCACACTGAGGAGCTGGTTTCAGTCCGGTTAGATCGAAAAGCTGCATGCGACTGCGAGGTCTGCGCGCTAAGAGCGATGCTTGTTGTCAGCCCCTGTGGCTGGGGCCCAGGGTTGGTCAGCCCTGCTTGAAGGAAGCATCCTCTTAGCTGGGCAGGGTGTGCGCTTGCTGTGGACTCCAGGCTCAGGGTCCAGCCCTGGCACTTCGGCCCTGCGTGTGGGGAGCTAGTCTAGTACTGCCACCTACCGGTCATACGGTAGAATGACCACCCTCTAAGGTCACCTCTACCTCCCAGGTGACTGAAGTGTGCAGAAGTGTGGTTCACTTAACGTAGCACGTTTGGCAGCGTGGGCCAGCCACATCTGTTTGTAGGGAGCTGCTGTATACATTACCAGTTTTAAAACTGAAGAAAGCCATTTGGGTGCTTTGTTTCTTTGGAGCACAGTCTAGGCACCTATGCGCTGCCAGCTGAGACTCCCTCGGGCCTGTCACTGAATGGCGGTCCCTGAAAGGGGTGACTGGTGCCATCGTGTGTGTCCCCTGAGGTCAAGACTTGACCCTGTGCAAACTATGGCTGCATTGCTTTTACAGTTGCACCCAAGAATTGATGCCCGGAGAGCTGATGAAAACCTTGGGATGCTTCTTGTAGAATTTTTTGAACTATATGGAAGAAATTTTAATTACTTGAAAACTGGTATTAGAATAAAAGAAGGAGGTGCCTATATCGCCAAAGAAGAGATCATGAAAGCCATGACCAGCGGGTACAGACCGTCCATGTTGTGCATCGAAGATCCGCTGCTGCCTGGTAAGGGTGTCCGGCTCTGCCTGGCTTGGCTGTGAGCCCAAAGCAGGTGCCTGGCTGGAGCCTCTGCTCCGGGGACACTGTCTGAATTCCTGTTCAGTTCTCTGCTGGGGGATTATTTAATCAGCCAGACATGGGAAGAGGTGTGTGGTCTTCATACTGCAGGTGTCACACGCTGGCTGTGAACCCTGTGCTTCCCGAGTGTGGGCAGCCTAGAGGGCGGAGTGTGCACACCCATCCTGCTCTCTGTACAAGGCTGCCGGTTTCTGCTGTGGCGCTGCTATCGATGCTGGCCCTTGGGTGATACGGCTGGACACACGCAAGCCTGCAGCTGGGGTTGGGACTGTACAGTGTGTCTTGAGCCCACCTGCTGAGGGCACAGGGTCCATGCCCCCGAAGGGTGGCCCATGGCAACCCCAGGCTGGGCTCCAGGGTTAGGCGCACTGATGGAGAAGCTTAGGACTCTGTACCTTGGGCAGCAGTCTTGGAACCTTTACCCAGCTGATGAAACCATGCTGTGTAAATTTCATTTACATTTGTTTAATGATCATGGGGTTTAGCACATTGTTGCTTATCAATTCTACATGCATTTGCTGAGCACCTGATAGCCGAGACCCTGTGCTCACTGTTGGGCACAGGGAGGTGGCTGAGAAGGCCAGATCAGGGGCTTTGCCTCTGCATCCTCACCTGATGGTGTCAGGTGACCTGCGCCTGCCTGTCTGCTGCCCTGTCTCCATGGTGTGTGCTAAAGAGACCTCTTGCCACATGTACCATACTTGCTTTCCTCTGATTTTTGTCTTTCATTCGTGTTTGATATTTTTATTATTCCACTTTTTAAAAATTAATACAAATTTAATTATTTTGTTTGTTGGTTTCTAGGGTATGAGATCTATTTCCTAAAGTTTTTTGACAGCAGATTGCCTGCTTTGTTGTGACTTTTTTTTTTTTTTTTTTTTTTTGTCTTTTTCCTTTTTATCGGTACCGGGGATCGAACTCACAACTGCCTGCTTTCAAGGCAGGCGCTTATGCCGCTGAGCTATACCCCCAGCCCCTTTATTGTGACTTTTAAAGGGCACGCTTTATGCCATGGTTTTGCTGATGGTGTGGTTCACAGGGTGTTACCCACCCTGCGCCTGAAAAACTGAGGATATCCACTGTCTTTGGGTGTCTGCTTGCGTGTTCTTGAAAGCTGAAGATCTTCATGATCACTGGGTCGCACTGAAATTAGAGGAGATGAAATTCCAGCTCTTAGAATGCACCTCCGTGCAATCCACACCTAACCGAATTGTGTGGGTGCTTTGTATACATGCTGCCAATTGATGCTCTGTCTTATGCAGACAAACCCCGATGCTTTACTCGGTGTCTTTGCTGGGCTTGCTTTGGTTTGCTGCTTGTCCAGTTCTTAGGGCCAGAGCTCACACAGGCATTGTCCTCCAGGCTTCCCCTCCGCAGTGTCCCTTTTGGCTGACAGAGGTGCAGGCCACATGGGGTGACTCCCTGTGATGGTGGCCATGGTTCTGGCCTGGGGCGGGCGGCCCTGCTGATGCTGGTGAGGTCTGGGGTGTCGGGCTGAGGGCCTGCTGCACAGTGACTGGAGGGAGAAGCTTGGAAACACCTGGAAGGAGGTATGAGCCTGCAGTGGTGTCTGACAGTGACAGTGCCTTCCCGTTGCAGGAAACGACGTTGGCCGGAGCTCCTACGGGGCCATGCAAGTGAAGCAGGTGTTCGACTATGCCTACATTGTTCTCAGCCACGCCGTGTCCCCGCTTGCCAGGTCCTACCCAAACAGAGACTCGGAAAGGTAACGAGGGCCTGGGTCCTGCTCTGGGCCCTCAGTTGCTGTGGGGCGCAGCCACACCCGCCTGGCCCCATGCAGGACTTGCAGGTGTTGGCAGGAAGAGGTTTCTTCTTCAGGGCATTGACATTTGGTCAGGGTGTGCTCTGTTGGTGGAGGGAAGCTTCGGGGTGCTGCTGTCCCTCCAGGCAGCCTCCGCATGCATGTGGCACCACCTTTCTCTTCCTGTCAGCGCCCCGCATGCTGCAGTGTGGCGTCCTTAGGTAATCAGAAATGCTCACTCCGACCCTGTGTGCTGCTGTGGCCTGGGGTGAGGGTGTGAGGAGGTGGAGGCAGGCAGGAGGAGAGAGCGGCAGTGCGGAGTGGGTGGACGGCCACTGTGGACAGGTGTTCTGTCCTGGCCGGAGTGGGTGGACGGAGACTGTGGACAGGTGTTCTGTCCTGGCCTGCACGATGGCTGGAGTGTGTCGCTCTCGAGGTCCCTCACGGTGCTTGTGGTGGTAGAGGCGTGTTTTCAGTTCAGCCCTGGGCCCCGCTAGCACGGGGTGCTGCCTCCATTTCTGGCTGAGCAGTGGGAGAAGGAGCTGTCAGGTGTGGCACCTGTGCGGGAGGCTGGGCTGTCCCACCTGTGAACTGGACTGAAGCAGTCTGTGTAGACAGACTGTGCAGACACCGAAGTGGGTACTGTGATCTCACACTGCGTTTGAGCTCAGAGTACGATGCTGGAGATACTTTGTGAAGTCTGTTCACCCTGCCCCTGCTCCTCTGGCATGGCGCCAGTGTGAGTGGGCCGGGCTGATGGCTGGTGTTACCCTTGTAGTACTTTAGGAAGAATCATCAAGGTGACTCAGGAAGTGATTGACTACCGGAGGTGGATCAAGGAGAAGTGGGGCAACAGAGTCCACCCGCTGCCGGATCTGGGTGAGGGCCCCCTCCTCTCCCTCGCTGTCCTGTTTGCCGTCAATGCCCGGAGTGCTGCCTTGGCCCCTTGTGGCAGGCTGTGTGGCCTAGGAAAAAGTCTAGCTTTTCCTGGTCAGCATTTAATGAGAAACTGCAAGCCCGGGCCCGCACTGCCTCATAGAAACAGCCTGTGCCACGTGTGGGATTCTAGGGAGTCCAGTGGCTGCATTAGAAACACAAAAAGCAGTCGGTGAAGTTCACCTTAATATATTTTACCCAAGGCAGTTTAATTTTAGTGTTTCACCGGGTAACTGTCATTGAGACATCTGGCACTCCGGGTTTGTACCAGTCCTGGAAATCCGGTGGTGTTTATATTTAGGGCGCATCCTGGTTGTTGCTGAGCATTCCTTGGGAGTAACCTGGTCTGTATTTGGGTTTTGTGCGCTGTAGTGGGAGGTGGTTTGCATACCCACCGTGTTTCAGGTGTGTTTGAATTGGCACGGCCTTCACAGTTAGATAAACTGAAATGGAAAAGTGGGTTTGTCAGCAGCCTCCGAGGCACAGCCGAGCTTCGGAGTAGAGGTCTGTCGGGCCAACGCGTCTACATGTGCTGTGACCTCCTTGCTGTGACCTCCTTCCTGTGTCCCACCAGACAATAGGATTAAGATCAAAGAGCGCGTGTCCCCGTGTGATGGAGAGCAGCCGCAGAGCCGGGAGCCTGGGTCACCCTACAGCGAGCGCCTGACCTTGTCCCTGTCCAGTCCCCAGCTGCTCTCTTCTGGCTCGTCTGCATCCTCTGTGTCTTCACTGTCTGGAAGTGACATCGTGAGTGTGCCTGCCGCTCTGCCCCAGGGGTTGTGCTCCAGGGACAGCCCAGTGGGGGGCTGTGGCTCCTGTCTGCCCTGTATCTGCTTCTGCCTGAGCCCGAGCAGACGGGCAGTGTGGCCCATGGGCCCAGGGCCCAGGCCATGGTACCACCCACATGAGCCAGGGGACTGTCTCGAAATGGGGCCTTTAGTGGGATGACTCTTCGTATTTCCTTTGGTGTCATCTTCCGAAGAGCCGACGAGGTCTGGGAAGCAGTGTCACCAGGGCAGCCTCTCGCTGTGGAGCAGGGGGGCTCAGTGAGGTGCTCTCTTTGGAAGCAGCGTCCCCTGTGCCCCATGTCGGCTCTTGTTTTTGTGCTGGACTGCAGGATTCGGACACAGCACCCTGCACCACGCCCAGCGTGTATCAGTTCAGCCTGCAGGCACCCGCGACTCTGGTGGCCAGCCTGCCTGCCGCCCTGCCCTTGGCCAGCAGCAAGCCTCAGTCCACTCCCTCCCGCACACTGATCATGACGACCAACAATCAGGTACAAGTCTGTGCCGTGTGCTCCACGCTGTGAGGGTGCTGGGGGGTCTGGGGCTGCTCTAGACTTAGAAGAGAAACTTTCCGAATCTTCAGTGGGTTTATAGTTCTGTTTTATTGTAGAAGTTCTCTGTCTTTTTCTGTGGATACAGTATGATTCCCATTGTTCTAAAAAAAAGTCTGTCTGGCTTTTGCGTGGGGGGGTGACTCTTGCTTCTGGAGGCCCAGGTGGCTTTAGCAGGAGCCACTTCAGCTGTCTCCATAGCAGCTCTGTGACCAGCCTGAGGCTGCACCCAGACTCTTGGTGAGGGGTGCTGATATTGGTTGCTCAGCCTGTCCTGGACCTTGTCCCAGGCTCTTCCATGTCCTCAACTCGGGAATCGTGGAGGGGACTTTGTTAGAATGTGCTGGGGTTTTCTTGTTTGTTTGTTTGTTTGTTTGGTCTTTCTCAGACAGGGTCTTGCTATGGAGTTCAGGCTGGCTTTTGACTCACTTTGTAGCCCACACTGGTCTCAAATTCCTGCCTCAGGCGCCCAAGTGCTGGGCTTGTAGGAGTGTGGCACCATGCCTGGCCAATATGCTAGTTTTGATATTTAGATAAAATTAGAAGAAACTTCTAATTTTTTCTGGAAGAATAAACTTCCACAATTTTGTGGCTTAATTGAGTATGTATAAATCCAGCGTGGCCATTCACTTAAATTGGTTTTTGAGATGTGGGTTCTGTTTTGAGTTTGAATTGACCTAGACGTATGCAGACTGGTGGCTCAGGCTGCAGCTTCCAGCATGGCATGTGGGCTAGGACCGCGGCGGGACAGAGGAGCTATGCGTGGCTTGGGCGGACGCTCGGGTTCAGGAGTATGCTGGGTATTGGCTGTGAGCAAGCACAGTGCAGGTCCCCTGGCTGCCACCGGCTGAGAGCTGTTGCTTACAGTGCTGCCAAGCAAAAGGACCTGTGCCCCGCCTGGAGCTGTGTGTTCCTGCTGTCAGCTCACAGAGCGGTCGCCACATCCAGCCTGGCTTGTGCCTCCTGTGGGGGGAAGTCAGACTTAGTGGGCAGACAGTGCGCCAGCAGGGACCAGTTGAGACACAGGGGTCATGGTGGACTCTGCCCTGGCAGCTGCCTGTCCTCGTGTCTGGGGAGCCTCCCCACAGGGAGATTCGGAGAGAGCAGAGGACCCTTGCCTCACCCCTGCTGTGGGGCGAGGGGGCAGAGGCGGGTCTCCCTAGGGTTCCTCCAAGGGACGCAGGCGGCAGCTTGCTGGGGACTGGTTGCTCAGGGTTGTGGTCTGCTGGTGTCAGCTTTAAGCCCACGGGACTGGGCTCCTGGTGTATTGGGGACAGAAGCTGTTTCCATGGGCTTGGTGGAAGTAGGCGCGCTTCCTTGGCTGTGCCCTCACGTGCTGTACCGTGCCTGTCTCTGTTTGCTCCCAGACCAGGTTCACCATCCCTCCTCCCACCCTCGGGGTCGCCCCTGTCCCTTGCAGACAGCCTGGTGTGGAAGGAACTTCGACCTTGAAAGCTGTGCATCACATGTCCTCCCCTGCCATCCCCTCAGCGTCCCCCAACCCACTGTCCAGCCCTCACCTGTACCATAAGGTGCGTATGCCCTCCCCGGCTGCACCCTGAGGTGCCCCGCCACCGCGCGGTTCTCCTGGTGTTCGGGCAGCTCAGGGAGAAGTTTCCTTACCCACCAGAAGCTCCTCTTCGTGCCTTTGCTAAACTGGTTAGCATGCAAATGAAACTTTAAAAAGGTGAAAGTCAAAATGAGGGCCATTTTGCTTCCTTATTTAAGTTCATTTGTGCTAAATAGTTGGTTTTTTATAAGTAACGTAGCTTTCAAGAAGCAAAAGCTAACACAGGAGTGAGTCTTGCTGTACCTGTGTGAAGTGCTGTGTCTCTCGGCTGCTGTTCCTGCACCGCCCCAGGGGACGTGGAGGGTGGTGGGCTGCTTTGGGGTGACACCCCCGTCCCCGGTCTCAGGAAGACCTAGGGTGCTTCCTCCAGCCCTGGCTTGTCTCTGCTCTGTCTGGTGCAGCAGAAGTGGCATGTGAAAGCAGCTCACTGCGGAGCCCACATTTGCGACATGCCTCTGTGTGTGTGTGTGTGTGTGTGTGTGTGTGTGTGTGTGTGTGTGGCACTAATGCTCCTCACCCGTCAGTTGCACCCTGCTTTATTCTTGGGCCCCGTACCATGCTTCTTAGTCCCCTTGGTGGTGGCGTACTGGCTTGCCTTCCTGGAGCTTCCCAGCCTGTGACAGCGTTGCTCTGTCACGTCGCTGTGCTGACCCGTCAGAGCTGCCGCTTTGCGCTAGGGAAAGCGACCTTTGCCTCTCGGCTGTGGCTTTCCTGTTCACCTGCTCGTGAGGCAGCCGATTTCCCCGGCTCCACCTGGCAGTGCAGGGAGCCTGAAGCGGGTGGTCATGTAGTAGGGTGGGGAGGCATGAGGGCCGGTGGACAGGGCATCTTACCCTGCAGACCGGCAGAGCAAGCTGGCCCTGAGTCTGGTGGCCTGCTCTGGCCTGTGGTTTCCGTCACTCCGGTCACCTGGGTCCTGTCGGCATGTCTTGTGCTCTAGTGCCTCCAGCTTTCTCCTGTGGGAAGCAGCTCTCAGCTGGGGACGGGCTTGGTGGCATTGCTCCTGTGGGTGGCACGGGGCAGAGTCTGCGTGCCATGCCCAGTGTCGCTGTTTCTGTCTCTGCAGCAGCACAATGGCATGAAGCTGTCCATGAAAGGATCCCATGGCCACACACAGGGCGGCAGCTACAGTTCGGTGGGCAGTGGAGGTGTGCGGCCCCCTGTGGGCAGCCGGGGCCACCAGCAGTACAATCGCACTGGCTGGCGGAGGAAGAAACACGCACACTCCAGGGACAGCCTGCCCGTGAGTCTCAGCAGGTGATGGCGCCCGCGCCCGAGACCAGCACTCAGCACCCGTGGCCATAGCGCCCGCCGGTCACTCTGCATGCTCCTCTGTGGTGGTCGCGTCCATCTCCAGCAAGCAGCTCCTCGTGCTCATCTGTGAAGCCTTACGCCGTGGACAAGCCTGGCCTCCTGGAGTCTGTGTTCCTGGGTGGGCGGCCCTGCCGAAGACAGGAACGTGGTCGCCTGCTGGTTTGCTGCAGCCCTCCTGGCTGCTCCTCGTCGGCAGGAGTCTGTATTTCCTGTGGTCAGAGGAGGCAGGAGTGGAGGCCGTCGTGTTACTGCCCTTGCATTTTGTTTGAGACTTCAGAACTGTTTTTCTATGTAAATATCGAAAACTTATGATTTGTGCAATAATCAGATATTTTTATTTAATTTCATATTTTCACATAAGTTATATTTAAGGGAGGAGGGATTTTTTTTAAACAAGCTTAGATCCTTTCCCAAGCTGCATTTTCTAAGTTGGGTTCACTGTGTTGCTGGCTGTCCCATGAGCATCATGAACACCGTGACGCGAGGGGTTGGGGTTTCATTTGCTGTCTTTTGTTTTGGTCAGAGGCCAGCAAGAGGGGCCGTGTTCCTGGCAGTGCTGGGTGGGGTTCATTGGGCCTGGGGCCCCTGCCCACCAGTCCTGCCTTGGGCCGCAAGCCATCGGCCCGCTCTAACCACAAGTTTTAGCGTTTTGGTTTTGGTTCTTTAGACAACAAATCCAGCATTTAAAGTGCCAGAAGTATCACTTTCTAGGGGAAGAGGCGGTCACATCAGAAACCCTTCAGAGCAGTGTGACCCTGGGGAGGCCTCGTCAGTCTCGGTGGCATGGCCTGTAGTGACGGCTGCGGCATCGTTACAGACAATGGCCCCCAGTTTCGGGAATGTGGAGAAAGGAATTCGTTGATTCCGTGGAGGAATCTGCATAGCAGTATGCATTCGTTCTGTAAGAGCGGATACGAGAAGCGCCTGGCTGCCAGCGCCTGCCCTGATGCCCGGCATGGAAGCATCTCCGAGCGTCCAGGTGGAACACACAGGTGTGCTGCACAGGTGTGGCCTGCCACCACCACCACTGTCTCTGTTACCTTTCTTGATCGAGAATATCTCCGCCCTGCCCACCTGAGTTTGCAGAATGCGGCAGCTATTGGAGAGTTGGCTGTGTCATGTCAGCCTGACTCCTCGATTTGCAGGGACTTTGGGTCAGGCCCAGCCTGAAGCCCGTGTGGGGACTGTCTGGTGAGAAGCACACCATGCCGCCCTTGGGTGATGAGTCCCAGGCCGGTGTCTGTGGGTGATGGACGGGTGAGGACACGCTCCCATGTCAGATGCACAAGCGGGCCATGGGCAGGCTGCGGACCGTGTGTGGGCGAGGGGTGGCCAGGGCATCACGGCACAGGTGTCTGCAGTCTGTGGCGATTGGAATCTCAAAATATTTAAAATATTTAAATTATGAACCTGTTGATAAAGAGTATTTATGAGCACCGATCTGTAGGCACGTACTAATCTCTACACGTTAGCAATACTGACTGAACCTACATAAGGGCCCCACTGAGAGGACGGGGCCGGCAGGTGCGAGCTCCGCTCCGGTCCGGTTCGGCCCGGCCCTGCCCTGCCCAGCCCAGCCTGACCAGCGAGTGCAGGTGCTGCCGTCCCCGAGGTGAGCAATGTGCTGGCCTGGCAGTCTCCGTGGGCGTCCGCCACAGGGTTAGCAAAGAGACACCGCGTTTAGATTTTCTGGTGCGCAGACAACGATGTGGAAGCTAAAATTGACGTATTTTTATGTAAAGTTTTCTATTCTTTGATTTTTAATAAACTTTGGAAAGCAGTGCTGTGTGGGTCGATGCATTCCTCTCACAGGGAGGTGGCTCTGCCTGGGCATTCCCTGACAGCGCTGTCCTGGTCCAGGGCAGTGTGGCCTGCGTGCTTGCTTCCGTGGGCTCCAGCAGACAAGCCAGGCAGATGCTGGGTGCTGAGCGTCACCCGTGCTTCCAGCCACCGAGCTCGAGGTGCTGCTTGGGCCTGCGTCTGACAGGGGGACCATGTAGGTCTGAACCATGATGGGAAGACACGTCAGGGGCTGGAGACTACAGCAGGCTCCTCAGCAGCGAGGGAGAGGAGCTCCGCAGGTCTGAGTGAGCCCAGCGGGGAGGCGCGGCCACCTCAGTCCAGCAGCCCTGGACTGACTGGCATAGCAGGGTGGCCACACCAGCTCCATGATGCCTGCAGCCTGCGGGAGCTGGAGGCCTGGCCACCCTGGGAGGCAGGGAAGCCGGCGCATGCCTGTACCTTGGCCTTGCTGAAAGTGAGGCTTCCCAGGGCGAGCGGCAGTGTCTGGCCCATCCCAGTGGAGCCTGTGCCATCTGTTCCCCTGCGGCCACCAAGGCTTCACTGTGTCCACTCTGCCCCACCCCGGGAGAAGATCACCACTCCCTTGGGACACAGTTGGCTCCAACCCATGGTTCTCAGTAAAGCCCTGCTCTGGGCGGCCCCATGCCCTAGGGAGAAGGGTGGTGGCCATGATGTGGTCACTTGTGTGACCCTGAGGTATGTACAGCCGCACTCAGTGCTAACCAGATGCCCAGGATGGTTTCAGCGAGGAGCAGGTGCGGTGCTGGGCTGGCAGCCTCAGGAGCCTGGGGCGGCCCAGAGGTGGTGACCTAGAGGTGGTGGTGGCTGCTGTTTCCGACACCCACCTCGCCCACTGTGCTTGCCTGAGACCAGCTCCCGAGTGTGTGACTGCCTGTGTCTCTGTGGCCGGTGGAGGACGGGACCAGAGAACCTGGCTGGCACTGTTTTCCACTACAGCCTCACTGGATGTGACCACAGGACCAGTTGTTGATCTTCAGGCTGCTGGGGTGCAGAGCAAGGCACCCTAATGTTCAGGTGCTTCTCGAAAAGGAAGGGGATTTGGGGGTATCATCTGGGGGTTGCTGAGTGACCCCAGGGGACACTGGGCCGTGGGCACAGACACTTGAGGCTCCCACCAAGGCCACTCCTCCGCTGAGCTTGGGGCCCCGAGATCCACATCGGAGGCAGAATGTCGCTGAGGACTGGTGGCTTTCCCCTCCCAAGTCTGGCTGATTTGGATCCTGAACCGTTACCTGGATGGTGCTGGGCTGGGAGAATCCTAGGGGCCAGGAGAGGGAGGACCCAGCTGCATAGCTGGCCTGGCTCTCAGGTAGCCAGTGGCAGCTGGAGGAGTGGCCATGTGCTCGGGAGACTTTGCCTGTTGTGCCTATGGAGCTGCCAGCTTTAGGACCCAGGTGGATCAGGCTATGCTGGCAGTGGTGACGGGGAGCCAGCCCTCTGCCCTGGGTGGTGAGCCCAAGGGGTTGACAGAAAACCTCTGCCCAGTCCCAGCTGCTGCTTCCCAGGTGGGCGATGAGACAGCCTGGGATCTGCCGAATGCCTGACCTTGCCTCCCCTGGGCACCTGCAGACCAACATGCATGCATGCGCACACGCACATGTGTACATGCACATGCACACTCATACACAGGTGTACACATGCACATGTGCACACCCATACACAAGCATGCACACGTGCATGCATGCACATACATGCACACACGGACACATGCACACATGTAACACATGCATACACATACATGCAGTCCATCTCCTCGACAGCCCTGAAACCCACTCAGTCTGCTCTTGTCCAGGCAAGCCTCCTCTCTGCAGGACCCTCCCCTGCTCCTCTTTCCTGTCTCCCAGCAGTCCTTGCATCTGTCCCTCCCTTCCCCACCCACTCACATCCACAGTGCTGGGTGCCCAGCAGGGCTCCCGAGCTCCCAAGCCCCACCTCCTGACTTCATCTGTCCCTCTGAGCTCTCAGCCCTGCCACAGGTCCGGTGAGCACTTGTGGCTCCTGAGCCCTCACAGCAGCTGGGCCCCAGCGGGCGTCTCCCACAAACCCACCTCTCACTCCCTCTGCCTGGAGCATCTACTGAAAGCTGATCAACCTAGGGGTGACTTGAACCCTAGAACCCCAGTTATCCACTGAGCGTTTGGGGCTCCTCTGGTCTCCCCACATCTGCTGGTGTCACATCTTCAGTGTCTCAGGGTATCTGTTCTGTGTCCCAACTGCTCCAGGCTCACTGTGCTGCCCATGCCACACTCAGACCCCAGGCGCCCCCCTGCCCCCCAGCTTGCAGCCCGTCAACCTGGCCTCCACAGAGCAGTATATCCTGCCTCTGCCCTCCAGACCCTTGGTCCTGGTCAGTGTCCCAGCCTGGTCACCTTCACGATGTCATGCCTTGTCCCAGGTCACTCTCAACCTGTTCTACCCAGATCCGCACCTCTTTTCTCACGAAAGCAGCACCCTGTTCAGTTGATGGCCCGAATCAAGCAAAGTTCAAGTCAGTGTAGGTGGCCAGAGCAACCCTCCTACTCCTGTCATCTGTGCCTCCCAGCATCAGCAAGGGACAGTGACAGGCTGGAGCCCCCAGAGATGAGTCTTTGCTGACGTTAGACTCCTGCGTTTCTGGTTTGAGTCTCACTGGGCCGGTTTACTGTGGTGTTGCTTTCACCTCTCAGGAGAGCTGGGCAGTCATCTGCTCCTGCACAGTGAGAGGAGTGTTGTACCGTGATCCCAGGTCTGGGCGGGCCTTGAGGTCCCCTGTCCCCTTCGCATACCCTCCAGAAGTCTTGCTGCACAGCTGTCTCTGCATAAGAGAGGGTACTCGGGCTTCGGCCTGAGAGATGCTCTCCTGCAGAACCCTTGGGAGCTGTCTTCCCTGGCTGCTGGGGGACCCTTCACCCCCAGGCAGGGGCTCCCTGTGGTAAGCTGGGATTAAGTCAGGACTCTAGAGGAAACCAGGTACCACGGGTGCTCAGCTTCCAAATGTCCTGGGGAGTGAAGCTGCAGCATTTCTCCCCAGTGAAAGGAAATCCAGTATCTGTAAACTGTAGCAGCACCAATGGTAGGGAAAGCCCTTCTGGGCCTTGTGATGGTCAGGAGGAGCCCACATGTGTAATCCCAGGAAAACGTTATTGGAATTCCAGTGGTGAGAAGAAAGACGCTGAGGCACACGGGCAGTTATGGGGAGCCAAGGGGTCCCTAACTCCAGCTAGAACGATGGCTCACAAAGGCCTGGACACCCACTCACTGGGAGGTGTCTGAGGTCAGGCTCACCCACTCTGCAGAACCTGTCTGCCTGTGGCTCCCAACAGGCCCAGTGATTAAGCCTTGAGAAAGAGACGGAACCCCCAAGGGGTGAAGGTCACACATCACAGCCGACCACCAGTCCCTAACCAGGAGATAATCACTCAGTGTGCGACATGCTAGTTACTCTCTGCCCCCCCCTCCCCTGTCCTGGTGCGGACGTAGGGTTGGTGGCCCTTTTGTCTGGAGTCCCCTGATGTGCTGTGGGGATCTACCTGCTGTTCTGCCTTATCCTGCTCCTCTCAGACTCGGGCCCAGGGGTCGAGTGACCCCCCAGGGAGCTGCAGGTGAGTGAAGACCCAGTCCCAGCTCCATGCTCCTCTGTACTGTGGTCATTTGTGAGTCAGGCAGGTGGCACTCAACTTCCACCCCTTCACCTGGACAAGCACACAAGCAATGACCCTGGGTGTCCGGCCTGGGCTCCGCACACCTGCTCTGAACTCCACAGTGCTCAGGGCCTGAGCTCTACACACCTGCTCCGAACACTTGGGATGGGGGGCTGGGGAGTCTGTCCTGGGGATCTCGGATCAGTGTCCTCAGGGAGGAGCAGTGAACAGCACCCAATTCCTCAGGAGCAGGGCTCTGTGGTCAGAGCAAAGCCTTTCCCACTGCACAGTCCACTGGGCATAAGAGGTGGGGGGCAATGAGCTGGGCCTTGGCCCAGGCCCAGGCAGCCCCTCACAGCCTGGGCGGAGCAGTTCCCGGGGCTGGCTGTGAGGGTCATTAGGCTCCTAGTCACACTCAGAGAATAGCCACTGGGTGAGCACCCCATAAACAGGCACTCAAAGCCTCCCTTGGTGGTGAGGTTTTTATTTTATCAGCAAACAAAGCCCCACGGTCTCTTCTCTGCTCCACTGGTTTCTGCTGTCCTCTGGGCTCTGGGGTGTCCATGGGTCTTGGCAGTCAGAGCTGCCCCTGCTCTTCTTGGGCCAACCTGGGGCACCCTGGGGACCCTTCTTCCTGCCAAGCACCCTGGCCACCTGCTTCCGGCTGCCCTCACTGGTCCTTCCCCACTCAACCCGGGCTCCTCTGCCCTGGATTCTGTACCTGCAGCTTCTCCCATGGAAGCCCAGCCTGGAGCATTCTGCATCTCTGAGGGCTGAACCATGGCCACGAAAGCTACAGGAAGTCCTCAGGGTCCAGCAGTGGGTGACATTATCAGGTCACAAGTCCCGCAGGGCCTGCTCCGCTGAGCCTCAGGGTGGGATCCTGGGCCTGCACCGCAGCATCTGAGGGCAGGGGAAGAGGGAGCACTCCACGGTCACCAGCAGATGCTGAGTGACCACATGGGGGCGATGTCACCAAAGAAGAGGCACAGGCCATGCACCAAGGGCCGCAGGGACAGCCAGGAGCCAGGAAGGCAGTTTGGGCGTGTGTTGGGATCCTGGGGCAGGGAGCGGGGACAGCTGAGAAAGGCTGGCAGGAGAGACCCCAGTAGGTTCTGAGCGGGCACCTGGCTTGGGGCAGGGGCACAGTGGCCTCTAAACAGACGTCACTGAAACCAAGGGAAGAGCAGGGCGAAGGCTCTGCTTGGACCAAAGACTGGGCTTTCTTTGGTACTGGGTGCTAGGAAAATGGGAGGTGATCACAATTAGCACAGGAGGTGCTGAGTTCTAAGTACCTGGACCCCACACAAGTGCTGGGGAGCCCGTGCAGCCGGGCCCCTGCCTGAGCTGTGCCGATTTAAGCCTTGTCACCCCCTTGGCTGAGAAGGTGAGGGTGCAGGGAACACACATTCCCTTTGCCTGGGGATGTCTGGGCACTGGGATGAGGTCCAGCCCGGTGCCCTACAGCCCCCGGGGGGGGGGAATCCCCAGGGAGGTTCCCCCAGCCTTTACACTAGTTTTTCTTCGGTGGGGTATACGGGGCCCCCAGAGCCGCCCCTGAGGTGCAGTGAGGGTACAGGAGAGAGGCTCGCTGCAAAATTGTGTCACACCGTGGGGGGCTGGAAAACCACGTCCTCCGTGGCTGCTCTTTGCATCCCACAGAACCCACCTGCAGCTCACCCCCTTGGCCAGCTGTTCAGCAGGATGGCGTGGGCGGTGAGGCTGTGTTTCCTCCAAGCCTGCAACAGCCCTGCTCCAGGAGCCACGAGCTCCCGCCCCTGTGGGGCCCTCTCAGTCCAGGCCTCGAGGCTTTTGCAGGCAGGCTGATTCCCGAGGAGCAGGGAGAGGCCAGGTGCCTGCCGGGCCTGACTCCTGCTTACTGGACGACTCCTCGTGCAGCCTCAGAAACCCCGTGCCATCCCAGCGTGGCAGCCATTGGCTTGTCTGGTGCCGTCAGCATTTCCCAACATGTGTACTGGTAACCACAGTCCCCTTGTCCCTTCAATGCCCAGCTGGGAAAAGGCCACCTTGACTGGGGATGCACGGTGTGTGCCCCTGTGATCCCAACACTCAGGAGGCTGAGACAGGAGTGTTGCCATACATTAGAGGCCAGCCTGGGCTACATAGTTCAGCCTGAACTATATAACTAGACTTTGTCTTGAAAAAAAAAATTACAGAAAAGGAAAAAGAGAAAAAGCTGTCTTGTTTTGTTGTCTGGCAGGTGCCAGCACCGCCTGTTGGGAGGCTGAGGATAAGGACCTGAGAGGAGGAGCTGAGTCTCCCACCAGCCTGGTGGAGCTGAGCCTCACTCCCACAAGCATGAGCTGAAACTGGCTTCTCAGCCCGCGTGGCCCCCACGCCTGATTCTTGCATTGGGATTTGCTGAAATCATGGGCTGCATGGGGGACCCAAGATCAGCAGTCCTGGGAAGGCAGAGGGCTGCTTCCCCCAGCCTTGTGGGCTGCACTGGACGTGCTACGGCTCCTCAGGTGTGTGCAGAGCTGCCCGACCTGGAAGCTCCTGGAACTCGGGTGAGGGTGTTTACGGGGTGCTCATGCGGCCCCTATGCCTGACACGAGCCCGTCCTCGTGGAGAGTCGGGGCATCAATGCACCGTGTCTCCCTTCCCTCCTGCTTGGCCCTGTGAACCCCTTTCCATTTGTAAAATCCATCCTCTGGTGCCTGTTATCTACCCTTTTTCTTATTCTTTAAATAATTTGTCCTTTGCGTTTCTCACACAAGAGGTTTCTTTTAAACCATCTCCATAGTCTGAGTTTTTCAATTCAGGGTCTATTGCTTTTTCTTACGCCTGTGAAAGGCCACTTTGTTTATGTCCTGGTCAGCACTGGCCGAGAACATGCATTCCACTCTTCATTTGCATATGCTTATGGTGGGTGGCATGATTGCTTTTCTCTTCTTTTTGGGTACCAGGATTGAACTCACAACCTCACACTTGCCAGGAAGGCACTGTGCCTCTGAGCTAAATGCCTGGCCTGACATGATTTTTCTTTGTGTACCTGGATTGAACTCAAGCCCTTGAACTTGCTAGCCGACATGATTTCTTGATGTACGCACACACCGTGGGATGGGTAAGTGGAGCCATTTAACATGCATTAATATATTAACATATATTAACATAATACTATGTACTTCATGTTCATTTGTGGTAAGAATGCTTAAAATGTGCGCTCTTAGCAGTTTTCAGGTAATACGTGAATTGTTATGAATGAGTCACCATCCTTCCAGGAGATCTCTTGACCCACCCCTCCTGTCTAACTGGATTGTGTACCCTGTTCAGTCCAATTCCTAGGTAACTCCTGGCCCACTCTGCTTCTGTGGGTTTGTCATTTTTAGATTCTACATGTAAGTGAGGTCATGCAATCTGCCTTTCAGGGCCCGACTGATCTCACTTAATGTCATGGGCTCCAGGTTCATCCATGTCGCAGTTGACAAGGTTTCCTTTCTTTCCAAGGCTGAGTGTACTCCGCTGTGTATGTACCTGGAACATTTCTTCACGCATCCATCCTGTGGCGGAGTGGGTTGATTCCGTCCCTCAGCTGTCATGTTGCAATGGACCTGGAGTCCAGATGTCCCTTCACTACCCTGAGTGTATCCTGTGGCTGAGACCTAGGAGTGGGGTCTCTGGGCCAAGCTTGGCCTACAGTACTTGTTATTGTCCACCCCTCTGGTGACAGCAGCCATTCTAACTGGAATGAGGCGCCAACTCATTGTGGTTTGAATGTGCACTTTTTTGGCATTAGTGACAGTGAGCATTTCCTAGATGTCTGTTGGTGACTCAGTTCTAGAATGTTCGCCAAGTTCTCATGAATTCAGAGCTGAGGCTTTCAGAAAGTGACTGACTCATAGGCTGCTCTGCTCCTCAGCGGAGTCATCCATGGATACGTTTGGAGCTGAATGTGCTGCAGGAGGGATGGTCACGGGATGGTGGCCGGGAGGGTGTATCTCCTCCCTCTTCCCTGCTCCCTTCCAGGCCCCCATGGATCGAACAGCTTCTCTCCACCCACCATTCCTGCCTTGGAGCCAGCTGGCCACAGATGGATTGAGCCCTCTGAAACCATGAGCCTAAACCTCTCCTTTAAATCCTGGGTGTGGAGGAGTATTGACCCAGGGACAAAAGCGCCTAGCATAGCACTGATCTGTCTTCTTTGGAGCAGTGCCTATTCAGGTCTTCTGTTCATTGTGAATAGTGCTGTCTTCTTGTGACTGTGTTGTTTGCATCCCTGATACACTTTAGTCCCAAGAGCACCGTGCCAAGCACCAGCTAACACTCCCGTGAGAACTGATGACTCGGGCTGGAACAGGGGCTCGAGGAAGGAGGGGTTTAAAAATGCAAAGCACGGAGCTGCAGAGTCCTGTGAGGGTGGCTCTGTGCGGGAAACACAGGTGGTGCCTGAGTTTGTGACCACGTGGTTTCTTAGACGGCTGCTCAGTCCACACACTGGGGTAAGTCGGATGCCCAGCTTTCCTGGAAACAGAAAGATGCATCTCCCCAAATCCATAGTTGGGGCCTTTGTGAAGGGGTTGGTGTCTTAGTGAAAAGACCCAAGAAGGTCTTTCTCATTCTCTCCTGTGAGGACTGCGGCTGGAAGGCAGGGGCTGTGAATCAGGAAACGGGCCCACCTGACACGGAATCTGCCACACCCGGATGGGGGCTTCCAGGCACCTGGCACTGTGGGGCAGCGCTCTGTGTTTGGAAGCCACTCGGTGTGTGCTATTTGTCACAGCAGCGTGAATGGACGGGGAGGCAGAGCACAGCTGCGTCTCTTTTAGTCCACGCAGAACCTTTAGGGCTGCAAAGTGGAGCTGCCTCAGGGGCTCTGTTTGCCCGCAGGACCAGTGAGTTCTCAGCGGAAGTCACTGTGGCCAGCGAGACTTACATGTCGAACTGTGTTTCCTTGGGAGATGCGTCCTGAGCCTCAGGATCTGTGAAGGTGACCTTGGTTGGAAATTAGCCTTTGGAGATAGGCTCCAGGTGACACAAGGTCACACTGAATCACAGTGGACTGTAATCCAGCGACTGATGTCCTTCTGTGAAGGGACGCGTAGGTACGGAGGTCCAGCAAGTGGAATGCTGACAAAGCCGGAGACAGAGCCTGGAGGACTTGGGCCTCTGTGTCTGCAGTGACTCATTGGCATCAGGAACTTGGGACAAACATGGACGGGGTCCCCCCCCCCAGGCTGCCAGGGGGACCAGCCCAGTGACGTCCTGACTTAGGGCCTGAGCCTTCACAGATGTGAGGGGATGAGCCTCTATGCTTTTAGGCCACATCCTTGGAAATTAATTCAGATTTCGAGAGCCAGGCCTGAGAGATGGGGTCATTCTGGGGTGCTCCAGGGCTAGCGCTGGCACCAGCTGGTTGTACGTGTGGCACAGTCGTCTCTGAAGCAGTAGCCTTTCCTGAACTGGCGTTTGAGTACATGAGCCCTAGACACTGCAGGCATCTTCTGGGATGCTCAGCACTGCACCGCGGCCTCCTCTCAGCTCTTTGGTCATTGTAGCTTGTGACAGAGCAATGTGACCAATTTAATGCCGAAGTCCATGGAGAGGCCGACTTGGCCTCACGAGAACTGGCCCTGTCCAGCGGGCCTTCCTGTGCCTGGGCAGGAAGTCCCATCCGCTTCCTCAGGGGGCGCTGGCACCTCAGAGGCAGAGCAAGTGCTGACAGTCCTCATCCAGGTGGAAACTGGCCCTTTGGACTACTGGGGGGCAGTCCTGGGTACAGGGTTCTCCTCTTCAGCAATTCCAGTTCTTGGGTGGTCCTTGCAGGGGGAGGCTGGGTTTGTCAACGCTGAGCATCGTTCTGAATCCTCCAGGACCAGGTGCCATGTCCTGTCCTCTTTTCTGCATGGGTATCCTTTTCTGTAGCTCTTTCTTTTTTCCCTGAAGGATGTTTAGGAGTTGAACCTGAATGACATCCTTGCGCTCAGCATCTGCATGTGGGAGGATGTCTGCAGAATCCAGGCCTTCTATTTTGGCCCTACTTTGGCCCTGCTGACATTCTTCAGGAGACAGCCCTTTGGGGTGTCTGCACTGCGGGATGTCTAGCAGCATCTTTGGGCTCTGCCCACTAGATGTCAGTATTCCCTGCCCCTGAACCTAACCCAGAGTCTCCAGCCCCGGCCAACCGTGTGCCTGAGGGCATGGTCGCCTTCCCCACCTGCTGAGCACCATTGGGATGGTTGAGAGCATCGAGATGCATGTTGAGACCGCAGTGGGTATGCTGAACAGTCCTTAGGGGCGGGGAGTGTCCCCTCAGTATAGGAGAAGAGCCACTTCCTGCAACGTCTACGTACTTGTCAGCCACTCGGACAATAGAAACCTGAGATCTCATCGTGTTTTACTTTTTTTTTTTCTTTTATGCAGTACTGGGGGTGAACCCAGGGCTTTCACACTGTACTATGTCTCCATCTCTTCTTGCATTTTTAAAATTTTGAGGCAGGATCTAAGTCTCTAGGCTGCCCAAGCTGGGCTGGAATTTGCAGTCCTCCTGCCTCAGCCTCCTAGAGTGCTGGGATTATAGGTGTGCACCACTAGCCAGCCTGGGTCACTTCATAAGACCCTGTCTTAAAATAAAGAGTTGGAAAAAAAAAAACACTAGGGATGCAATTCAGTTTGAGGGCTCTGGGTTCAAACAAGATTTGTTTAAACTTTTTGTGTGAAACCAGTTACACTGCAGGGTATAATTTGTTGATAATGAAGACAAAAAAGAGAAAGTCGAATCCTGATTAACACTGAATCAATTCTCCCAGGCCTGCACAGGGTACCCAGGAGGGCTGGTCCTCCCCACGGCGCCACTGGTCCTGTCAGCCTGTGGGGTTTCCTGGTGCCAAGCACCCCACGGCTGCCCAGGGTGGGGGTGGGGGAGGCATTTGCTTCCTGTTTCCATTCTGCCCCAGCAGGTGGCACAGAAAATAAACTTGGTTTCCTTCTGATTCGTGGCCTTGTCCTGGAGAAAATGCCCACTTCTCCAGGAAGATCGTTGCGTATATGAGAGTGTATGTTGGTATGTGCATGTGTGTATGAGTGTGTGCATGAGTGTGTATATATATATATATATATATATATATATATATGCATGTGTATGTGTGTGCTTGAGTGTGTGTGTTGTTGGGAGCCACTGAAGCTGGAAATTGACCCCACGTGCAGGGCCAGGACATGGCTGTCCCAAGAACAAAGAGCACCCGGGCAGCCAGGTGAAGAAGCTGCTTCAGCCCTGATGGAAAAGTGGGTTGCCGGGACAGCGGGGTGCCCTGTGACACCAAGTTGTTTAAAGGTGTAAATACACCTGCCCCTAGTGAGGGCCAGGTCCTTTCCTCCCCTCAGGAGGGTTAGGGCTCCACCCCACCCCAGCTTTGTCTCTTCTGTATTTTCTCATCCTCTTGGGGTTCTTCACTCTAAGAACCTCAAGGGCTGCATGGGTCCCGGCAGTGTTTGAGTGTGTGCTTGAGTATGAGTATGACTGTGTTTGTGTGCATGTGCACAGATGCCAGATCCATGTCGCTGACTGACAGTCTAGGCTTCTTGAGGGGACTCTAGCAAGAGCAAGTTTCTAATTCTCCAGGGCCCTGAGGCCTGTGTGGCCACACTCAGCATCAGCCAGGGGCCGGGTGGAGGTAGAGCGGTGACGGAGGAGCCACGGATGTGCCTGAAGGTGCAGGTCGGGGTGCGTGAGTGACGCGGGGCAGGCAGCTGCTGAACCTCAGAGAGGACCTCGGAGCAAACGGGGGAGAGCCCACGGGATCTGAAAGCTGGCAGTGGGCAGCGACCTGGGTGTGTGGTCACACATGCTCACCACACTGGATGTGGGATACCACCAGGTGGGGCTGGGCCAGCGCAGGAAGCAGTAGGAGAACCACGGGATTTGTGAGTGGGCAAACAATTTCGTGCTCTTGTGCATGGAAGTCCACCCGGAAGATAGCTCTCACTGGCCTGTGTTCAGTTATATCATTTTATTTTATTTTATTTTGGTACCAGGAATCGAACTCACGACCTCGTGCTTGCTGGGCAGACACTTGTGCTGCTGAGCTGTATCCCTGGCCTGGATCAATCATTTTGAAAAGTGCTGGATTTGGTAACGTTGGTTATCAGGACATTTTCATCTCCACCTTTTAAGAGTAAAGGGGAGTCTCATCAATGATTCATGGGTCTTTTTTGAATAAGGACGCTGCTTGTTGTGTACAAGAAATTTTAGTAAGGTTTTATTGATCAGTCTATGTGTAGGATATTTTTGCCTCACTGCACATATCATAACATCCATATTTTGTTATACAGAATCATACACCCTGGGCAAAGAAATTAGAATATGATCATTTTAAAATGTCAAAAATGGTGACCCAGTTTTGTGGGAATTTTATTTTCAGATGTAGATTGGCTTAAAGAAATGCACATATTAAGTACCTTAAAATCAAAGTAGTAAGTGCTTGCTATTAAAAAGCACAGGGAATCACCTACTTCAGAATGTAATGGAAATGAAAATTTTCCGTTTCCAATAAACTAGTGTTTTGAATGTTACATATTTTGGGGCCACCTGATCAGGTAGCTGTGTGATTTCTCACTGGGTTTGCAGTTTTTTTGGCTTAAGTGGAGCCTTTCCTTATGACTCCCAGCTCCACCCTGGCCAAGGAGGATTTCTTTAGGGTGTCTTTTGCCGAAAGGAAGAATGTGCGTGTGAGTCCAGTATCTCCTAACCCAAGAGGGCCGTGGGAAATGGGAGAGGCAGGGGGTTTGACAGAGACCCTGAGGTGGTACCTTAATGCCACCAACAAGAGCCCATTTCTAATGTTAATCACACAGCGAACAGGACTTGGTGTATGTGCTGGCTTCACACTGACAGGGTTGCTGGGGCCGGGTGAGGAGAACCACCCTGTCTTTGTCCCCAGGGACCTCACGGAGGTGTTGGAGCAGTAAAAGAGTGTCCCCGTTTCCTTCAGGGAGCAGCGTGAGCTGGGCGTGGGGCTGGGCCCAGCCACCTCACCAGGTCCCTGTTCCCTTGTAATGATGCTTTACGAAAACATCTGTGCTGGGCCACCTGGCGTCAGGAGATGGCAATGCTGGGGTGCAGTTGGGTGGTAGCTTGGGAGTGACCTGGAGGGGCTCCATGCAGCAGAAGCCACGAGGACTCTGGGGCCACCCAGAGCCTCCCCATTTCTCTTTGCTTCCATCATCTGGTCTGGTTCAAGACCACATGGGGTCTCTCCCCCTGTCCTTGGTTCTTGGAGAAGCCAGTGTTTTTCTCCTGCGTCATATGCACCCCCATATCTGAAGTTAAAATTGCTGTCCTAGAAATTATCCAGCAACCAGTCTACATGTTGCCCACATCAGACCACAGGAGAAGAAGCAAATGACAGCTGTCTGGCCCAAGAGGGGTCCTCTTGACAGGCTCTTCCATCAGGGGAAACACCTCCCCCAGCACTCACCAGTGTGACACTAACTTGTCCAGGATGACCTTACTTTCTCTGCTGTTGAGTGACCACTGTCCGGTGGGTGAACCAAACCAGGGTTTAGCTGAGACTTGTTGTGGCTTGACTGTGTCCCCTCCAAAATTTGTATGTGACACTGAATTGCCATTAAAGGTGAGATTTTTGGGAGGTGACCGAGTCTGAGGGGACGAGTCTCTTACAAGTGGGGCGAGTCCTGATGCCTGCCAGGGATGGTTTTCGGATCGCCCCGTTTTCCACTGAAAGAGGGCACAGCATTCACATCCATTTTGCTTTTCTGCTTTCTCCTGGAGGTGATGCTACCAGGGAAGATACCATCAGTCAACCAAGCTGTCCCCAGCCTTAGGACCACAGGACAGGCATTCCTGATGTTTTTTTTTTTTTTTTTTTTTTTTTTTGGCATTCCTGATGTTTATAAACTATCTAGTCTTGGGCATTCTGCTATAGTGCACAAATGGACAAATAATGATTTTGAGGTCAGTGATGTCTACAGCAATGGTCTCATTTTCAGCAAAAAATGGAAAACAATGTGCCGTGGAACACACCACTCCTCCCTGTCACAGGTGTGACTTCACCCTGTAGTCTTCAAGGCTCCCTGGCTAGGAGAAAAGAAAGTCCTTAAAGCTCATTTATCAAGCACATCTTCATTTCCCTCCATTGCGGCCGAGGCAGCTGGGGTCCACCACAGTGACGAGGGACATGAGTCTTCTAGGTCATCGCGCAGCCCCTCACCATGACTATTATGGGCAATCTGCCCTGCTAGTACACTGTTTTGCTGAGAGGCCAGGAGCCATGCTCACAGTGTCTCTGCCTGCTAAGTGGAGCAGCATTTCTTAGTGAATCCTGCAGCTTATGGTGGATCTTACAGTGCACAGTGGATCGTATAGTTCATGATAGACCCAATAGCTCATGGTGGATCCAGTAGTTCACGGTGGATTCTATAGTTCATGGTTTATTCTATAGTTTATGATGGATCCAATAATTCATGGTAGATCCAGTAGTTCATGGTGGATCCAATAGTTCACGGTGGATTGTGTAGTTCATGGTGGATTCTATAGTTCATGGTTTATTCTATAGTTCATGGTGGATCCAATAGTTCTTGGTGAGTCCAATGGTTCATAGCAGTTTCTTCTTGGAATTCCATCTTGACAGAACACTTTTACCTTCAAATAGGAAATTTTACTCCCACTAACATTGAGGCACCAGAAGTTAGCTAACTCCCCAAAGTCACATCAGCAGGAAGTAAAATATTAAGATTTGAAGCAGGCAGGGGTGCTTGTGCCTCCAACCCTGCTTATATGTGTGTCCCTTGGTTTTCATTGATGAGGGATCCTGTGGGAAAGAAAGTGTGCCATGGCTGTGCTATGAGACTGAGGATGATGTGGGTGTTCAGGGCCCATCTGCCCCTCAAGTGCCTCTAAGATTTCTTTGATGCTCTGGCTGGAAATAGTTTTGTTTTTCTTCTTGGGATTCTCTTGATGTCATCTCTGATCTGTCACACATGGGATTGTGTCCCCAAAGGGTAGGCTGTGCCACCTCTGCTCCTGTGGGCACAACTGTTTGGAAATAAGGCAGCTCTTTGCGGATGTCTCCAGGTAAGAGGTCAGGCTGGATTCAGGGGTCACACATGCAGTGACACAGAGATGCAGGAGGTGCGCTCTATGACAGTGGAGGCAGAGCCTGGGGACCTGACCTTGAGCTCACGATGCTAGGATTGCAGCAGCCACCATGAGCTGGACGAGAGACCTGGCATGGTCATCCCGAGGAGCCTCCAGAAGGGACCAGCTCTGCAGACACCTTGATCTCTGATTTGGCCTCCAGAACAGTGAGGGAGCTCAGGCAGCTCTTCCTTCCCCAGTTTGTGTTGTTGTTACCATGGCTTTTGAGAGCTAATGGTCTCCGGAGCTGGGCAATTGTCACTTTACAGGGTTAGGGTTAGGGTAGCGTAGAGTTAGGGTTAGGGTTAGGGTTAGGGTTAGGGTTAGGGTTAGGGTTAGGGTTAGGGTTAGCAGTAGGCTACCCTGTCCTTTCTGCTCAGCATCCCCAGCACCCTGCCTTGTGCTCTTGGCCCTGTGGTTCCAGTGTTGGGAGCAAAGGATCTCTGATCTGGTTGAGAAGGCAGATTGTTGTCACCCTTTCAGACACCTGGCAGCTCTATTGTTATTGAAAGAATTACATCAGTTGCCTGGGCGAAGGAGTGGCTGCAGACTATTTCCCTTGAGATTATTACTATGTTTTATGGCTCTCACTATGTGGTTCGGCTGGCCTTAAACTTGTGGCCAAGTAAGGAGAACTTGAACAGCCTCAGCATCTTCGGTGCTGGTGTGATGACCTTGCACCACTACACCCTTGTGAGGAAACTTCTCATTATGGTAAAAAGCATATAAAGTTTGCTATTTTAATTGCCAATTCATTCATAACAAATACACTCACAGTATTGGGTAATCAGCCTTCGCTGCTGTACCCAAAACCTTTTCCTTGTCCCAAGCTGAGGCTCTACTCTACAGGCCACAACTTCCTGTTTGTTCCTCCTCCCTCCTTTTGACAACCTCAAAGCTCTTCCAGTCTCTGAATGAGCCTCTTCCAGATGTCTCACCCACACTCGGGCTGCAGGGAGCCATCACTTTCATGCTTGCTTTTTCACAAAGTAGGGCAGATGTTTCCCTAAAGGGCAGTTTGCTGATTTGCGGATCCATTCAGTTTCAAAGCAGGGCCTTCAGCTTTCACATCTGGCACTGTCAGTCACAGCTCCTGACTGTGTGGCATGCGTGCATGGCAGGTTCTCACAGAAAGCTGGCTGAAAAGAGTCAGTGAGTCAAATAAAACAATCTTCAGTTCACTCCTGAAGCTTGCAAGGTGCTGGTGAAAGACCGCCCAGAAGGCCACGAGGATACACAGTCTCGGGAGCCCAGTAGCCATCATCACCAGCCTCCTGGGCAGTGTCCCTGGAGGGTAAGGTCAGCCCAGGGTGTGGAGACGGTAACATCCTAGCAGGTGACTTGCAAGTTCTACATACAAGGGTTCAGGTGACATGCAGAGGGGCCTGAGGTATTTCTTCTGCCTCCCTCCCAGGGGACTGTCATTTGCATACTCGATGGCAAATCCTCCATTCTGTTGGCTACATTGCTTGGCGATGCCTGCAGCAGCTGTGTACCCCTTCCTGGGAGCAGGTGGCCCAGACGCAGCAGGCCTGTCTCTGGCTGGGGTGGTGTAGCTGGTAGGCAGGTGTGGCCATACATGAATGTTGGGGCCCAGAGCCTGCTCTGCTGCCAGAGCCAAGTGCCTGGCTAAATTTATCCTGCTGCTGCCGTGCCAGATCCAATCTGACTTTGAACTTTATGAAAACGGCTCCCCGAGTTATGTAACTGGCACCACTGTGAATGTGAGCCGGGAGGAAGCCACAGGAAATCGTGCAAAAAGAACGGAAAAGCAGTTTTTCCTGCTCCAAGGCAGGTGGTGCTGGCGACTGCCAGGCAAGGTGGGGGAGAGGGTGGCACACCCTCATCCTGGAGGCTGGGGCTTGCATGTGGGCTTTGTTTCTTCTCAGCCTTCTTGGGGTGCAGCACACGCAGCCCTGCCGGACCCCTTGCTGCATATGGAACAAATTTCACACGCGAGCACAGCGAGGATTTGCTGCACTCGTCTTCCAGCCCTGGCTGCTTGTCGGATTCACTGTAGAAATTCTGCTGTGGGGGCGCCTTCCAGGGATTAGGGTTCCATTAGGCTGCGCACGCAGCCTGGGCAGCACCATGCCCAGAGCGCTTTTGGCAGCTTGGCTGAGCAACCAGGGCTGAGCACTACTGATCAAAAGCATTGTGGTCCCAGGTGACACTGCTGGTGACCATGAACCAAGCGGCCTCATATGTGAATCTGCAAATCGAGCGGCTTGGCTTCCATGAGCTCTAAAATCCACTGGTCCCAATTTTTCATGGTCCTGGTGTTCAAAGGCTTTGAGCCCACTTTTTTCAGGTTGCAGAGTTCCTAACCATTCCCCAAATCATAGACGCTTCTAGAATGATGTTGCGATTTTGGTTGTGTTATATCTGCATCTAAGCAACACTCTGGCAAGGGAAATTCCAAATTCCCGCTGAGCTCATTTATTTGCTTCCTTATTTACCTATTTATCGGGCATAAGCACCACACAGTTTCCAGTACCACACATCTTCAGGACACGACCCTTTACCAGCCTCTCATGTCCTCCTCATGCTGCTTTTCCATTCCCACCCCCTGGTGCCCAGGGCATTGTCTGTTCTGACCTCCGGCACCACAGGGCTTTGGTTGACATTGAACTTGACATAACTGCATCTTGCAGAGTCTGTTCTTTTTGTACGGTATCGTGTCTTTGAAACTCACTCTCCTCATTGCTGTCCATAGTGCATTTCTTTCTCTTTTGGGTAATACTTGTGTCTCTCTGGATCCGGATGTTGAAGGCTAACTCTTCCATGCATGATTCTGGAGGTGGGACATCTGGGAGGTCATGAAAAGGTCAGGAGGGTGGATCCCTCCTGGGTGGGGTTAGTGCCCTTATCCAATAGGGCCCCCCAAACTCACTCTGCTTTCTATCCTGTGGGGACACATGGAGAAGATGCCATCTGCAACCCAGGAAGTGTGCACACACTGGACACCAGCTTTTCTGCCACTTCAGACTTCCTTGTGTGTGGAACCATGATGGACAAATGTTGGTTATTTCAGCCATGCAGTTGAGGACATTCTACTGCAGCAGCCCAAACCAGGACACTGGGTCACACTCTCTTGCGTGAATACATCAAAATCAATAGAGCTGTCCTGTTGCTGATGTAAATTCAGGTCATTTCTAGTTGAAAGCTGCTAGAAACATTCGTTTGCTCATCTCCAGTTTATAGCAAACATCATGGACATTGTAGAGGGAGTGGTCCCACGGGAAATCTATTGGGTTTTGATGCAACATGCAGAACAAAACATGATCATTGCACTCATATTTAAATATGCTGTTAGGTCTTAAAAATATGCTTGGTGACCATTGAATTCTCTAAAGCTAGACACAAAGAGTTTGTGCTGGGCAGGAGAAGCGGAGGCATTGACTGGCCTTGTTCTCTTCCCTCACGTCCCAGGAGATGGGGGGGGGGATGGAGGAATGGCCACATGTAGATGGGATGCGAGCTGAAGTGCATTCCTCACCTGGACATCTCATGGACTGAGCACCTGTGCCCCCTAATGGCAAAGCTCCTGCCCCAGATCCTGGACAGTGATTCTGGCTCAGAGCAGTTCTTTCTCTTTGAAATAATGAGTTTGCACAGGTGAGTTTTGAGAACTGCCTAGTGAAAGCTAATTATTATATTCTCTAAGTTTCTCTAGGAGTGTGGTCACATCGAGAAAACTGGAGATACCATGATTGCATAATCCAAGTGCAGTCACAGATTTCATGCAGGTGATGGTTGGAGATCTTATATAATATCGAGGCTGTATTCAGATTCCATATCCTAATGAAGCTTCCTTTGATGGCACTGTATTTGGAATCAAGATCCAATTAACTTCCTGAGTTGTGATGATGTTTTTAGTCTCTGCGACGTAGATCAGTTGCCCTACTTCTTAATGACAATTCTTTTCTTAGGAGACCAGTACAGTTAGTTATCTTGTAGAATGTCCCATATTCTGAATTTTTCTTGTTCCTTCATTGGGTTCCTTAACTTGTTCTTCTATCCTGTGTGTTTCCTGAAATCTGGAATTACTGAGAGGTGGGTTTTGGTGGTTTTGTTTTTGCTAGTGTTTCCCTCAGTGATATTCAGGGATGTCTTGGTGATACTGATTTCTCCCCATCAGTAGGTGTTAGACTGCAATCCTGGCCAATAATGGGACTTCGCTTCCTGCACGGGTACCTAAATCCCAGACCAGGGGGTCAGGAATCTCTTAGACCATGCCTTTCTTCCCGCTTCCCCAATTGGATTTTGACTGTTTAGTATATTTCCTTCTTGTCTGTCATGCTTTAGGCTTCTCTGTTGCCAAAATTCCGCTAATCTGAGTTCCTGGGCTAGGTTGGAAATGTCATGAATGTATTTAAGACGTCAAGGCTGCCATGACAGCACGACAAAAGATAATCGCAAAAGAGGACTTGCAGGACTGACTTGGAAAGTGGCAGATACGATAGGATACAGGTGTGTTTAAAGCAAGGGGAGGGGAGTGTTTTGAGGGGCATTCCTGGCCATGTCTTTCATGGTAATAATTGTAAAATAATTAAAGACTCACCCTGTGTCTTGATCACGCCTGCTCTCTGATGGTTGTGGTGGCCCCAGGAAGGCATGGAAAAGTGGCTTCATTTTTGGAAAGGGGAAGCGTGCTGTCCCTGTGGGAGAGAAGGCAAAGAAACCCAGGTGGATGCTGTGGGCTGCAGTGGGTGGAGGTTGGAGCAGGAGGTGCAGTGGCTGCCATCTGCCCGGGAGTGACAGTGCCCTGCACGCACTGCCTGCCATCAGGACTACTGTTGCACGTAGCTTGGTGCACAGGGCCCATGTCATAAAACCCCCTCTGCACCTCTGCCAGGAGCAAGGTGTCTGGCCTCTGTGTGGTTCAAGTACAGGACGGCATTTGGACGTTGCTCTAGCTGTTAGGGTACCTGTAGGTGTTCACAGAAATAAAAAATTCATTAGAGAAACAAACTGGGCATGTGAGTTACAGTTTCAAGAGGACAATTAGTTAGCAATGGCTGTGGGCTCTGGATTTGGATTCCTTCAGCCCCAAAATCCCAAATTCGTTTCATGAGTGATATCCGGAGAAAAGTTCTTTTCCCATCTGTGAAACCGAGATTTTGCTAACAGCTCCATGAGCTTCCAGAAGATAGAACAAGTTGTTAGATTTGATTACCACATACAAAGCACTTCCAGCACACTAATGCTAGCTGCTTTTACGTCACTAGTTTAATTAGTTTACTCAGCACACACAGGCCTTGGAATGTGCTATACTTTGCCGAAACAGTGCAGCTTTCTGATGAGACTGTCAGCTCTGGCCGTGGGAGCTGGGTCCTTTTCACAGCCCAGGATGCTGTTGTGGCATTTAGAGAGAGCCCTGGGCACTTAGTTAGTGGACGGGACAACATCAAGGGGGACTTCGTGAATGGTGCCATGACATTAGTGTTAATGGCGATGGCTCCAGGTCTCACTTACAGTCTGTGTGTGTCATGCTGGGTGCTGTCACTTTGCTGGTTGGCACCTTGCCGGACCCCGGCTGCAGATCCATGTGTAGGAGCCCAGGGATCCTCTTAGGATGAGCCAGGCAGCCAGGCTGCCTCAGGCTCTTAGGAGATGCCCTTGCCTGGACCCCCTCCCGCTGCAAACCAGGGGTGGGGGCGCTGCCTTCCACTCACTTCTTTGAAATGGACCTAACTCTTTAGGGTGCTGCCTCCCTGTCCATCACACTGTAGACTTCTCTGTTGACCAGTTCCACAGAGAACTGTGTCCAAAGGGCTGGAGGCCGAGCCTTGGGTGGTCAGATGCAATCTGCTCAGAGCAGCTGGCTGGAGCCAGTGTTCCTGCAGCCTAAAGACTTGAACGTCGTGGAGAGCAAACCACTCATGGAGCTGTGAGACTAAAGACAAAGAACACACTCTTATCTTGTAGTGCAGGATACAATGTGTTCACAGTTCAGCACTTTTTAAACAAAGAAATAATTAAAAACTCCTCTGGAAAAACAAATAAACTGGCAAACATTCATAAAATATGTATAAGATGCCAGGCTCTTTCATAGGCAAGAATTTATTAACTAGTTTTTTTGTCCTATGAAAGACTATTTTTGGAACTAGTAAAATTGTTCTGGAGAGATACACAAACCGGTAAGGATTAAAAATGGCGACAAGAAAGGCCAGATTTTAATTACGATGATTTAATTATTTTTGGGGGGGAAATTATGCACAGATGCTTGAACTTTTAATCTTTTGTCAACATTTCTGGCTCGAATTCATAACTCACCCTATTTATTAAATAAAGAAAGCAAATGTCAGAGGTATCGGGATGAAATCAGGCTCAAGTAAAATTCCTCCAGGTCTCTTCCCATGACGAGCGACTTCACTAATTTAGACCCATTCTATGAATGTATGGGTGACTTTTGGTTTGCAGATCATTTAAAAATACGCGATAGGCCTGGGATATAGCTCAGCAACGCAGTGCCTGTCTGGCCAGCGTGAGGTCCTGAGTTCGATTCCTGGAACCAAAAAAATGCATGGTAGTTTCTCACTTCCTTTGTCTCCCTTGATGCTGGAGTTATTGCAATTTCTCGGCGGTGTAACTTAAGCAGAGATGTCAGCAAAGGAGTGAGGCAGAGCACAATATTCGAGACAGGGGGTGATGGCAAACCACAGTGCACGGAAAGAGCAGCTGGAGCCGCGCAATCATAGGTCAGCTCCCCAGAATCCGAGGGGCCCAGGGTCTCCCTTCTCGCACATGCTCTTCCCAGTGTCGGGGGCTGTTGGCTGCTTGGGGGGGAACATGAAAGCTGCTGCACACCTGTGTGCAGAGCAGGGCAGAGCCAGAGAGCGCCTGTGATGGGCAATCTATTGTCAGCTTGGGTGTGGTGTGGAAGACCCACCTTCAGGGCAGTGGTGGTTGGGATGGTATTAAAGGAGAGCGGGCAGGAAGGATTCAGCTGATTTTCCTCGGAGATGATTCTCACTGCTCTCTTTGGAGGAGCTCTGGCTTTCCCCTTTGCCCTGGGCATTGTCTTCTGGCTTTGGGTGCAGATTCCTCAGTTTTCAGCACCAGCCTTCCACCTGCCAGCATGTACTCTGTCTCTCTGTCTCTCTGTCTCTGTCTGTCTCTCTGTCTCTCTCTCTCTCTCTGTCTCTCTCTTTCTCGCTCTCTCTTTAAACAATAGCAACGTTTTTAAAGTAAGAGAAGTAAAAGTAGGGAAAGCCGTGCACCCTGCAGCACGAGCCTGGCCACAGGCAGGACAGAACACAGCGGCTGTATCTACTTAACTCTATTTGCCAAGTAATGTTCACGTCACCCCACAATAGTTTTAAGGGGACTTGAAAAATTATTTTGGGCAACCACAAGTCCATTCATTACTAGGGGGAAATGGATACTGTAATTGGGAATATTAATTTTCCCTCCACCATATCTCCATCTATCAGAATGGTTTATTGGTCATTTTCTTAAAACGTTAAATGACTCCCTTCTCAAGAAGTGTGCTGAACAGAATTAAGTTTTTTCTGTTCATCTCTCTTCCTCTCCTATCCCTATCATCTACTTGCTATTCCTCTAAGTACCGAGTCAGCCAAATATTTTTCAGCTGCATTCTTTTTTTTCTGCCTTAGTCTGCCTCCAAGACTTTTAAAACTGTTTTCTCAACAGCCGGGAACATTGCTTAGAATGACAGCGAGGGCTGCGTACAGTCTGGACGGTAGGGGTTATAACAGTTGTTTGGCACATGAGATGACACATTCACGCAAGTCCAGCTTTGAGTGCAGACCCTTTGACCTCCAGCACGGATCCTTTGGCTTCCTGATGTGGGCTCATATGGGACATTGCTAGAGGAGCCAGGCCTTTGGCCAGGTTCTTTGTATCTCTAGCATGTAGGACTGGAAATCTCATTCAATCCAGCTATTCCCTTTCTGGCTATTTTCCCAGAAAAACTGAAAATGTCATGCCACAGTGATGTATGTGCACCCATGTTTATAGCAGCACAGTTTGTAATAGCCAGATCTTGGAAAAAACCCAAATGCCCAGCAGCCCCAGAATGGATAAAAAAGATGGGGTATTTTTTACAGAGCAGGCAGATCTTTTGCACTCATCTACATTTGACTCTGTGAGGGGCCACCGGAGGCCAGCTTGTGACTTTCTGTGTCCTGCATTAAATCTGCTGGTTCAGAGCCTTGCCCTGGCCCTACAAGCTCTTGTAGGCACTGACCACTCACACAGCACATATGCATCACACAGTGACATGGGGTCAAAACTGGAAGAGATGGGGGCATGCACCGTGCTTGTGCTTTGTCCTGAGGAAGCTGGTTGGGCCACCCCTTGCCCAGGTTTCAGGACCTGAGACGTCTGTCTTTGGGTGTCAAATTCCCCTGTGAGCCCTCTCACATACATCTGCAGTGGACGCAAGCCAAGGTGGGTTTGGGAGGCTTTGCAGCCCTAGGGAGGCCTAGAAGCCCTCCTCCAGGCGCCCTGCCGATTGCTCTGGGAGGTCTCTCCAGTCCTCTGTACTTTTTTCCTAGGGATGCCCACGTGAGTGGTGGGGCTGAAACTATCTTGATGTTGGTTCTGAGATGTTGTTAGCGCATTGGGCAAGAGTGTTCAGTGCTACTCTTCAGAATGAAGGTGTGCTTGTCACACTGTGCTAAGCCCTGTGGCTGTAGCTAATTTATTTAAAAATAGGAAAGTTCCTGACTTTGGACACATGCCTGCCTCAGGCTTTCACTGACCCAGGTACTATGTGGGCCCTGGGAGACTACATGCAATGAGAACCACAGAATCCTGGGAGGTAGGGCTCCCCACCCATGAAGCCCTGAGCCCTGACGGCTTCTCTGAGCCCTGATGTCCATCCTTAGGATTCACAGTAAAAGATCTCCTAGGACTCACCTGTTTGGTACACATTGATTTTCATGATCTCAAGACATTGTTCTCCTTTTGTGTGGAGCTCATAGGACTCTGACTAAGCAAATAAAGAACAATCTATTCTGAGCGGTGGTTTTGAACTTCCATTGTGTTTTTCTCCATCAGTTAATGTTCAGCACTGGCTGTTATAAGTGTATACTTGGGGAACACGTAATGTAATTATCATCTTCTGGACATTGAACTCCCTTCTGGCTTGTCCATTTTATTGCTTGACTATTCATGCCCATTTTTTGTCTGATTGAAATATTGATAAAATGCCATGTTAACCCAATGTGATGGTGAATTCTTTTTAGTACTTTTATTATTTTTTTGTGATGTTCTATAGCTGTTTCCTAAGGCACAATCCTTGACAACATTGCCATTTCCGTAAGTGGAATCTCATTTTATTTATTTGGTGACCCTCTCTGTTCCTAACTCTCCGTTCAGTCTCTGTGCCTTTTCTACTAGCAGCGACACAGATGGCAGAGCCTCTTTTTTGGGGGCAGTTGTGTTAGTCAGACTCCTGTCACTGTGGCAAAGTGCCTGACACACACACTTTAAGTTGGCTCATGATTCCTGAGGCTTCAGTCCATGGTCGGCTGGTCCCCGTGTGGGCCAGGGATGAGCAGAAGTTTGTGGCAAAGAGCAAGGCTGCTCACCTCAGGGCATCCAGGAAGCAGGAAGAAGAGGAAAGCGGCAGGAAAGGAGGGGCCGAGGGACAGATAGTGTCCTCAAAGGACACCGCCCCGTGATCCACTCTCTTCAGCTAGTCCCCACCGCCTCTCAGTAATCTCATCCAGTTATGATCTCATTCATGGACTGATCACCCACTGAAGTAAGATCCAGTAGCCTCCAAAAATTCCGTCTCTGGACACATGCGTTTTTGGGGTTATCTTAGATTTAAGCCAGAGTAGCAGCAGTTCACGATTTTTAATTTTTAAAAGCACACTAAAGGAATGAAATGGTAATTGTCATCCTTATTTTGACCTACAGTGTTGGCTTCAAACGGCAATTTCATATGGGTGGACATTTTATACGTAAGACTGCATAAAACCATGATCTATAAAATTCTTCACTTTTAGGTGAGCATCTCATATAAACTATCTCCATGAACTGGTTTTTAATGTTTCTTTCAATTTCTGTCTCTTAACTATGAGCTCAGCTCATTTACATTTATTGTACTAGTGGTATAACTAGCTTCACTTCTGTTATCCCAATTTACTATTTGTACCTTCCTGTTTTTAAATTGATCTTTTTCTCTTTTTAATAATGAGGCCAGAGCTTCATACTCATCAGCTTTACTCTGTAGTCACTGCCATCCTGGTGATGTCCTGTTTCGGGTTGGCTGGCAGAATCTTAGCTGATGAGGGAGATGTCCCATAGCTAAGCTGTGGTAGGCAATAGCTGCCTGGGATCATTAAACACAGGCAGTGTGTCTGTTGGGATGAAGGAACAGGAGACACAAGTCTTAGAATTTTAGTTTTAATTCAAATTTAAATAGCTACTTGAAGCTAATGGCTAACACTGGATAGTGAGTAACTGTAATTAATTTTGTGTTATTTTGGGTATATTTTATTCTTTTCTTTGTTTCCGGTAACTTAATAGAGATAACAACAAACCTCACGAGATACTTTACTGCATGTATTGGGTATTTCACCATCAGCCTCTTAAAACATCTCTTGGGTTTGTTTCTCTTTAGTGTTTCCTGCAAAACCTTTGTCAATATGGGACTCTGGATGGCAGCCCTAAGGTCTTGTAAGCCTGGTGCTAGTCTTATTTAACAACAGCTCAGCTAGATGGAACTATCTAGGTTTTTTTAGTAGTTTGAAAAGACAATTTTCCCCTCGTATCCTTTGCTGCTGTTGAAAAATCCACTGTTGGCACAGTTTTCCTCCTTTGTATGTGATACACTATTAATCTTTGGCAGCTTTAAAAAATTTAACTTTTGATATTTTGAAATTTCATTAAAATATTTTTGAGTTACCACCCCTCTTTGGTACTCTGGGTTTTTTTTTTAATATGAACTATTGCATTTTTAATGAAATTCTGAGCAATTTATAGTTTACTTCTTCAAATATTTATGAGACTCATTTTAATTTTTCTCTTTCCCTCTGGGGATCCTTTTTTTTTTCTTATTTAGTGTATACATTTCTGTTCAGTATTTCACTGTAATTTACTCACGAATGCTTTGTCATTTCTGTCTTCTTTCTATGATTGACCAAAGAAAAGATTTTATAAATTCTCTAACCAAAGCCTCACTTATCCATGGAGAGGTACGTGCTACAAAGACTTTGTTCTCAAACAGGGAAACAATTTTAGCATCTACCCAGACTCAGGATTAATTCAAAATTTGTAATAATATGGACAGAGATTGGGAGGAGGAGTTTTACCATAGATTATATTTAAATGTTATTGTCTTAGTCACTGCTATAGTTTATGTCTAGATGTCCCCCACCCTGCAAAGCCTTTTGCATTCATAGGTGGGCCTTGGGATGCTGACTGGATCATGAGGGTGTGATGCTCATGAGTTTATAGCTACCTGTGGTGTGGGAGGCGAAGCCTGGTGGGAGGAGGGTCTCACTGGGGGAGTTGCCTGGAAGGGTCTGTCTCCCTCCTCCACCCTTGATCTCTCTCTTTCTGCTTCCTGTCACCATTCTGGGGACTGTTTTTCATCTGCGATGCCTCTCTGTTATGTTGCCTTATCAAGGCAATCACAACTGACTATGGATTGAAATCTCTACAAACTGTGAATCAGAATAATCCCCACTTCTTTTACTTTATAGGTATCAGGTATTCTGACCCAGAGATAAGAAAAGTGACTAAGTCATGTTCCTTTGGCTGAGACAAAAATATCTGAGAGCTACCATTTAAAGGGCTGGCTTCAGGGCAGGATGGCATGGGAGATGGGCATAACGGAGAAAAGGCCGCTCACATCACGGTGGCCAGGAAGCAGAGAAAGAAGGAAGGATCCAGGAGGGAGATAAATCACATCCCCAGTGACCCACCTATTCTGACCAGGCCCCACCTCCCAACAGCAAGTCGGCTATTAGCCTCTGGGCTGCAACGCCTTACAAAAGCCTCACCTATGAGCATGTGGGACTTTGGGGCATTCTTGATCTGAACCATAATACTTTCTCTAAGTAAAAGCAAAATGGCGCATTGGCGGTGGTCATTCCCAAGATGATTTAGGTGGAATAGTGTGAAATTTGCCTTCTTTCAGATAAAATTAATGGGACAGTGCCTCCCTATGGCTGACAAGAAGGTTAAGGACGTGATTAGGAAATGCACTGTTGTTTGGGTGTGATTGTGTCTTCCAGTTACCATTAGCAGGAGCTTAATTCATGACTGGAAATCATGACTGTGTCTCTGAGATAATTACCAAATGTGGCCTTTAGAAGGCCAGAGCAGGGTCATATTTCATTTCTAAGCTTAAGCCTGGAGACAGCTAACTCAGAGGCAGTACGAGGCATGTATAAAAGATGACTTCAGAGGCTCCTGTGAGATCACATGGAAAGACATTCATCACTTCCGGGCGATTGTTCAGCTTTGCGCTCTGTGAGGTTTGAGAATAGAAAGAACAGTTCCGGAACCATCCGTACCACGTGCTGCTCAGTGCTAGCACCTGGATGTGCCTGCTGCTTGTCCTGGTTCGGGATGTTTTATGTTTTGGACATTCCTGCATTTAACACATTTATAAACAAACACACAGGTACTCTCCTGAACCCCCATTATTGCACATTTAGTGAATTCTTTGGCTGTGCTAAGGGACAGAATAATGGAAAGGCAAAGGGTCCAGGAGTCTGTCCTCCAGGTGTGGTGGCCATGTGCCCATTCACCATCCCTGGACTGGACTGGCCTCCATGGTCACTAAACACAGATGTGGTTTGGAAAGATGGTAACGCAGAGTCCTGCGAGCCCTGTGCTGAGGAGGAAGCGATGCCAACAGGGTCACACTATGCCAGTAACACGGATTTGTTTCCTAAAAGTCATCTACTTGGTTCTGGAAAATTATAGCTGAGGGTCAGGAAAAGTCTCAAGAAAGGAGGGCTGCCTGTGGATTTGTGTGACAATTGGGAGCTTTGACATTGTTTGTTTCCTGAGGACACCAGCGAGATGACTCTGTTGTAGACTTGCAGTGTGTCTGTCCTGGCTGCTGTCATCAGCACTGTCTCTTGCACCCTCTGTGCAGTTAGGGACACAGACTATTAACAGGTGACAACTTTGCTCCTGCAGGAGGCTGCTGGTGTGGGGCGGTCACTTTGGACAGCAGACACTGGTTTAAGGAAAGCGAAGTTTAAGCTATGGTCTTTCAGATTCTTTAATTCATCTGTGAACATGGTGCACTAACCTCACTTACGGCAGGCTTTCTCAGAATATGTCATGGGACTGCGACTGCAGAACTGGGCTGGGAAACTTGGTTCTTAAAGTAAGAACCTGCCAGGAGGGGACAGAACAGTCCATGACAATGCGACTGTCAATTCTTTGAGGTGTGTTATATGCAGATGAGAGCTGAATCTTCCCAACAAGATTAGAAGGTACATTTCTGTTATTGTCCCAGGGTATAGGGCTGGGTCCAGGGCCTGAGCTAGTAGGCCTTGCCCTCTGCGGGCTGCCTCAGCTCCCAGGCCTCCCCTCTCTCCTCTTTTTCTAGAGGCCACTTTTTTCCTACACTTTCACTTTCTAAGCTCTGAAGTTTGGGCATCATTTTAATCCCTCCAGTGAATTATGCAGCTGTGCCTCAGGGCCTTTGAATATGTTGTTTCCTCTTCCCTTCTCTCAAGTGATACCTATGTGAGGTTTTATCTCAGGCTACCTTTCCTCATCCATCACACAAGGCCATCTTCCTCTGTTGTCCATTCCCATGTCTTCTATCAAGGTCTCAAAAAGATGTAAATGGAGCAGCTGATGGATATTCTCCACTCCAACACAGGCAAGGAGCAGCCAAGTGTGCTGTTCATGACTGAGTAAGGTGTTTAGGAAAATCCAGGAACTCAATTATCACAGCAGACAGGAGGCCCCGTCCTGTTGGCCAGGCTTTCAAATTTGCACGAAGCACCATGCACTTACCCTGGATCTTAGAGGAGGGAGAGGATGTGGCTTGTTTACTGTGGCCTAGGGGCTTGATGTGTGTCTCCCCAGAGTGGGAAATACACCTACACACACTTTTAGCTTCTCTGCTTTCAGGTAACAAAAGTTTCATCCCAAAGCACTCATTAAAGCATTGACTCCTTTTGACCCTTCCTGTTGTTGATATTTTTATACACATTTTTGATGGTCTGGATGTGATATATTGAGAAAAAAAAACACTGCTCTCCTGTTAACACAGCTGACACCTGTTTGAATCCTCTACTAGTAACACTGGAAAATGTTTATGGTACCGGGGATCAAACTCATGACCTAGCACTTGGCAGGCAAGCACTTATGTACTAAATCCCTGGTCCCAGAAAGTGACATTTTTAAAGGAAGGAAGGTGTCGTTGCTCACCTCCAGATCTATGAGCTATGATGCTGTATTTTTCTCATGATCACTACATTACCATCCAGACTTCTCCTACTGACCAGCTACCTGAGGCCTGGGAGCAGCACCGAGGAAACATAGCTAGAAAGCCTTTGACAGAGCCCAGTGCCACCCTAGCGCTCTGTTAAGCTTGCTGCCCACTGGATTGGCTTGGGAATTCCTGGGGGGTGGGCACTGCTGGATGTGCCTGAGTGGGACATGGAGATGTGACTTGAGTCCATGTCTGGTCCTTCACCCCTTGCTGTCTTCTGGCACTGTACCCCCAGTCTGCTTCTTGGACACGGTGAACTAAGTATCTTCGCTCTGCCATGATGTTCGTGCCCTGGAGCCTGCTGAACATGGAGGGAATGCCTTGAAACAGTGAGCAAATTAGAACTCTCCTCCTGTAGGTAGTGGGTGTTGGGTATTGTGTGTCAGTGATGAGATAACTAACTGATACAGAGAATTGGTTCCAGGAGTGGGATCAAGGCTGTGACTGGACTGGACTGTGTGGCTTAGAAGCCTTTGGAATTTGTTTATAAGAGTTTGGAAGTGTTTGAAAATGAAGGTTCTCAGAGCACTAGAATTCTGTAAATAGAAAATTCTGGAAAGAACTCAAAAAAACAGAATGCTGATAGAAATGTGGACAGTGAAGGCCAGGGTCAGAAGGCTTAATTTGGCAACAAGGATTTCATTTTCATTGGCAGTTGGACCAGAGGCCAAGTGTGTTAGACAAAGGCAAAAAGATCTGTCTACATTTTACCCAAGTCTAGAGACTTATAGAAGACTGAGATTAAGGGCAGTAGACTAATTAATCTAGCAGAGGAAATTTTAAGATATCCCGACATTCAAGCTGTGTTACTGGGTATTTCTGGCTGCTTTTATCCAGATTTATAGTAATGATCAGGAGCAAAAGGCAGAGGAGAAAAATTTGAAAAACTTAAATTTTGTCTCAAAAGGAACCAAACACGTGTAAAGTAGAGGCCAAAGACGGTGTGGTTGCTGAAGAGGTTAAAAGACATTAAAAAGATACTAAGTACTCTGGATAGGGAGAAGAAGAAAGGTTCCTCGAGGGCATCTCAGATCAGCAGGACCACACCCACTGCAGTCTCAAAGGTAAACAAGTGTCAACCTTTTATTTGAGAAAACGTTCATGGGACTCCTGTTTGAAAAATGCTTTCCTAGGGAACTGGTTTCTTGGGATTTATTTTACCGTGTTCAGACATCCAGGCATTCAGGCTGATGCTGCTATTACTACTGCTCAATCTGGAGGCAGGCTGTGCTGTCATCCAGGTGATGCTGGCTGCTCAGGTATGCAGAATTCAAGAGCTGTGGGATCACGTGGGCTTCCCTCAAAGGAAGAGCAGGGAAAACAGGCAAAGAGCCCGAGAGATCAGTATGTGAGACTGCAGGAATGGAGCCAAACATGCAGTGGATGTTGGAGATGTTGGAATCTTCAGCATGCCAGGAATGAGGAATATCTGCTGATGAAGGCTGTAGGCTTTGAGTACAGCCAGCCCGAGAGAGGCCCTAGGGGCTATAATCAGCAAGGCCCATGGAAATCACATTTCACCACCATGTGCCCCAGACACTGGATATAGAGCTACAGGAATTAATGTTGCTCCTGATGAGTTTGGATCTTGCTGTGGTCCAGTTCTTTCCTATCCTCCTTTTTATTTCATCTCTGTTGGAATGAGAATGTTTACGTTGTACCGCTGTACCTTGGGATTATGTAACTTGCTTTTGATTTTTACTGGTGTTCATAGCTAAGAGTTTGCCTTGATCTCCAAGGAGACTTTGATTAGGGCTTTTGAGGCTTTGGGGAAGAGATCATTGTGTTTTGGTTGCATGTGAGATAGTTACATTATTTTAGGCAGAATTGCAACCTCTTGTTCACTTGAAAATTAAGTATGGTTTGAGGAAATGTGCTTGGACATCCAGTTGCTAAGGGGTGGGATGTGACAGTTAGGGAGGATTATCAATTTGATTACTTGGGATCTCCTCACAGGATTGGTATGGGGCTTTTGAGACTTTTTTATTGTCTAGCTGGTTAAGGAAGCAGGACTGCTGGGTCTCCCCCTGCTTCCTGGCCCTTTATTATTCTGTGGTGCCATGCCCTGTACTACTTCTGGCATGTGCTAAGCAGCTCTGCCCCACCATGCCCTTCCACCAGGGGATTCCCACCTGGGGCAGTCACTCATGGGCAGAAGCCACTGAAACTGGGAGCCAAATCAAGCCTGTCTTCTTTACGCTGTGGGAGTTCAGAGTTTTATGTAGCAGTGATAGGAAAGCTAAGACAAATATGAAATTGTAAATCACTGTTGCCATCCCCTCCCGTCCTTCTCACCTGCGTGATCTATCTTGGACAATAATGACTTTAAGGTGGGGATTTTTCTTAATTTGCTTAATAGAAAGTTCAAAATCCAAATCCAAGTTTTGGATGTCTGTCATGGCTGAAGAGTGTCACTATAGGATGAGTAGGCTTTTTGCTCCCATATTAGAACACCAAGTTATTATCAAGTCTGCACAGTCTCTGAAAGCTCTGCAGCTTTGCAGGTCATTTTTGCAAGTTGATCTCTCATTGCTGGTTACTGGCCAATCCTCAGAACCTCCTGGAAGCACATCACTGATGTGTGCTGGCCTGGTGCCCACACCCACTATCACGTGTGTGCGCAGACTCAGGACTCCAGGCTGGGAAGGAAGGGGTGCAGAAGGGGACAGGTAATCACTGGCTGGGAAGCAGATGTGGCCTCCTGTGACACTGTGCCCTGGGTAAGATGGCTCCGCTTCCTTCAGATGTGCTGGGGTCCTGCATGGCGTGGCAAACAAAAGTCTCACCTTCCCAGTGCGCTGGCAGAGTCTGGAACCACTGACCCTAAGAACTGGCAACAGTTCTATTTTGTGTGTTGACAAATAGACATGATAACTTTTCTTATCAGTGCATAATGATTGCATGTATTTTATGAAATAAAGTGATATTTTAAAGGCTGAATGGTATGTGAAACTATCAGAGAAGAGAAACCAGTGCATTCCTCACCTCACACATTTATCATCCCTTGTGCCGGGAACATTAAAAATCCACTCTGCTCACTATTTTGAAATACTCGATTAATTGCAGTCATCCACGGTGCCCCCCCCCCCCCCCCCCCCGCTACAGGACACCGGAAGCGACTCCTCCTGCTGCCCATTGTGCGGTCCCTGTTAACCATCCTTTTTCTGTCTGTCCCCAAATCTTCCAGCCATGGGAACCATTACTTTACTTGCTGTTTTTATGAGATCAACTTTAAAAAATCATTTATTCTTTGAAATTGTAGAATCAAATTGCTCTCTTGAATTTTGAAAAATTTGGGAACATGAATCAGCTTCATAAACTCTGCCCTGTAACTGAGGTCAGGGGCTGCTTGTCTGTCCATGCCTGACCCATTTCACTGAGTACCTGCTATTCACTACATAGAGCTTTATTCTTTCCCATGGCCCAGGACTATTGCACTGTGTGTGGGAACCACATTTTCCCATCCCTTCAGCCACCTGTGGAAGCCTCAGGTGATTCTGTCTTCACCTCTGTGGGAAGTGACAGTTACATTTTTGCCTCTTCCTATCTGCTCCATACCCTGCTAATCCTGAGAAAGCCTTTCCTTACTTCTGTGTTTTCCTGGGCCACAGCCACGGCCCCAAGGACCCAGATCATAAAGTCAGCATTGGAAGAGTGGCGATTCGTGACTGATAAGGTAGGGGCTCAAGCAGAGGCAACCTCTGGTGATGGGGACTCTCAACTCAAACTGGCTTTGTGGCCACATGACTGAGACCTCGGGCTCATCTTTCTGGTGCTAGCTGTGTTGGCCCGCACTCTTCCTCTTCTTCCTGTCCAGCAAGGAAGGAAGAGAGGACAGGCCCCCACCTGGCTGCTTTGCTATACTGTTCCCAGCAGGACGGTCAGCCTTAGTCTTGGGTCCTGGAGGAAGGACACACATGGGGAGAAGCAGGATGGTGGTGTGACTGAGGGTCAGGAGGAGTTAAACAGAGGGTTCAGGCCTCAGTGGGGGCTTTGGGTCTGAGAAGCAGGATCTGCTCTGGACTGGATGCTTTTGGACAGCATGGAGGAGGCAGGGCGTGCGTGTCTTGGTACAAGTTAGTGACAGGCGGGCAGATGGTGATGGAGAAGCTGAGTGATTGCTCTCTTGGTGACAGGGGAGGTCCCAGGTCACGTGGGAGGAACAAGACCCGGCTTCGTGCATGAACCACATCAGGGGCCTAGCTTTGCCTCATGGAGCCAGGACTTGAGAGCCACCCACGCCGAGCCTGTGTTCTCTGAGGATGTTGGCGTTCATGAGGGATGGCCAGGCAGCAGGGGGAGCAGGGGTGCTGCTCCTCCCTTTCCAGCACCCAGTGGTTCATTACATCACTGTGCCCTGCACTGTGTGGACTGCGGAGCCCTGACTGCCGCACACTAACCCTAACCCTAACCCTAACCCTAACCCTAACCCTAACTAACCCTAACCCTAGCCCTAAACCTAACCCAAACCCTAACCCTAACCCTAACTAACCCTAACCCTAACCCTAACCCTAACCCTAACCCTAACCCTAACCCTAAGGTTCATTACACCAATGTGCCCTGCACTGTGTGGACTGCGGAGCCCTGACTGCGGCACGCTAACCCTAAACCTAACCCTAACCCTAACACTAACCCTAACTAACCCTAACCCTAACCCTAACCCTAACCCTAACCCTAATCCTAACCCTAACTAACCCTAACCCTAACCCTAACTAACCCTAATCCTAACCCTAACTAACCCTAACCCTAACCCTAACTAACCCTAATCCTAACCCTAACCCTAACCCTAAACCTAACCCTAACCCTAATCCTAACCCTAACTAACCCTAACCCTAACCCTAACTAACACTAACCCTAACCCTAACCCTAACCCTAACCCTAACTAACCCTAATCCTAACCCTAACTAACCCTAAACCTAACCCTAACCCTAACCCTAACCCTAACCCTAATCCTAACCCTAACTAACCCTAACCCTAACCCTAACTAACCCTAATCCTAACCCTAACTAACCCAAACCCTAACCCTAACCCTAATCCTAACCCTAAATAACCCTAACCCTAACCCTAACTAACCCTAATCCTAACCCTAACTAACCCTAACCCTAACCCTAACTAACCCTAATCCTAAACCTAACCCTAACCCTAAATCTAACCCTAACCCTAATCCTAACCCTAACTAACCCTAATCCTAACCCTAACTAACCCTAACCCTAACCCTAACCCTAACCCTAACCCTAACTAACCCTAATCCTAACCCTAACTAACCGTAAACCTAACCCTAAACCTAACCCTAATCCTAACCCTAACTAACCCTAACCCTAACCCTAACTAACCCTAATCCTAACCCTAACTAACCCTAACCCTAACCCTAACCCTAATCCTAACCCTAACTAACGCTAACCCTAACCCTAACTAACCCTAATCCTAACCCTAACTAACCCTAACCCTAACCCTAACTAACCCTAATCCTTACCCTAACCCTAACCCTAACTAACCCTAATCCTAACCCTAACCCTAAACCTAAACCTAACTAACCCTAACCCTAACCCTAATCCTAACTAACCCTAACCCTAACCCTAACCCTAACCCTAATCCTAACCCTAACTAACCCTAACCCTAACCCTAACTAACCCTAATCCTAACCCTAACTAACCCTAACCCTAACCCTAACTAACCCTAATCCTAACCCTAACCCTAACCCTAACCCTAAACCTAACCCTAACCCTAATCCTAAACCTAACTAACCCTAAACCTAACCCTAACTAACCCTAACCCTAACCCTAACCCTAACCCTAACCCTAACTAACCCTAATCCTAACCCTAACTAAACCTAACCCTAACCCTAACCCTAACCCTAATCCTAACCCTAACTAACCCTAACCCTAACCCTAACTAACCCTAATCCTAACCCTAACTAACCCTAACCCTAACCCTAACCCTAATCCTAACCCTAACTAACGCTAACCCTAACCCTAACTAAACCTAATCCTAACCCTAACTAACCCTAACCCTAACCCTAACTAACCCTAATCCTTACCCTAACCCTAACCCTAACTAACCCTAATCCTAACCCTAACCCTAACCCTAACCCTAACTAACCCTAACCCTAACCCTAATCCTAACTAACCCTAACCCTAACCCTAACCCTAACCCTAACCCTAACCCTAACTAACCCTAATCCTAACCCTAACCCTAACCCTAACTAACCCTAACCCTAACCCTAACTAACCCTAATCCTAACCCCAACTAACACTAACACTAACCCTAACCCTAACCCTAATCCTAACCCTAACTAACCCTAACCCTAACCCTAACTAACCCTAATCCTAACCCTAACCCTAACCCTAACCCTAACTAACCCTAACCCTAACCCTAACTAACCCTAATCCTAACCCTAACCCTAACCCTAACCCTAATCCTAACCCTAACTAACCCTAACCTTAACCCTAACTAACCCTAATCCTAACCCTAACCCTAACCCTAACTAACCCTAATCCTAACCCTAACCCTAACCCTAACCCTAAATAACCCTAACCCTAACCCTAACTAACCCTAATCCTAACCCTAACCCTAACACTAACCCTAACCCTAACCCTAATCCTAACCCTAACTAACCCTAACCCTAACCCTAACTAACTCTAATCCTAACCCTAACTAACCCTAACCCTAACCCTAACCCTAACTAACCCTAATCCTTACCCTAACCCTAACCCTAACTAACCCTAATCCTAACCCTAACCCTAAACCTAAACCTAACTAACCCTAACCCTAACCCTAATCCTAACTAACCCTAACCCTAACCCTAACCCTAACCCTAATCCTAACCCTAACTAACCCTAACCCTAACCCTAACTAACCCTAATCCTAACCCTAACTAACCCTAACCCTAACCCTAACTAACCCTAATCCTAACCCTAACCCTAACCCTAACCCTAAACCTAACCCTAACCCTAATCCTAAACCTAACTAACCCTAAACCTAACCCTAACTAACCCTAACCCTAACCCTAACCCTAACCCTAACCCTAACTAACCCTAATCCTAACCCTAACTAAACCTAACCCTAACCCTAACCCTAACCCTAATCCTAACCCTAACTAACCCTAACCCTAACCCTAACTAACCCTAATCCTAACCCTAACTAACCCTAACCCTAACCCTAACCCTAATCCTAACCCTAACTAACGCTAACCCTAACCCTAACTAAACCTAATCCTAACCCTAACTAACCCTAACCCTAACCCTAACTAACCCTAATCCTTACCCTAACCCTAACCCTAACTAACCCTAATCCTAACCCTAACCCTAACCCTAACCCTAACTAACCCTAACCCTAACCCTAATCCTAACTAACCCTAACCCTAACCCTAACCCTAACCCAACCCTAACCCTAACTAACCCTAATCCTAACCCTAACCCTAACCCTAACTAACCCTAACCCTAACCCTAACTAACCCTAATCCTAACCCCAACTAACACTAACACTAACCCTAACCCTAACCCTAATCCTAACCCTAACTAACCCTAACCCTAACCCTAACTAACCCTAATCCTAACCCTAACCCTAACCCTAACCCTAACTAACCCTAACCCTAACCCTAACTAACCCTAATCCTAACCCTAACCCTAACCCTAACCCTAATCCTAACCCTAACTAACCCTAA